>NC_139551.1:3122541-3476852 GCF_965153285.1 Podarcis tiliguerta | reverse complement strand
GAGAGATCGGTTCAGTGGAATGTCCAGGGCAAGGAGCCCTTTGCCTCAAGAGCACTTCATTTTGGGAGACCAACACTGTGCTCAGCTTTGAGGAACCTCCCAATTCATCACTCGTTCAAAAACGCTTCTCTGAGGACCGCGGCAGTGACGAGTTTCATTTAGTTTCATTCTTTTGTTGGGCAAACCCAACTATCGACGGTGCAAACCACAATGGCAGAGACCTAAATTGAAGCATGCAACCCCCAACTTTGAGCACAGAGCTAAATTCTCTTTTCCAGGCTAAACCTAGCCGGCTCTTTTCAACTCGACAACCTGGTCTCCCTTCAGGAGAAAGTCAAGCCCCATAGAACTACAGTGGTGCCTCGCAAGACGAAATTAATTCGTTCTGTGAGTTTTTTCGTCTTGTGAATTTTTTCGTCTTGCGAAGCACCACTGTGTTTTTAAAAAAAGGCGCAAGACGTTTTCGTCTTGCGAAGCAAGCCCATAGGGAAATCCGTCTTGCGAAGCAACTCAGAAAACGAAAAACTCTTCCGTTCTGCGAGTTTTTTGTCTTGCGAGGTACCACTGTAGCTTCTGAGCTGGTTGCTCTGTTACCTATGGAGTAAGCAAGGAAGTGAAGACTTGAATCTTGCTTCATTTTTAGGGGGAAAGCTATAGCGCACATGGTTTAAAAGTCCTAGGTTCAAATGCCAGGTAGATAGGTAAAGGGACCCCTGACCATTAGGTCCAGTCGTGACCGACTCTGGGGTTGCGGCGCTCATCTCGCTTCACTGGCCGAGGGAGCCGGCGTACAGCTTCCGGGTCATGTGGCCAGCAGGATTAAGCCGCTTCTGGCGAACCAGAGCAGCGTATGGAAACGCCATTTACCTTCCTGCTGGAGCGGTACCTGTTTATCTGCTTGCACTTTGACGTGCTTTCGAACTGCTAGCTTGGCAGGAGCAGGGACTGAGCAACGGGAGCTCACCCCGTCATTGCGGAGATTCGAACCGCCGACCTTCTGATCGGCAAGTCCTAGGCTCTGTGGTTTAACCCACAGCGCCACCCGCGTCCCGCTAGGTAGATAGATGAACCTAGAATAGGAGAGCTTCCTAGCATCTCATCTAATTCAGCCCATTATTCAAAACACTGAGGACTCGAATCCCACTTTATGTTTAGGGGCTCAGCACCTGTTTTGCCGCAGAAAGTGCCATGTTCAATCCCTAGTGGCTTCTCCTGGTAGATCCTGAGAAGACTCCTGCCCTGGACAGCAGCTGCCAGCCAATTGTTGTAGGCGACACTGAGTGAGATAGACCAAATGCCTGACTTGGTTTAAGCTGGCTGCCCAGGTTCCTAATGGAGCTGCTCACCTATATTTTATGACATGGGTAGGCAAACTAAGGCCCAGGGGCCGGATCCAGCCCAATCACCTTCTCAGTCCAGCCTGCAGATGGTCCAGGAATCAGCGTGTTTTTACAATGGGACCTCGGGTTAAGTACTTAATTCATTCTGGAGGTCCGTTCTTAACCTGAAACTATTTTTAACCTGAAGCACTACTTTAGCTAATGGGGCCTCCTGCTGCTGCCGCACTGCCAGAGCACGATTTCTGTTCTCATCCTGAAGCAAAGTTCTTAACCCGAGGTAATATTTCTGGGTTAGCGGAGAGAACCTTCTGACCAGCAAGCCCAAGAGGCTCAGTGGTTTAGACCACAGCACCACCCGCGTCCCTTGAGTGAGATGGACCAATCGTCTGACTTGGTGGTATAAGGGAGCTCCTTAGGTTTCCCCTCCTTTCTCATTTAGTGGTGTGGCTCTCTGGATATTCAGTCCTAGCTATCAGCCTCCATGGAAGTTTCCCACCCATAAGGGCGACTCCTAGTTGCTCTGTCCCACAAGCACACCCCAACTCAGCCCCTTGGCTGATGGACCATAGAACTCAAGCAGACACTATCCATCATGAAATCAAGCAGCGCGAGAGTGGGTGGGGTGCTGAGCTCCCTCTCTGACAGGGTCCCCAGAGAGGTGGAGACGGAGGGCTGGTCTTCTCCTACCCAGCGATTAATTATTTCCCCAGGTAATGATAAATCCAGTCTGTCACTCCTTCCAACACACAGAGAACAGCAAGAGTTGTGGGAGAGGTTCCCTTCAAGGGAATCAGGAGATTCATATGTGCAATTTGATACATATCATCATTTATGGTAGGGATGTGAGTTGGTGCGAGATTTTCGGAATTGGATTTCAACAGAAATGATCAGTACAGTGGTACCTCAGGTTAAGTACTTAATTCGTTCCAGAGGTCCATACTTAACCTGAAACTGTTCTTAGCCTGAAGCACCACTTTAGCTAATGGGGCCTCCTGCTGCCGCCGCACCGCTGGAACACAATTTCTGTTCTCATCCTGAAGCAAAGTTCTTAACCCGAGGTAATATTTCTGGGTTAGCGGAGTCTGTAACCTGAAGTGTATGTAACCCGAGGTACCACTGTACTTTTTTCTGAGCGGTGTAGGCAACTATTCCCCTTTGGGGGGGGGCACATTCCCCCTGGAAGAATCTGTTAGGGGCAACATACAGGTGTGGCGTGGGTCAAAGGTGAACGCCAATACCTTCTTTCCACTTTTTCAGTCGCCCCTTCTCTCTCTCTCTACCTGACTCTCAGCCTTCTTTCCTCTTTCTAACTCACCCTTTTCCTCCCTCTCTGTCTCCCCAGTTTCCTCTCTCCCTTCCCCCCCCCCTTGCTCCCTGCATGAAATTAGGCCATGGGGCCGCAGCTTGCCCACCCCTGTTCTCAAGCGCCGTCTTATTAGCCAAGCTGGCTTGGGAGAGGTGTCAGGTGAGGAGACGAGAGGCCCAGAGCTCCTGAAGCTTTTAATAGAAAATGGAATTATGGCAGAGATTAGATCAGCTCCACCTCTCGAAACTCCCCCATCGCCCATCGGGGCGTCAGGAAGTGGGGGGGAAAAGGGGGGGGAGAGATCCTGTTCTCTTGTGCTTCCAATCTGCGCCGCGTTGTGTTAAATTAAGTAATAAATAGACTTTGACCGCCATCCCCAGAGTTGGCGTTTAAATGAACATCATTGCACCCGAGTTGCTCCTGGGATGTTAATTCATTCTTTCGAAACCCAAGAAGTGAAAAATTTCCCAGAGGATTCCACCCGCCCCCTTTGGGTTGAGAGGCAGCTAATTTTTGCAAAAATAGAAAGAAGAAGAAGAAGAAGAAAATCTTGGGGGTTGCTTAAGAATCGTCTTGCTGGACCAAACCATCACTGTGTCTCCCAGCAGCAGCCCCTGCCATTAAAACAGGGCAGAGATAGAGGACTTGTAGCTCTTTCCCATCAGGACCAACAGCCAGCATGCATAGTGGTCAGGGCAGTGGCGTAGCGTGGGGTGTGCAGGGTGGGCCGGCCGCACCGGGCGCAACATCTGGGGGGGCGCACTCGCAGCTCTCTGCCCCTACCTGGCTCACTCACTCTCTCTCACTGCAGTGCTGGCTGTGCGAATCCGATCCGAGCCGCCGGGTCGCCGCCCACTGTGGAGGGGAGGGTGCCAGGCGTGCGGTGCGGTGCGGAGAGAGAGCGAGGGACTATCTGGGGGAGGGACAGTGCAGCGGGGGGGGGCGCAAATTACTTGCCTTGCCCCGGGTTAGGGGGCGCAAATTACTTGCCTTGCCCCGGGTGCTGACAACCCACGCAACGCCACTGGGTCAGGGATGTTGGCAGCTGGAGTCCAGCCCCATGTGTCCTGCCACACGAGGATAGAGACACCAGCCCCCCTCTGTTGTTCTCTGAAGCATCTGGCACTTAGAGATAGACAATGACTGAACATGGAGATTCCACGAGAGCACTGTGTCAGGTGTTAAAATTCTGACTTGTGGCAAGAGGCATCATAAAACAGGGGTCAGCAAACTTTTTCAGCAGGGGGCCAGTCCACTGTCCCTCAGATCTTTTGGGGGGACGGACACATTCTCTCTCTCCCTCCCTCTCTCTCTCTCTATATATATACACACATACAGTGGTACCTCGGGTTACATACGCTTCAGGTTACAGACCTGAACGGCGTTTCTGTGCGCTGCTCTGGTTCGCCAGAAGCGGCTTAGTCCTGCTGGCCACATGACCCGGAAGCTGTATGCCAGCTCCCTCGGCCAGTAAAGCGAGATGAGCGCCGCACCCCCGGAGTCGGCCATGACTGGACCGAATGGTCAGGGGTCCCTTTACTTTTATTTGTTTAAGCAAGAAATAAAATATCAATCATCCTCATCATTTACCTGCCCTTCATCCTAAGGTCCCGGGGTGTGTCACAGCATCAAAACACAGCATTAAAGTCAGTTTTAAACAACTTACAACTTAAAGGAGAGTTTGTTTTCATGATTTGGACCCACTGATCACTCCAAGAGAAGGAGGCTTGCCATTAATTATTTTATTTTATTCTTCCAGAAAGTTTCTGGGACATTTGGGGGAGTCCCGAATCAACTGGGCCAAGCAAATGGAAGACAAGACACGGAAACAGGAATGGATTCGAAAGGTAATGAAACAAATGCAAATTTAATGAAAGGATAACGAAAAGACGAGCAGAGATTTTTTGAAAAAAATAAAACAAATGAATAATGAAATGAATGATGTCTTTAATAATGAAAACGAGTGGGATTGTGAAAGGAAGGGAATTTCTTAACCCTGCTTTAGAGACAATTCTGTAGGCGGCTCAAGACAGTGTAATTAATAAGCGTGGCTAAGTTAGTCAATGGGTCTACTCTAAGTAACTGATTTTCGATCCTGTCCCTGATTTTGAGAAGTTGAATGAGTGTAATAAGGGAGTTTGACACCCTGTCGCCTTCTCAAGAGTTTTGAGCATTTTTCCTTGCACTTATATACTGTACCACTTTTATCTTCCAAAGATGTCACGGCATGTACAATGTTCCCCCTTTCATCCTCACTTCTGGGTTTGCAGCGATGTGCGCAGTTTCAGGTGCTTGAATGTGTCTACAGTGGTACCTCAGATTACATAGGCTTCAGGTTACAGACTCCGCTAACCCAGAAATAGTGCTTCAGGTTAAGAACTTTGCTTCAGGATGAGAACAGAAATCAGGCTCCGTTGGCGCAGTGGCAGCAGGAGGCCCCATTAGCCAAAGTGGTGCTTCAGGTTAAGAACAGTTTCAGGTTAAGAACAGACCTCCGGAATGAATTAAGTACTTAACCTGAGGTTCCAATGAAGTCCGTTCGACTTCTGAAAATGTTCGAAAACCAAGATGCAACTTCCAATTGGCTACAGGAGCTTCCTACACTCAATAAGAAGCCGCGTCAGATGTTTGGCTTCCAAAAAACATTTGGAAACCAGAATAGTCACTTCCGGGTTTGCAGAATTTTGAGCGCTGCTGTGCAGAATCTGGCAACGTCGTACAATAGTACCTTAGTTCTCAAACCTATTCCGTTCCAAAAGTTCGTTCCAAAACCAAAGCATTCCAAAACCAAAGCGTGCTTTCCCATAGAAAGTAATGCAAAACGAATTAGTCCGTTCCAGACTTCTTAAAACAACCCCTAAAACAGCAATTGAACATTAATTTTACTATCTAACGAGACCATTGATCCATAAAATGAAAGCAATAAGCAATGTACTGCAGTCACACAATCAATCCATCAGTAGCTGTTCCACACAGTCACAAAAACAAAACGAAAAAGAGCCACAAAAACACAAAATAAATAGGAAAAGCAGACAGATCTCAGCATAACACTCAAAACGGAGCACGTTCGGCTTCCGGAAAAAGTTTGCAAACTGCAACACTTGCTTCTGGGTTTGCAGTGTTTGGGTTCCAAGTTGTTTGAGTACCAAGGCGTTTGAGACTATATAAGACTGTATAAGACTATAGCTATCAGTGTAGAGAGCACTCTACTACGAGTGCTCATTCTATCTAGTTTGTGGCACAGGCCATCATCCGACGAATTTTGAGCGTTGCTGTGCTGAAGCTGGCAACGTTGTATGTTGAGCCTAGGACTTGCTGATCAGAAGGTCGGTGGTTCGAATCCCCGCAATGACGGGGTGAGCTCCCGTTGCTCAGTCCCTGCTCCTGCCAACCTAGCAGTTCAAAGTGCAAGTAGATAAATAGGTACCGCTCCGACGGGAAGGTAAACGGCGTTTCCATGCACTGCTCTGGTTCACCAGAAGCGGCTTAGTCCTGCTGGCCACATGACCCGGAAGCTGTACGCCGGCTCCCTCGGCCAGTAAAGCGAGATGAGCACCGCAACCCCAGAGTCGGCCACGACTGGACCTAATGGTCAGGGGTCCCTTTATCTTTACCTTTATGTTGTATCGCATATCGTATATTGAGTCAGCGGGGCAGGAAAGAGGCCTCCTTACCCTCAGACTTGGAGTGGGGTTAATGGATGCATCCAGATTCTCTCTCACACACACGTACTCAAATGCAGAGCCGCAAACTGCTTCTCGTCCACCTCCACCCTGTAACTGCTCATCCGGAGAGGGGACGTCGCCAGCACATTTGCTTTTATAAGATGCTCAGCCAGATCCGTCGCCAGATTAAACCTTCCGCCACGCATTCTTAAGGGTTTTGTGCGTGCGTGTTTTTAACGAAGGCAGAGAAAGAGAGGGACAAACACAGTTGCGGTCGGGTTGCTAATGCAAGCCTGGCTTTCGAAACCCAGTTGGCACAGGGCGAGCGTCGGCGGGGAGGGAGACTTCGGAAATTGAGAGGGTGGGAGAGGCTCTTGCGCAGTGATGGAAACACACACAAGATCTGCAGGGGGACATTTGGAAGCTGAGATCCCTCCAGACCATCACGAGAGACTATTGTTGAGTTATTTTTTGCTCTATAAGACTCACTTTTTCCCTCCTAAAAAGTAAGGGGAAATGTGTGTGCATCTTATGGAGCGAATGCAGGCTGCGCAGCTATCCCAGAAGCCAGAACAGCAAGAGGGATCGCTGCTTTCGCTGCGCAGTGATCCCTCTTGCTGTTTTGGCTTCTGGGGTACAGAATATATTTTTTTTCTTGTTTTCCTCCTCCAAAAACTAGGTGCATCTTGTGGTCTGGTGCATCTTATAGAGCGAAAAATACGGTAGATGGCTGGGTCTCGGCCACTTGGAGGCTTCGAGAAGAACGAGACTGCAGTCCTCTGTAGAGGAACGGAGGGAGAAATTCATTACACTACTGGATTCATGGACCGAAATGCCATGATCTTTAGAAATCTGCCCTCCTCCAAATGCTGGGCTGTATCCGACCAAATTCTGTCTACTGAAATGGACCAATCAAAGCCTTTCATTTCAATGGGTCTCCCCTGATCATGACCGGCGTTGATCAATCAATCACAGCTCAACCACTAAATTCCAATAAAAAAAACCCAGACAGCATGGCAAAGAGCTAGGATGTTGTGCTTGTGTTGTCTCATTAGAAGAAGTTGTCCAATGCGGTTGGTAAGAAAATTTGCTCATCTGGTTCCTAATAATAATAATAATAATAATATATTACTTATACCCCACCCATCTGGCCGGGCCGCCCCAGCCACTCTGAGCGGCTCCCAACAGGATATTAAGAACGCAATAAAACATCAGACATTAAAAACTTCCCTAATACATGTTGATGAGGACAATTTTGCCACTTGGATTCCGATTTTGTTTAGTGGACTCTGACAAAAATTGGGAAGTATAACAACGATCAGATCTGCCTGAGAATTTAGTTAAAATAGGTCTGATATACAAGGCATGAATGTGTGGATTGACTGACTGACTGACTGGTTGATTGATTGACTTCTGTCGGGAGGAAGCCTTTGAGATGGCGGCCTCCAGCACGCACACACAAACCCAAAAATGCATCTATTAGTGAAAAGTGCACACAGATATGAGTTTCCGAGTGAAAACGATGCGCAAGAAATGCGTTGCGTTTGCGGGAACGGCTTGCAAAAATGTGCAGATTAGGCAAAAAATGTGTGCAGAAATGCATCCCATCAGTTGACCTGCAGAACAAACCTATGTGGGGATTTAGGAAGAAGAAGAAGAAGAAGAAGAAGAAGAAGAAGAAGAAGAAGAAGAAGGCCTCTGAATTAGCAACAGGAACAGAAACGCCTACAATTCAAACTTGTTCAAGAGGTGGTCCTATTTTGTATACGATGGCAATGAGAATCTGGGGGGGACGAGGCTTGAAATACATTTGTTCCCGCAAATGTTATTTGTGCCCATCTCAAAAATAAAATAGAAAACAACAGAGGGGAGGAGTCCTGTGCAAGTGGTTTGTGAACTTTTAAAACACACAGAGAAACTGGGAGACCGCGACTGAAACAAAGCAAACCATCTACTTCCCTTGCAGTGGGTCTACTCCGAGGAGGGCAAACGTTAGCTGCAGCCCACAGGTTATGATTTGGGGGATATCGTGCTTCCCCCAGATCCTTCTCTCCCCCCCCCATATACAGATTCTCCTCCAGTTCCACCAAAACTGAAATATCACATCTTTGACGTTATCCGAGTCCAAAATATCTGTGGCCAAACACAGACGCTCTCTCTTTCTATGCAATTATATATCCAGCAGAAGCAACTGCATTACAGCAGATTTCATTTTAATAACGTTCCATTTTTTTCCCATGATTAACTTATTAATCTCCGCACATTAATATTAACATTCTTAATAATACTGGGAGTTATTGCGTGAGTCCCACCTGCCTTTCTCGGTCGGGGATGGCAACGGCATAATTTTCTGTCCTAGCCAATATATATATAAAAGGAGGCTCGGTTTCGCCAATTTATTAATTGCCTTTCGGACACGTCGCGAGGGGAGGGGCACACCATGGCCTTCCTCAAATGCCTTGTCCAGATAATAAGCCGTATTTGGAGTGCATCCCATCTCAATGTGAGATAAAACACCTGATTAAACCGTCTTAATTATTACAGAGAGGACGGACGGCATCTGTATGGCAGATACAGAAGGTGGTTGGGTTGCCAATGTACAATAGAGGCAGAAGGCTTAGCCCAGGGGTCAGCAAACTTTTTCAGCAGGGGGCCGGTCCACTATCCCTCCGACCTTGTGGGGGGCCGACCTATTTTTTTTTTGGGGGGGGGTGAATGAATTCCTATGCCCCACAAATAAGCCAGAGATGCGTTTTAAATAAAAGCACACATTCTATTCATGTAAAAACACCAGGCAGGCCCCACAACTACTCAAAAAGAACATGTTAAAAATTAAGTTCGGCAATAAACTGAAAACCAGATTAAAGGACACATTCTGCAGATCTGAGTAAACAAAACCGTTTTTAGCAGGCTCCGAAAAGTGCTGCCTCAATAGGCAGGGAGTTCCGCCGGTGCCGCCGCACTGAAATACCGATTTCTTGCAAACCCAAGGAAATTTATTCCGTTACGGTCTGAAATCTAAGGGAAGGCAAACTGCAGCGCGATACGACGAAAGGCAATGTGAGGAATGGAAGAGGCGATTAAATATTATGCAGCATGGAGCCCAGCTCTTTGTAATTGCTGCAACAGGCGGAAAAAACTGAATGGTCCCTCGCTGAGACCCTCACCAAATTTCAGGTGATCGGACAGGGTCGGGAACGGCTGGCCTACGTGGAGGGGGTGGATCCAGGTATTCCTCCCTCCGTGCTGATCGTACAGACTTGCAAGAAAGAAACCCCAGTTCTCTTCATCCCAACTGTTTCCCCTTCTCTTTCACACACACGAGACCCATCGGCTCCTCCAGCCGTGTACCAAAACTCTCATATACAAAGAATTCCTGAGGTGCACTGCCTTTGCCTCCCACCTACACGCTCCCGCACGCAATTTCCTTTCCGAATCAAGGAGGGGCGAATCTGTCGCGAGCCCCTCGCCAAGGCACGCAGCCGGAACGAGAGACCCACCCTCGTCGGAAACCTCGATCCAACCACCAGATGATAAGCTGCGTTGCAAAGGGGGAGTGAGCACGCCAAGGGGTGTGGAGGGACACGAACGAACCGGCGGGGCTTCTCCTATCACGGCGAGCTTCGGAAAGATTGCTGCTTCATCGGACAAATCCACCTCGGCCAGGATGAAAGTTGTGGCCACCTCGAAGGCAGCCACCATGGCCTCTTTCTTGGTGTTTCACTCGATCTTTATTATCGCTCACATTTATCCAGTCGAAAAGAAAAGGTCTCAAAGCAACCCCACATGGGTGACTTCTCCGACATACCCTCCAATGTTTCTCCGATAAAAACAGGGACATTTGATTCCGTGATAATAATAACAATGGTTTTATTATTTGCCCACCTGAAATGGTTGCTCCAGCCACTCTGGGCAGCTTCCGACAGATACAAAAACACAACGAAACATTTAAAAAGCAACTTCCCCATACAGGGCTGCTTTCAGATGCCTTCTGAAAGTTGTTAGAGTTACTTATCTCCTTGGCTCAGGAGTCGCATAACTCCATGCCCTCCGACATTTCTTCGGTGAAAATAGGGAAAGCAGGGTGAGATCAGAAAGCGGGATGGCTTCTGTAAATCTGGGGCTGCCTCTGGAAAACAGAGGCACTTGGCAGGTTTGTTCCTTCCAAAGCAACTCCTCTATTCCGAACTTAAAAATGGAAAGCGTAATGCTGGTGGTCAACAAAAGAGGTTTGAAGACTGTCTCAAGGCAAATCTTGAAAAATGTAGTATAAACACCGACAACTGGGAAACACTGGCCTGCGAGCAGCTTTTACCAAAAGTGTCGTGGGCTTTGAAGATGCTCGAACTCAGGACAAGAGGGAGAAACGTGCCAAGAGGAAGGCACGCTTGGCAAACCCTCACCATGATCAACTCCCGCCCGGAAACCTATGTCCCCACTGTGGAAGGACGTGTGGATCCAGAATTGGCCTCCACAGTCGCTTACGGACTCACTGTGAAAACCGTGTTTGTGGAAGACAATCTTACCCGGCTAGGAGGGATCGCAGAAGAAGAAGAAGAAGAAGAAGAAGAAGAAGAAGAAGAAGAAGAAGAAGAAGAAGAAGAAACAGCCAGATAAAATTGCCCACCTGCAAAAAGAGAGCGGACTAAAAGAATAAATTCCAGAAAGGAGACTAAGCATCTTTTTAAAGTCTGATGCCCGGCCGCTGAATTGTCCTCTCGATAATCCCAATATTCTAAAGGTTATACAGTGGTACCTCGGATTACAGATGCTTCAGGTTACAGACTCCGCTAACCCAGAAATAGTACCTCGGGTTAAGAACTTTGCTTCAGGATGAGAACAGAAATCGCACAGCGGCAGCAGGAGGCCCCATTAGCTAAAGTGGTACCTCAGGTTAAGAACAGTTTCAGGTTAAGAACTGCCCTCCGGAACGAATTAATTTCTTAACCAGAGGTACCAGTGTATTCCTATTTCCCCAGCCAAAGGTGCAAGAGTCTATCAGGCCTCCATCTCCCCTTCTTAACCACAAGAACCCCACACTCTCCACCCAAAACATCCTAGCAAGACGGGGACTCCAAAAGCCATGCAAACAACTCTACCACTAAGTAATCTCTCCCTCCGCTGCACCCCACCTTTGGCTTTTGCTACCAGTGTGTTTGCTGCGTCTGTTATGATGCGCCGATCGCCTACGTCGCCAGCGATCACGGTGTATCCAGGCGCAATCTTGTGGCTCATCCCTCGGGGGATGGAGAGGGGGGAGATCAGAGGTGGAGACCCCAGGAGGGACGCACAAGACTCAACCCACAGTCCGGCTAGGTTTTCCTTTCCCACCTAGCATCCAAACGGAGGGGAGAGACTAGCCCTTCCGTCAGGCCCCACAGCCCTACTCCTTGACGTCAGCGAGAGTTCAATCGCTTTGTCTCACTGCCATGAAATTTTGGTGTAAAACCATCCTTTTCAGAGAAGGCGAGGGGAAGGGACAATTGCTTGGCTGAATTGTTTTCAGGCTCTCTATGGAAAATCCAGGCTATATATCTCCCCCTCCCCAATCATTGTTTAAGCAAAATCCTACTCTCAAACGAGCCCCAAACTCTGCTATTAAATGGGGGTCGTTCTCTCCAAGGCAAGGAGAATATTCGCCTTCGCAGGCTGAGCACCCCTTCTGTTTTCTCAAGTGGGGGAACTGGGGGAACGGAAACTGCTAGGCTGTTCCAAAGCCAAAATATTTTAAAAACACGATAAAATGACTCAAATGTCCCCTCCTTCCGCCGCAATTCTACGAAATATGTTTCCGTACCAAGCCAAAAAAGAAATTGTTCCTTGGAGTACGAGCCGAGGAGGCCACAAAACTAAATGTACCGTACCACTGCCGGAACGTATTTTAAGGAGATCTTACCTAGATAAAATTCACATTGTTCTCTCGTTTCAGTTCAACATGCCGCGGGTACAGATGTGAACCAGGGCCAGCCCCCTGAAAATTCATCTGCAGCACGCAGCTGCCTGGAAAGTCACGCAACGAGCAGCTTAGATTTCAAGAGAATTCTTTGCCCAAATCAGAAGTTCTCTTCCAGCATTCGTCGCCTGGAAATATGCAAGACGCCCAACTGTATATCTCTACCCTGTGTTTGCGAAACACACATATAGATAGCCAGTGAGATTCGGACGTGTGTTTTTATTTTAAAACTAAAAATACGGCCGCAACTGTTTTTAGCATTGTAGCAGGGCCACACGAACAGTTTTATGGAGTTCTTTGTTTAAAAGTTTTTCTCAGTCAGTTAGGAAATCTGGAGAATCCTACAGCACCTTGTGAGTCTAACCCAAATGTAGTACGACACCAGCATTCGTGGACTGCAGCCCGAAAAAGCGTGAAGCCATAAAAATAATTTGCTTTGTATCTATAAGGTGCCACAGGTTGGTTCTCCTGCAACAGACCTAATGCGAGAGGGGACACCTCTCAAAATGAGGAGGGGTCTCAGAGCAAAATGCCATCCCTAAAATCCTATTGTTTATCGCAACCAGGGCCGGATTTAGGTTTGATGAGGCCCTAAGCTACTGAAGGTAATGGGGCCCTTTATATGTCCAGCTGTCCTTTGTCAACAACAAATTGTCGCCGTTTTTTGTGTTGAATATATGCTATATGGTAATTTATGGACCTAATAGGTATATCAAGCCATTTGCACATGCAGAATGTAGGCATCCTTATACAGTGGTACCTCAGGTTACATATGCTTCAGGTTACATACTCTGCTAACCCAGAAATAGTGCTTCAGGTTAAGAACTTTGCTTCAGGATGAGAACAGAAATTGTGTTCCAGCGGCACGGCGGCAGCAGGAGGCCCCATTAGCTAAAGTGGTGCTTCAGGCTAAGAACCGTTTCAGGTTAAGTACGGACCTCTGGAATGAATTAAGTACTTAACCTGAGGAGCCTACACAACACAAAACACTGTTGCTGTATGTAGGTTTTATTATATTTGTTTTTTATCTTATATTTTGGAAATGTACATCCAGGTTTGTTTTTTTCCTTAAAATTTTTGGGGGGCCCCCAGAGAGTGGGGCCCTAAACTATAGCTTGTTTAGCTTATACGTAAATCCGGCACTGATTGCAACACAGTTGTGGCCATTTCAACTCCACCTTTTGCAATGTCAGACTCCTCGTAGACTATTCAGCGGGACAGAGAGTGCAGCAATATTTCGGAGAAAGAAACACAACGGTGGATCATTTGGGTGTCAAGATCTTTGCTCGGACTACGGTGGTTTAAAACCCAAAGAACGCTGGGTAGGCAGCGAAGGGGGTTAACTGAAGAGTCCTCCCCCCCAAAAAAAAAGATTTTTAAAAAGATGTAACAATAGCGACTTAGCATGACATTCTTTTTAAAACAGAAAAATGAAGGCAACCCCACCATCGCGAAAAGAGAAAGAAAGGCATAAAATGGAAGCTTCCAGTTTTGGGGGAGAGGCTGAACAGGAAATGTTTCAGTGGGGAAGCTTAAAAAAGGTGCACGCCCCTCCTTTGATATGCTTTCTGACCCAGAGGAATCGAAAAGGATGGGGGGGGGGGGAAAGACCCACGAACAAACTCCCTCTCCGAAGATCGGGTAACATTCTCTGGTCAGAACTGTGGTCAAAACAACGTCGGCCGGCAACATAATTTTCCCAATCTCCATCCTGTTTTGAGCAATGGCGTCCGCCTGGGACCCATTTGGAAAACATTGACCTGTGTCCGTGCGCAACGGCTCCGACGCAAAATGCCACCTTGCGCTAACTTTTCTTTATGCGGCTTCTGCTTTTAAAAAAGGGAAGCCACTCGATTAATATAGATCAGCCTCTCTCTTTCTCTCTCCACCCAAAGCTGTCCTCAATGTCAACATTGGTTCATCGACACCCCCGGGGTGCTGTGGCTTCAAAGAGGTGGTTAAGACAAGCATGGGGTGAAGACAAGATTCTCCCAGCAGCCCTGAAGAGTTTGGCGACGGCGGTAACATGGAAGACGACGGAGCCTAGGCCAATGGCTCTCGCAGGGCCAGGTTCATTAAGATGCTGTTGGCAAAACCGAGCGAAAGATCAAACGCGGCTGGCTCTCGCCCGCCCCTCCCTCCCGCCCTCCTTTCCCTCTCTTAACATCCCGAAAGGCTGCTCTAGTTTCCTCCAAGCCAGGTTGATCTACAAATCAAGGATTCATTTAACACAACCTTGCCGCGTCCCTCTCTGTAATAAGGAAGGCGCATTTCCATCCCCTCTAGGTAATCAATATTAGCAAGCAAGGAGGAAAAAGGAAGAGCCCGGACCTTTGGCACCCCGGGGCCAAAGGGGGGCATGTTTGACATCTGTCGGCTCGCCCCCCTTCGCTCCGCGGGTGAATTCGCAAACTGGACGGGGGACCGGAGTCCAGCCGTTTCGACACGGTGACACACACATGCATCCTCCCCAATGTTTGACAAAGGATGCCGTAGAATGTCACCCAGACTGACTTGGCGATGAGACATATTCCTCAATCCCACCACCAAACTCTCCTTGGACGGATAATAGATTTACGCTCCTTCCTTGGTGTTGACATCCTTCCATCTGGGCGTCCTGGAATCTGCCTTACAACGAGTCACACCCTGATCCATATTTTTGTCTACACTGTGGCTGTCCAGGGTTTCAGACGGAGGGCATCTCTCAGGCCTACCTGGAGACGCCAACGGATATTGTATCTGGGACCGACTGCATGGTCTGCCCCAGAGCTACGCCCCTGTTTAACTTTTTATTGATTGATTGATTGATTGATTGATATACCGCCCTATACCCAAAGGTCTCAGGGCGGTTCGCAGAACAAAATCAGAATATGAAACTACAAAAGATATAATCAAAATAAAACAACAACAACCCAATAACACCGCCCCCCCTCCAAAAAAATCCACATTTTAAAAGGGCGTAGGATGTCAATCAAATCAACCAAAGGCTTGGTTGAAAAGGAAACGCTTTTGCCTGGCGCCTAAAGGTGTATAATGAAAAGGTTGGAAAGATTTGTATATATTTTAAAACACACACGTATGTATTGGATCTGCCCGTTAAGCGAAGAAGAGATTGAGATGAGATAGAGTCTGGAATATGGCAAAGATAGAGAGATGGCAGGGTTGGTAGGCAGGCAGATTATGTGGGACGGGTCAATTCTGTGCAATTGTTCTTAAATTATTTGTGCAACCACGAAGGTCAGGGGGAATCGGGATAACTTGGACCGGAGGGAAGGAATCGTGTGCGCTGTCAATACTGAGATCACGGAGGGCCGGTCACCGCCCATCTTAATTAAAATTCCAGTGAACCCTGCCTTCTTTCTCTCCCCCAAGTGTCACGTTGACTTTTCCCTTCCCACCCAAACTTCTGAAGTTTCGGATCCGCCTGCCTGCCTGCCCCCACGGAGCCACAGCGGGTGACTTCAATCGGAGTAGGGCGTGGGTGGGCGGCGGCGGAAGCTAGGGGGCGGATTCCGGACTCCCTGGAGGGCAGACCCTTTTTTATGGGTCTGCCAAGGCCTGCCCCCTTCCCACCCCTCCGTCTGACACATGAAGAGGCGGAATCCGCCGCTAGCTGGGCGGTCCGCCATGAAACGAGAAGCCGGCCCACGAGAGCGTGGTTTCCGTTGACCCCGCCTGACCTCGTCCATTGTGGTCAGCTTGGATCTACTGGCAGACATACTCAATGTAGACCCATTAAAGTTCATGGTTAGGAAGTCAAAGGCCATATTCTCTCGCATTATGGCTTCCCTCCAAAGGATTCTGGGAGGTGTCGCTGGTTTAGGGCGCCAAGCTGTTAGAAGACCCTCCCCAAATCCCTCCCAGAGCTACAATTCCCAGAGTTCCTTGGGAAGAGGGGCTGGCTGCTAAACCACACTGGGAACTGTAGTTCACAGAGGGGAATCGGACCCTCCTGTCAACTCTCAGCACCCGTAACAAACCACAGCTCCCAGAATCCTTTGGGGGAAGCCCTGACTGTTCCAAGTGGTGTCATAGTGCTTTAAATGTGTGGTTAACCTAGGTGTCATGACCTGGGACCCAGGTGGATGTCCCAGCCCATAAAGAATGTCAGAACCCACAGGACAAGCCCAGCACATGCAAACCTTTGCTTACACCCTCTGTCTCTTCATCCCAGGGTCATGTTGGGTGAAAGAACCCTGCGTTGCAGAGTGGCTGGGGAAACCCAGCCAGATGGGCAGGGTATAAATAAATTTTCTGGCCAGAGTGGTGCATGCTCTGGTTATCTCCCGCTTGGACTACTGCCATGCGCTCTCCGTGGGGCAACCTTTGAAGGTGACCCGGAAACTACAACTAATCCAGAACACGGCAGCCAGACTGGGGACTGGGAGCGGCCGCCGAGACCATATAACACTGGTCTTGAAAGACCTACATTGGCTCCCAGGACGTTTCCAAGCACAATTCAAAAGGTTGGTGCTGATCTTTAAAGCTCTAAATAGCCCATTATACCTGAAGGAGCGTCTCCACCCCCATCGTTCAGCCCAGACACTGGGGTCCAGCTCTGAGGGTCTTCTGGCGGTTCCCTCCCTGTGAGAAGTGAGATTACAGGGAACCAGGCAGAGGGCCTTCTCGCCCTGTGGAACGCCCTCCCACCAGATGTCAAGGAAATAAACAACTACCTGACTTTTAGAAGACATCTGAAGGCAGCCCTTTTTGGGAAAGTTTTTAATGTCTGATGTTCCATTTTTTATTATTATTATCAATTCTGTTGGGAGCTGCCCAATTCTGGGGAAATCCAGCCAGATGGGCGGGGTATTATTATTATTATTATTATTCCTGAGATTTTCTGTGCACAAAGCAACCCAGTTTGGTGGGCTGCTTATAAATAAAATTATTGTTGTTATTACTGTTGTTGTTGTTGTTGTTGTTGTTGTTGTTGTTGTTGTTGTTGTTGTTATTATTATTATTATTAATATCTGAAACGAGGCCCTTCCCTTTACACATCGAACGGGGCAATTATTCTTATGGATTGCCCCGTTCCAGCATGGAATTCTCGTATGATTTGACAGCATATGGGATATTTCTTAAAAGATCTTGCAAGCAGGCCTAACAAAGTACGGTACTTCTTTTGTTTCATGCCATGAAACGTGCCATGGCCATTCTTTAATCAGAGTTGCTTTTAAGGACGAACAGTTCAGGGGCCAGAAATGGGTGCTTTCTTCTGTTGTTACCCCCAGAACGTGGCAGGACATTACAGGGAATCCTTCCGCGTTTGATCATCTTTGTCGCTCCGTCCTGCTTACATTTTTAAAGAGAGAAAATGTTGACGAGAGAGCATTAGCCCCGTCAGAACGTCACTCAACTCCTCTGCCTTGGGAAAACTAGAAATCAAATGAATTTGATTTTTTTAAAAAAAGAAAAGTTTTCAGCAGTGTGGTGACAGAACTCCGTGAGCATCACCTTTTCAGAGTCGAACCCCTATGGAAAGTCCCTCTGCCTGTCTGTTTGGAAAAGACCCCTGTCATCTCAATTCAGGCATATCCACGCGGACAATCAAGGTGGTTTTAACAATGGGGGTGGAGACGCTCCTTCAGGTATCCATCAACGGTGTCTCTGAAAATTTTTACACATCACTTGGGAAGGCAGGTGAAGTAATGCCAGTGTACTGAAAGATCACCAGTGTTGAAGCGATGATTCTTCAACATCAACTTCGTTGGACCGGTCATGTTGTGCGGGTGCCTATTATCGTCTTCCAAAGCAACTACTCTATTCAGAACTTAAAAATAGAAAGCGTAATGCTGGTGGTCAAGAAAAAAGGTTTGAAGACTCTCTCATGGCAAATTTTAAAAAACGTAGTATAAACACTGACAACTTGGAAACACTGGCCTGCGAGTGCTCCAGTTGGAGAACAGCCTATCCCAAAGGTGTCGTGGGCTTTGAAGATGCTCAAATTCAGGATGTAAGGGAGAAATGTGCTAAGAGGAAGGCATGCTTGGCAAACCCTCACCAAGATCAACTCCCGCCCGGAAACCTCTGTCCCCACTGTGGAAGGATGTGGGGATCCAGAATTGGCCTCCACAGTCACTTACGGACTCACTGTTAAAACCGTGTTTGTGGAAGACAGTCTTACTCGGCTATGAAGGATCACCAAAGAAGAAGGAGAACAACGGAGAGGTCTCAAAAGCTGTCAAGAGTATGGACAGGAAGAAACTCAAAAGAGTTCTCATTTTAAGGCAAATTTATCTGAAACAACACAAGAAGCAAAACACAGCCTTCCTTTCGACACATGCCCTTGGCCGAATTTTGCAATGCAGTTCTGCAACCAACCGGTGTTCACATGTATTGGGGGCAGGGAATACACCGAAATGAACATATTGTGAGAATGATGCTTCTTCGGGTAGGATTCAGCAACAAAAGCTCTGCCAGCAAAGCGTTCAAGCCTTTCTTCCCTCCCCAATCCCCAACATGCTCCTCGCGCCCCCCCTCCCCGACCGGTAGGTATATACACACACCGACCCTGCGTTCGGGTCTCTCGTTTGGCAGTTCGGAGACTCATTAAGTGATAATTAGCTCTCTGACGGCGGGGAGCACTTGAGCAGAACAGCTGCATCAACAAGGCAGGAGGGAGCAGGTTGCGTGTTTGGGGGGGGCACAGAATTTATTTTTTTAAAAAAATTCTGCGCTGAGCAATAAAGGCTCACAAAATCATGGAAAAGGGGGCTCCCAGATTTTGCAGTCTAGGGGTCCAACGAGAAACAGCCCCCGATTCCACCACTCGCTTGTTTGCTCAACAGCGAGGTGAAATATTTCGTTTGCAATTCAGCTACTCGGTTGAAGGAACAGGGCCAGTATTTTTTTGGGGGGGGGGGAAACTCAAGGCCTCAGTGAAACTGGGCCAGTTTAAAACACTCCCGTTGGGAAAATAAAGCTCCGTCGTCTTGCTGATTTCGCTCTCGTGAGTTTTTTGTAATGATATTGTGAATGCTCGTATTTACTTTCCCTGCTTGCCAGCTTACAGGCTCTGTGGTTGCCGGCAGAGCAGATTTTGTATGTGTATTTCTTTTGCTTTAAAGGGGATTGTTTTAAAATCCTGTTTCTCTGCCCCCAATCAGAAGCCCTCAAGGCGGAAGGAGGGAAGATTCGATGAAGCCAACAAGCCGAGGATCAATAAATCATATACACTTTTAAAACAAATATATATATATATATTAAATACCAAAAGAAACATGAGAAGCAGACAGCATAAATCAGGCAGGAAGGGAAAATAAGCCGAGAGGAGGAGGAGGAGGAGGAGGAGGAGGAGGAGGAAGAAGAAGAAGAAGAAGAATCCAAAAGCATTAAGGCCAACTGACTTTTAAAAATAAAAGTTAGCTTGGCGACTGGTCTCCACTGGAGACCAGCTGCCAGAAATCCAAAGGTTGTTAAACTGCGGAACTCTCTCCAGCAGGAAGCAGCAACTAACATCCACTAACCCAGATGACTTTAAAAGAGTACAGTGGTGCCCTGCAAGACGAATGCCTCGCAAGACGGAAAACCTGCTAGACGAAAGGGTTTTCCGTTTTGGAGGTGCTTCGCAGGACGAATTTCTCTATGGGCTTGCTTCGCAAGACGAAAATGTCTTGCGATTCCTGGGGTGTTTTTTTCCGCTCCCCACCCCCTTTTTCTAAGGCACTAAGCTGCTAATAGCCTTTTAGCAGCTAATCCGCTAATCCCTTAAGCCTTTAATAGCCGCTAAACCGCTAATAGCGCTAATGGGCTTGCTTCGCAAGACGAAAAAACCGCTAGACGAAGAGACTCGTGGATTCTTTTCGTCTTGCGAGGCACCACTGTATCGGACAAATTCACGGAGAAGGGATATCGGTGGCTACTGCGTCTGCCTCCATTGCAGTAATGCCTCTGAATCCTAGTTGCTGGAAGCCACAGTGCGCTCCTGTGTTCGAATCCTGCTTGATGGATTCATCTTGTGTGAAGCATATGCCGGACTAGATGTGCCTGATCCAGCAGAAATCGTCTAATAATTTTACTCATAAGCTTAAAAGAAAATGGGGGGAGAAGCAGCGCCAGATGGACAAAAAAGGCCCCCCGCATTTCTATGCTTATTTGGAGAAAATGCGCTTTTGTGACAACTGACCTGTGACCTGGCAGTATGGTGTACTGGTGAGAGTGCTGGGGTTCAAAACCCCCCCGCAGTGAGCCGCGAAGCTAGCTGGGTGACCTTGAGGGCCTGTCACACCGCCTCTCGGCCTAACCTGCCTCGCAAGGTTGTTGTGGGGGTTAAATGAGGATTAAACCCTGCGCGCGCTGCCTTGAGGAGGTATATAAAAGAAATAAGTAAATAAACTCAGGTCACAATCCAACACACACTCCGTTTCAAAGTGAATGCCACCCGGTTCAACTCCCACCCATGGGGCTAAATCTGGAGAGAAAGACTATGTAACTAAGCCGTTGTTTCTGTTTCGGAAATCTAATTTGTAGGACGTAGATTTCCCACCTTCGAGAAATGCACTTTGGCTATGCTGTGCCCCGTTCATCCTGGTTCTAGGCACTGTTTCAGAAGTTCCAAAATCCTGAATCTGGGCCCAGGAATATGTTGCAAATAGCAGCAAGTTTCCGGGTACTCATAGTCCGATGGGATTTCAAATAAAGGAAGGGGGTCGAGAAGGGGAAACAAGACCCCCCCCCCAAAAGAATGAAGAAGTTTGCAATAGCACAGTGATAGGAAACTGCCTACTGCCAACTCAATAGCAATGGTCCATATTTATTTTATTTCTTAAATTGCTATCCTGCCCTTCATCCGAGGATCGCACATACAGTGGACCCTTGGTTCTCAAACTTAATCCATTCCAGAAGTCCGTTCCAAAACCGAAGCGTTCCAAAACAAAGGCGCGCTTTCCCATAGAAATTAATGCAAAACAGATCAATCCGTTCCAGACTTTTAAAAACAACCCCTAAAACAGCAATTTAAGGTGAATTTTACTATCTAACGAGACCGTTGATCCATAAAACGAAAGCAACAGACAGTGTACTGCAGTCACACAATCAATCAATCAATCAATCAATCAGTAGCTGGGCTGGGTTCCACACAGTCGCAAAAACAAAATGAAAAAGAGCAGCAAAAACAAAAAAGCAAAATAAATAGCAAAAACAGACAGACCTCGGTGTAACACTCAAAACGGAGCACGTTCGGCTTCCGAAAAAAGTTCACAAAGCGGAACACTTACTTCTGGGTTTGCAGTGTTTGGGTTCCAAGTTGTTTGAGTACCAAGGCGTTTGAGAACCAAGGAACCACTGTACTCAGAGAATCATATATGAGGAGGAGGAAGCATGTGCAATTGTGCGCACTTGTGAAAAATAACATTAAAAAATGTGCATCAGGGAAAGTTGCTAGACAGTTAGGAGAGGCCCACACAGCAACACCGGCAAACGTTTGCAAGGACTTGTTGTTTAGTCATTTAGTCGTGTCCGCCTCTTGGTGACCCCCTGGACTAGAGCACGCCAGGCACTCCTGTCTTCCACTGCCTCCCGCAGTTTGGTCAGACTCATGCTGGGAGCTTCGAGAACACTGTCCCACCATCTCGTCCTCTGTGTCCCCTTCTCCTTGTGCCCTCCATCTTTCCCAACATCAGGGTCTTTTCCAGGGAGTCTTCTCTTTTCATGAGGTGGCCAAAGTATTGGAGCCTCAGCTTCAGGATCTGTCCTTCCATTGAGCACTCAGGGCTGATTTCCTTCAGAATGGAGAGGTTTGATCTTCTTGCAGTCCATGGGACTCTCAAGAGTCTCCTCCAGCACCATAATTGAAAAGCATCAATTCTTCGGCGATCAGCCTTCTTTATGGTCCAGCTCTCATTTCCATACATCACTACTGGGAAATTGCAAGAACTATTTTTTAAATAAAATAAAGTCACCCTCTAGGGTGGAAATGTAGCATATCAGGCTGAAGACGGGGAAACCAGAACTGTACAAATTCATTCATTGCCAGTTCCTTGACAGAGATTCCAGGCTGAACCAGTCTCTGCTAGGTGCTGAAAGTATCTGGTTTAGTTACATACCTGAATTACACACACATTTTTGAAAAAAACAAAATCAAAGCCAGCCTCATATTTCTGTGTGCCGTCCTCCTGGTCCCAATCCTCAGCCAAGCAACTTTAATGGGCTCCAATGCAAACGTCCCTTTGCGTTACAAATTTTCTACCAAGGAATTATTGAATTGCATGTGATAAGCCCATCCCTAACTGGGAGACAGCTACAGCGCCCTGTTGCGTTTTAATGGTGCTGCAGAGATAAACAGATAACTCACGTAGGGTTAGGTAAAGGTAAAGGGACCCCTGACCATTAGGTCCAGTTGTGGCCGACTCTGGGGTTGCGGCGCTCATCTCTCTTTATTGGCCAAGGGAGCCAGCGTACAGCTTCCGGGTCATGTGGCCAGCAGGACTAAGCCGCTTCTGGCGAACCAGAGCAGTGCACAGAAATGCCGTTTACCTTCCTGCCGGAGCGGTACCAATTTATCTACTTGCACTTCGATGTGCTTTCGACCTGCTAGGTTGGCAGGAGCAGGGACCAATCAACGGGAGCTCACCCAATCGCCGGGATTCGAACCGCCGACCTTCTGATTGGCAAGTCCTAAACTCTGTGGTTTAACCCAGAGCGCCACCTTGCCATGTTTCAAAATGCGAGAACCCGGACACAAAAGTTGTTGCGCTTTCTTTAAGGGAATTCGCAAACCTTCAACACTTCCGACATGGGTTGCTGGACGTATGTCACGATTCTGTCCTCACCAAATGGGTTGTGAAGCAATCCGTGCCAACACAGGTGACACAGTTGTGGGACGATGCCAAGGGGCACATCTCTTATTCACAGAAAAGGGGCTGGGCTAGTCGCTGGTGGTAGAGGAGCGGAGCTCAGTCGGGGTGGAATGAGTCCAGGCACCCCCAAATCTAGAAAGCAAGTCTTGGAATATGAGGGTTTAACTCACCCGTGAGCGGTGTCAGATTTACCGTATTTTTTGCTCTATAAGACTAACTTTTTCCCTCATAAAAAGTAAGGGGAAATGTGTGTGCGGCTTATGGAGCGAATGCAGGCTGCGCAGCTATCCCAGAAGCCAGAACAACAACTACCAGACTTTTAGAAGACATCTGAAGGCAGCCCTGTTTAGGGAAGCTTTTAATGTTTGATGTATTATAGTATTTTAATATTTTTTTGGAAGATGCCCAGAGTGGCTGGGGAAGCCCAGCCACATGGGCGAGGTATAAATAATGAATTTATTATTTATTATTATTATTATTATACGCTAGAGCAAAGTGTGTATAAAAATGCACACGTTCATGAAGACGACATACAAAAATGAATCATATTAGGGGGAGTCGCTCTGCGAAAATGTGTTTACCAAGCAAAATAAACAAAAATTAGGGCTATTGGGGGGAAATGAATTTTCATGAGGACTTAAAAAAACCCTGATGTGGAAATGTGGAGAATTGCGCTGAAGATTGTGGAATGTTTGTATTTCCTTTTCCTTTCTTGAGAAACTAGAGAATATACCGTATTTTTTGCTCTATAAGACTCCCTTTTTCCCTCCTAAAAAGTAAGGGGAAATGTGTGTGCGTCTTATGGAGCGAATGCAGGCTGCGCAGCTATCCCAGAAGCCAGAACAGCAAGAGGGATTGCTGCTTTCACTGCGCAGCGATCCCTCTTGCTCTTCTGGCTTCTGAGATTCAGAATATTTCCCCCCCTTGTTTTCCTCCTCCAAAAACTAGGTGCGTCTTGTGGTCTGGTGCGTCTTATAGAAAGAAAAATACGGTATATCCCCAGAGTCAAAACTTGAGCCCCTCGTAAATTCCTCACTGCAGCCCACCTTGTAGGCTTGCTGTCATGATAAATATGGAAAGGAGGGGGAGACACGCTTGCCGTCCTCAGCTCTTCTGGGGGGAAAGGTGGGATTAGGACATCGTAAATAAATGTGCACGGGTTTATCTGACAATTTTTGCCAAGGATTCTGTAATAGACAAGATGGGTATCTCTTTCTGTTGACAAAGCCGTCGCTTGCTGCTGCGTGAGGAGCGGGGTATTATTTATTTATTATTATTTTCCTGGTAGCGCAAGCAGCCGCAAACACACACAGAAAGAAAGGAGGGTGTGAGGTGTGGAATCCACAAACGGGGCTCGTATTTGCCTCTGGAGTTGCCAGGTCAAAAAACCTGGTCCCTAGATTGGATAAAGGGTGGCACTGTGGTCTAAACCACAGAGCCCAGGGCTTGCCGATCAGAAGGTCGGCGGTTTGAATCCCCGCGACGGGGTGAGCTCCCGTTGCTCGGTCTCCGCTCCTGCCAACCTAGCAGTTCAAAAGTATGCCAGCGCAAGTAGATAAATAGGTACCACTCCAGCGGGAAGGTAAACGGCGTTTCCGTGCACTGCTCTGGTTTGCCAGAAGCGGCTTAGTCATGCTGGCCACATGACCCGGAAGCTGTATGCCGGCTCCCTCAGCCAATAAAGCGAGATGAGCGCCATAACCCCAGAGTCGGTCATGACTGGACCTAATGGTCAGGGGTCCCTTTACCTTTACCTTGTGCGCACAGCTAGATAGTGGCAGGTTTCCCTCAGTCTTTGGGACGCTGCTCAGGGCACCTTGAGACGATAGATTGGCCGCTGCTCCCATGACACAAGGTTATCTCGCCGGCCACGGCTGTGACCTCACAGAAGGAATTAGCCTTTGCTACATTGCAAAAGGGGGAAAGGGTAGGGGGAAAACCAACCAGCTACCCTTTGGAAGCTCGCAATCAGACAATACAGTCGTACCCCGGTTCTCAAATTTAATCCATTTCAGGAGTCCGTTCGACTCGTATCCGTTTGACTCCCGGAACCGTTCAGGAACCAAGGTGTGGCTTCCAATTAGCTGCAGGAGCTTCCTGCACACAATCAGAAGCTGCAGAACACGCCTGGCTTCCAAAACTGGTTCAGAAAACGGGACACTCGCTTCCGGTTTTCGATCATTTGGGAGCCAAAACCTACGAGTTCCAAGGTATTCGGTTTCTGAGGTTCCACTAAATTTGGACTAAACTGAAAATGTCATGAGATAACGAGGGCACGTTTTATCACGTGGGGTGGAATTGTAAAGTAACTAAAAGCTGTTGGGAAATGATTTACAATGAATTGGGGGGAAATGTTTTAGACAACATTTGTTAAAAAAACCCAGAAGCTTTCTCGCTAGGTATCATAGGTCAAGACTTGCCAAAAGAGCGAAAGAAGTTATTTATGTATGCGACAACAGCGGCTAGGATATAACTAGCCCGAAAATGGAAAGATGATAAGACACCAGCGAAAGAAGAACGGCAAGCAAAACTGATGGAATACGCTGAAATGGCGAAGCTCACAGGAAAATTCAGAGACAAGGACAATAGGGGAAACCCAGCCAGATGGGTGGGGTATAAATAATAAATTATTATTATATTATTATATAATTATATAATAGAGACTTTTAAAAAGATTGGGAACTGTGTGGTGTACTTACAGAAACACTGTAAAGAAGTGGCCTCAATGTCAGGGTTTGAGTAAACACTTACAATTAAGAAAACAAGTGTAAAAGTTAAGGTGCAATAATTGGGAAAACGGCAAGGTGTAAGATGCAATTTAAAAAAAAGGTATAAAAATGATAAGAATGTAAGAATATTCGGTTGAAAGAATACAAAATTAAGGTAGAATAAAATAAGTAGGAGTAAATATTTAAAAACCCAGAAGAGTAGGTTGAGGGAAGTCATGGGGGGGGGGAAGGTTGGGATTCACGTATATATATTTTTGGTGATAATGATGATTGTGTTGAATATAAACTGTAAAACTTAATAAAAACTATTTTTTTTAAAAATGTCACGGGATAAGGAGGACGTTTTTTTGTTATCCAGAACTCTTCAGCATGGTGGGGTGAAAGCAGGCGTGGGGGGGGACTAGTTTGATGTGATAGCCACAAAACCTTTTCCAACTACAGTGGTACCTCGGGTTACATACGCTTCAGGTTACATACGCTTCAGGTTACAGACACCGCTAACCCAGAAATAGTGCTTCAGGTTAAGAACTTTGCTTCAGGATGAGAACAGAAATCATGTTCCGGCGGCACGGCACCAGCAGGAGGCCCCATTAGCTAAAGTGGTGCTTCAGGTTAAGAACAGTTTCAGGTTAAGTACAGACCTCCGGAACGAATGAAGTACTTAACCTGAGTTACCACTGTACCTAGAGATGCTGAAAACAATTCAGGCTAGAACTTCCTGCATTTATAGCAAGCCCTCTCCCTAGAGTGCAGCCTTTAAAATTAAGGAAGAGTCCAGCCTACAAGACTGCAACATTTGCACGCTTTAGCCGGAACATAAAGGACCTCGCTTCTGAGTAAAGGTGCGCAGGGTTTCTCACCGCATTGGCTTATGCCTAGCAAGATGCTACGTAGGTTTCCAGTTATACGCAGAAAGAGAAAAAACCTTTGACTGGTAAAAATCCAGCCATCGCTGGGCTCCGCCTCTAGCCTTAAGCGAAACTCGCACAACTCACTTGCTCACGAGAGAGAACAGAAATAAAGGGAGAAATGTAGACGTTTCAGAGAAGGGGAGGGTATTTATTTTTTTTTAAGCCAAATTGTGTAGTGTTACCTAGTACAACTGCATTTTCAGGCAGAAGAAAATATTTCCCAGCTTTAGGATCATGGCTGTCAATTTACAGCTTTGAAAATAAGGGACCAGCAGCCAAAATAAGGGATCAACGATTACTTTGATAAAATACATATTTTGTTGCGTGCAAATGGCTTTAGATACCTATTAGGTCCGTAAATTACCATATAGCATATATTCAACACACAAAAAACAGCAACAATTTGTTGTTGACAAAGCACAGCTGGACATAGAAAGGGCCCCATTACCTTCAGTAGCTTATTTAAGGGACATCATCAATAAGGGACAGCAGCGGGACATGGCGCTGGGATAAGGGACTGTCCCGCCAAATATGGGACGCTTGACAGCTATGTTTAGGATATGTCCTGCTCCAGAACTCCTAAAATTCTGCTTCCAAGGCAGGTGCATATACCCTCCACAGAAAATACCAGTTTGGATCATGCTGCAAGACTCCATTGCTGCACATTGCGAGAAGACCCCTGCCAACTGGATTTATTCTTTTAATATCTGCATGGCCCTTCTCAGCACGGGACGGGAAGCCAAGAAGGGCCCCTCCCCGCATGCCAATATATTTGAGAAAAATAAAGAAGTCCTATCCTGTAATTACCGTATTTTTTGCTCTATAAGACTCCCTTTTTCCCTCCTAAAAAGTAAGGGGAAATGTGTGTGCGTCTTAGGGAGTGAATGCAGGCTGTGCAGATATTCCAGAAGCCAGAACAGCAAGAGAGATTGCTGCTTTCGCTGCGCAGCGATCCCTCTTGCTGTTCTGGCTTCTGAGATTCAGATTATTATTTTTCTTGTTTTCCTCCTCCAAAAACTAGGTGCGTCTTGTGGTCTGGTGTGTCTTATAGAGCGAAAAATGCGGGTATATATTATAAACAGTTCAAAAACAGACCTCGGCGGATGCAGAGGGGAGAATTTGCATCCAGCACATTAGGGCACATGCAACTGCCTTATCATCCATGCTCTCCAAAGGTGTCCATCCATCACCCAGAGATTTTTATCTGGGGGGACATTGTACTATGGAACAATGTTTCAGGCAGCCCCAATTAGGGAAGCTTTTAAGGTTTAATAGGTTATTGTATTTTAGTGTTTTGTTGGAAGCTGCCCAGAGTGGCTGGGGAAACCCAGCCAGATGGGCGGGGTATAAATAATAAAATTATTATTATTATTATTATTATTATTATTATTATTATTATTAAACACACCATCGCCCCAAAATAAATATAGGGTTAGCAGCCAGGGACCGTCTCCCCGGTAAACAGGGACCTCTGTGCCACATTCAGGCAGCATTTTGATCAAAGCGTTTACAAAGAACTTGTTCTTTTAAAGTGGCTAGACTATGGAACTCCTTGCCTATTGATATCGGGGCAGGATACTCTTTTCGGCACTGGCTAAAAACCTTTCTGTATAGGCACGCCTCCCCAGATGTTTCGAAAGTAGACGGGGGCTTTGATCTGCTTTTAATCTCTTCTTATTTAAACTTTGCAAATGTCTTAAATTTTGCCGCTGTTCATTTTTCAAAGTGACTGTTTTATTGCTTCATATTTTATTTTATTTTAGTAAACCGCTTTGAGAAGTTTTGTTTTTTAATAGCGCTGTATACATTTTATGGAACAAATAAAGACAGGTTTTTTTGAGGGTCCAAACCAAACTCCTTTTCTCGGATGCCCAAGAGATGGTGACCCAAAACGTCCCACCGTGGAGCGGCTCTTGTGAATTTCAAATACCGAGAAAGGAATGCAAAAGGTATTATTATTATTATTATTTTATTAGTTTGGAGCAAACGTCTTAGAAGTCACAGCAATGTCAGTGTTGCTGTCTGGACCCCTTTAAAAAAGAGTGTGCAGTTTGTTGACAAAGTACCTTATTATTCTTATTCTTATTATTAACAAGCTAGTTTTCCTTGTAGTAAATATCGCCTCCCGTGTCTCATTCACGCCTCTCGCTCTGTAGACCCAACATGGCCGCGAGCCAACAATTTTAAAAGACACCTCCTGATCACCCGACATAAATAACCCTCGCTGTTTTCCTTTTGGGTGGTTTGCATTTGCCAAATCGAGACCAAAATCTATAGGGGGGAGATGGTGGGGTTTGTGGCTAGTTACTTTTTAGCTTCCATCAGGGCTTCTATCTTCTATATCCCGGAAGGCAGGGAAAGGTACAAATATTATTGCTAATAATAATAATAATAATAATAATAATATGACATTGACGGGGTGTGCATCTTTTGACTTCACCCTTACTCCAAAGGAAGTCCAGCTGCATTCAATGGCTTTTGCTCCTGCGTAAAAAGTATGTGGAAATTTAAGCTTGGCTGCGACAAAACGAGGAGGGGGTTTGCTATAGAACAAAATTTGAAAAGCGAGAAATAACCGGAAAAATATTAAATAAAAAATAAAAAAGACCAGAAGCAGATATTTGGACCCACCAAAAATATTTCAGTGATTAGTACTTGGGAGCAGGGAGGGAAAAGGCTGACGGCAGTGGGAGCTAAAGGTAACTATACTTGGCTGTATTTTTGCCTCGGACGTCAAAAAACAGGTCTGGTTAAAAGTGAGGAGCAAGGATATTCCAGCTCAGCTTCTTCTGTCTTTTTTATTTTATTTTTTGGGGACACGTGGGGAGGATATTGCAAAATGCCCTGTGCGCTCTCACGATGGAGCAGGCGAAAAGGGCGGAAAAAATCAAAAATCAAAACCTTACACTAAAGCAGACCTTTCTCTGGGCGGACGGAGGGGGTGTTTTCCAGGGATCGGACCGTCCCCCGCCAACCTATAAATGCAAAAGTCTCCCAGCCGTGCACCACCACCAGATCTAGACAGAGAAATGGATAACATGAATATTACTGGTGACACATTCCGACGGCTGGCGGACAATCCAATTGCACTGGTGGGTATCGTAAAACAGAGCTTAAAATAAACCTGAACCACAGTAAGTGGTGTCTGTGGTATTGTGGGGGCTGTAAGGGCCCCCCAAAAAATATTTAGGGATAAGGTGAAGCTGTAGAAAAAGTATAGATTAGGGCAGGGGCCAGCAAACTTTTTCAGCAGGGGGCCGGTCCACTGTCCCTCAGACCTTGGGGGGGCCAGACTATATTTTGGGGGGGGAAATGAACGAATTCCTATGCCCCACAAATAACCCAGATATGCGTTTTAAATAAAAGAACACATTCTGCTCATGTGAAAACACCAGGCAGGCCCCACAAATAACCCAGAGATGCATTTTAAATAAAAGGGCATATTCTACTCATGTAAAAACACGCTGATTCCCAGACCGTCCGCGGGCCGGATTTAGAAGGCGATTGGCCCGGATCCGGCCCCCGGGTCTTAGTTTGCCTACCCATGGGCTAGGGCAACAGTGACGGGGCCAGTTTTGAAGGCAATGGAATAAAAAACATGACTACGATCCCTAGCAGATGAATTGAAACCATAGAGTGCAACTCAGTTCTGCCTGTTCATATCAAATTGTCTACTCTTGAGTAGAATTCAGCTGGCTACGCTATAAAATCATTTTTTCTTTCCAGCTACCCAGAAGCAAGAGTTGTCTAGACCTATTGAAATTAATAGACCCAACTCATTTGTGTATGGTAATTTCAATAGGTCTGCTGGAAGTAAATCTTAGTTGGATTCAACCTAGATGGATAGATAGATAGATAGATAGATAGATAGATAGATAGATAGATAGATAGATACAGTAGATAGATAGATAGATAGATAGATGATAGATAGATAGATAGATAGATAGATAGATGATTGATAGATAGATAGATAGATACAGTAGATAGATAGATAGATACAGTAGATAGATAGATAGATAGATAGATGATAGATAGATAGATAGATAGATAGAATAGGGGAAGGAGGCCACCTTTGCCTAAACATCTCTTAGTCCCCGTGTTTTCTCAGGAAACTCTTATCCAGAAAACCTTTAAGCGTATTCCGCAGTCCTGATCCCTATCCGTATATGAAGCTTATGCACACAGCAATTGTCCTTGCTGCCTCACACCGGCGTAAGATCCTGACAGCTGGATCCGGCCCAATGAAGGCCCATCCAGTCCAGTCCACTCCAAGCAGGACCCGAGTTCAGGAGAAGCAACTCTCCCCATCTGCGGTTCCCTGGCACTCAGAAGCATCAACTGCTTCCAACAACAGAGGAAGAAGACCTCTGGCTATGCTTTCCGTATCCGCCGTAACCTCCCCCCCCCCTTCTAAAATAAACTTCAGGGAAATCCCCATCACAAGTTTCACCCCCATCCTGTCCGTGTTGTCAAAATTTAGATGCCAAGTTCTTCAAGGCCAGGGAATACACCCTGTAAAGAATGTAGCATATGCACCTGCGTATATATGCTAGAAGGAGCGTCTCCACCCCCATCGTCCAGCCCGGACACTGAGGTCCATCTCCCGAGGGCCTTCTGGCGGTTCCCTCCCTGCGAGAAGTGAGGTTACAGGGAACCAGACAGAGGGCCTTCTCGGTGGTGGCGCCCGCCCTGTGAAACGCCCTCCCATCAGATGTCAAGGAAATAAACAACTAACTGACTTTTAGAAGACATCGGAAGGCAGCCCTGCTTAGGGAAGGTTTTAATGTTTGAAGTTTTATTGTGCTTTTAATATTCTGTTGGGAGCCGCCCAGAGTGGCTGGGGAAACCCAGCCAGATGGGCGGGGTATTATTATTATTATTATTAAGTGCAACACATCCGCTACAAGCAAATATACAATATTTGTGTGCATGCTGATAAAAGTATGCACTGGTGCATTCCAAAGCTATGGTCTGTTCCGACCTAGTCAATTCCGCTGTAATTCCTCTTAATATATAGATATATATTTGCAAATATCTGAAGTATTGCCCTATGGAACCTCTTAAGGTGCTGAGGTCAGCGCCCTCTTGGTAGTTTCTCCACCATCAGAGGTTTGGGGAGGCAGCGGCCCAGGAGGGGAGAGGTCCTTCTTTGTGGTGGCCCCTAAGCTGTGGAACTCCCTCCTCACAAACGTATGCCTGGCGCCTTCATTCTACAGCAGGGGCCAGCAAACGTTTTCAGCAGGGGGCTGGTCCACTGTCCCTCAGACCTTGTGGGGGGCCGGACTATTTTTTTGGGGGGGGGAAATGAACGAATTCCTATGCCCCACAAATAACCCAGAGATGCATTTTAAATAAAAGGACACATTCTACTCATGTAAAAACACGCTGATTCCCAGACTGTCTGCGGGCCGGATTGAGAAGGCGATTGGGCCGGATCTGGCCCCCGGGCCTTCGTTTGCCTACCCATGTTCTTCTACAGCTTCCTGAAGACGCACCTCTTTATCCCGGCCTTTGAGAGTCTTAGGACCCACCACCTTATTTTCATGATTGCAAGTTTTAAGTTTTTTAACATTGTAACTCACCCTTAGTTTGCCTACCCATGGTATAGACACATTTTATTTCACTTTGTATCACGCGCAAACAGGCTTGCAGCTTTTACTCCAGCCTTTCTGCGACAGACCACTAGAATGAAACGATACACAACAAAAAAAGGTTTGTGTATGTGTCTGCATACATACACAAAATAGTGTATTACCCCTTAGAGATGTCTAACCTACTCAACAGATTAAAAACGCTATACACACCCACCCACAAACACCCACACATGTTCAGTACATGGAATGTGTGCAATGCCTATGAAATGTACATTTTTGTGCGCATGGACATTCTATATATATATATATATATATATATGCTACATATGGTGTATTTCCGCGAAACGCGTTGGACAGCCGGATGTATCCACGCCAGTGCGCTATACGCATAGTTTTATGTATGCATCACGACAACGACACCAAAAGCTACGACATGGTTTGCATTTCCCGCGGTGCCGACCTGAGCTGTGCATACCTATAGACTTAGCCAGCGATGCCCCCAAGCTTTCGAAAGTGGGGTGCCCCCGTACGACCCACCGCTTTCAAAATGCACAGAAACCGTAGGCGTTTTGAAATATATCTATTAAGATGCACGTGGTGGGCGATAGCACAGATATAACTGAACCAAGGTGGAACAAACATGGGTGGAAAACTGACAGGAATGGGCTAGTGTTTTTTTTATTTTTTGCAAGCGGACCCAATCGCTTGGCGTGTGGCTCTTTCTTCAAGCAGGTTGAACTTGAAATAAAGCTTTTTAAAGGTTCTTTTTTGGGGAGGGGGGACGGTGTAGCCGCACAGCGATGCTGGGGGAAAGTCCCATCTTTACTCCACAAACCAGCATGAAGCTTCTCCTTCATTTCCAATTCAGCACGGAGACGGCATCTGGATGCCAAATGAGTAACCTGTAGGGAAAGGAATTGTGCTCCCGAGAGAGAGAGAGAGAGAGAACACACACACAAAAAAATCTAGTCGGAGAAATTGGACCTTGTTTGCATCTGCCGTTTATTAACCGTGCGGCCTATCCACCTCGAAGAGGCGCTAAGCAGATTTAACGGTTTGGAAAAGGGGGGGACGGGCCAAGGAGACGTTTGAAGGGATTCTGAGGCGAGAACTTATTCTTTCTTTTTAAGGTCCCCCAAAGCACGAGGTTTTTAAAAAATAGGGTGAGGGGAAGGAAGGCAGAGGGAGAGACCTTCCGTGGGGCGGTTCCTACTGAGTCTGTTTTACGGAAAGATTCGTGTACAGGGCGAGGGGCGAATGCATTCCTGCGGGAGATTGTGGGATGGAAAAGAAGGTAACACAGACTGGCCCTGGAGGAGGGAAACCGAGAATCTGCAAAAGAACCATTGGTTTACCGTATTTTTTGCTCCATAAGACTCACTTTTCCCCTCCTAAAAAGTAAGGGGAAATGTGTGTGCCTCTTATGGAGCGAATGCAGGCTGCACAGCTATCCCAGAAGCCAGAACAGCAAGAGGGATTGCTGCTTTCGCTGCACAGTGATCCCTCTTGCTGTTCTGGCTTCTGAGATTCAGAATATTTTTTTTCTTGTTTTCCTCCTCCAAAAACTAGGTGCGTCTTGTGGTCTGCTGCGTCTTATAGAGCGAAAAATACGGTAATTTATTTATTGAAGAATCCACAAGAAAAGCAGGACTGTGTCCAGATAGCCAAGACCCGAGAAAGAGGAGATATCTCAAAAGCGCACACATACAAAAACCAATTGGTCAACTCTGTGGAGGGAACCTGGAAGGGAGAAGCAGCCATATTTGAAAGTGGTTGGGGGAAAGTTTGGGAGTTGTTGTGGCCCTCGCTCCAGGCGAACAAATCTGAGCTGCATCACCAATGCCTTCACCCTCCTCCTACACAACATGGACTGAGATCTTCAACCTACGGGGCTGCAAGGACCAGGCTCATCTGCAAGGAGGTGGCAGGCAGCCATTTTGCCAGGCGGTACCTTGCGGCGGCGGGGATAGCCGGTCGGTGAATGCAGCCGACCGGCTTGCCCTGCCAATGAAAGAAGGGGATCTTGCCGTACGTCCAGAGGGGACATTTCGCGGGGCAAGATATTGCCAAACCAGAGAGATTGGAGGCACCTGGTGGAAGAGGCTTTGGAGACTATGAAGATGTCTCTACCCCATCCGAAGGGGCCTCAAAGCTCGTCAGGATATCGGATTCAGATTTCAGCCGTGCCAATTAAGACAGCGGAGAACGTCAGAGAAGCCTGGCCCCTCTCGTGGCCCAGCTTTCTGCCCCAAGAGATGTCCACAAGCTGGACACAGGTCTCACCACTCGCAACCGGCATTTGGGACAGTCAGATCAGACTTTGGTCCGAGGAGGAGCCGTTGAAAGATGCCCTTACACACTTTGTTTTCAGGCGGTCCCAAACATGCGAAGCCGTTCGTTCAGGAAGAGGAAGGAGAACAGGAGAGCTGAGTCTTGTCTGCGCGAATCTTCGCAGGCCACCCTGGAGGCCTTAAGGCCGTTGGGATGGACCTGAATTGACCCAGAGAAATGCGCAAAGGGATGTTGCCCCTCCTAGGTGACAGAGCACCTGCTTTGAAAGAGGAAGGTCGCTGGTTCGATCCCCCGTGGCGCAGAATCACAGGATTGTAGGGTTGGGAGGGACCCAGAGAGTCATCTAGTCCAACCCCCTGCAATGCAGGAATCACGACATGGCAGGTAGGGACAGGGAATGATGCCTGCTTCTTGAAACCTTGGAGAGCCCTAGCTGTACTGAGTTGGTAGGAGGCAGCCCTCCCACATTCCTATTTAGGACATCTAAATTTTAGCTGGACACAATGGGGTTAGCCCCCAAGCCAGCTCCTCAGGGCCACGTTTCCCAGATCGGGCCAAACATCTGTCTAGAAACATCTGCATTCTGGTTCCGACCACGAGCAGCCCTGGAAAGCCCACAAGCCAGTCGCTATCCGGAAAGCTCCCCATCTCCCTATCAAGAAGAGCAGCTTCAGGTAGCTCCCATCAAGGATACAGATAATGGAATCGCCTGCAAGAAGACCCAGCGAGAACATGGCGAAGTTGTTGCGCCATCACGAACCCAGGAGAGGCAAACGTTCCCCCCCCCGCTGCCCCCCAAGAACTTCTTTGTGGTCAAGCGTGGAGTCGACGGCCACATGTTTACAGCCAGAGGCGACTGGCCGTCACGTCAAAGTTTTTTTTATATATATATAATGATGATGATGATAATAAAAATTGGAGGAAAGAAAACACTTGTGTAGCTAAATACAGGCCAGGGGGGCAAAGGAAGATGAAATAATGGGATGTACCTGCGTTGACAATCGAGGGAGAAAATAGCCGGCCATTTACCCGTCTCTCTATCTATCTCTATCTCTCTCTCCCCCTTCCACAGAGATTGATATATATAAATGTGGGGGCCTTTTCAGGAATTACATTTGTCGGCAGGAAAACTGTCATTCCGGAATTACTCCAAAACTGCCCATTACACCGTTGCAGGTTGGATGTAGCCGAGAAACAAATCTTTCCCTCTGTTACGTTGGAAATGATTTATCCAATCATGCCGGCACGAAGAACTGGAATTTGCTGGGGCTTCTGACGGAATCGTCACCCCCTTCTCAGAACGGGGCTGTTTTTTGAAACTTTTCTCTTGTACACATTTCCACACGCACACACACAACACAAAAGCAATGATTTTATCAACGCGGTTTTTTTAAAAAAGCATGGTGATTGATATGTGTGTGTGTGTGACTCCACCAAAGTTGATTCGACCCTCTGGTGGTGGCGATACAATGGACCCGCCTCAGAATATCAGCTTTATGGAGAATTAGGCTCCAAGCACCAAGGAAGTATTACGTCCTAATCATTAGATGGAAAGATTAAAATAAAGAATCCGAGAGGGGAGGGGGGAAGAAGACAAGCGAAAGGCAGGCACTCCTGGTGAAACCCTACAAAAATATTGGGACTGTAAAATCCACACACCCTTTTGGGTGCCTATCTGATGGCAAAGCCATTTAAGAAAAGAAAACCAGTTGCGGTGCCCTGAGATATAAAACATGAGATTCACTGCCTGCTGCCGGTCAACTTTCGTAGCTCCAGTGAGGCAATATCCGCCCTCCTCCCACCTCAATATCTCCCCACCAACCAACAATTCCACCATGTCTGTGGCACTGATGTATTCTCCGCGAGGCACACAAACCAATATGGAAACTAGTCTCTTTCCAAGTCCCGGAATATAAACATGGCGGCCGTCTTCGGAGACGGGTCTAGGAGATGCTGGGCCTTCGATTCCGGCTCAGCTTTGTTTTGGGGGGTTTTGGGGGTGGAAACACCATGCCCTACACACACACACACACACACACACACACACCCCTTCATTCAAACCCAGAAAAGTGCATCCGTCCCGGCCCATGTACCTAACCCGTCCCTCCCGCTGTGATTTCAATCAACAGCCGACACAGAGACATATTTAATAAACATCTCCCCACGTTCTCCGGACCCACGGCGACCACATAAAACACGGCGGCGGGTCGAAGATATCAAGGATGCCTGCGGGTGATCTAAAATTGCGTTCGGAAGGGGCGACCGCTTCCCGCGTCTCAATTTACAATTGATTTTTAATTTAGACGCAATTATCAAGGAGGGCATTCCTCTCTCTCTCATTTTTTTACCGGGTGAGTCACATGTGCCCTGGGATGGAAACGTTGGGTTCCAGATGGCAGGGATAGAATGGGGAGGACGGGATGAGCAAAGAGATATAGATATAGATAAACACACATATGACCATGCAAGGTTTATCGTTTTGAATGACTCCCCGTCTCGCAAAGAGAGGGATAAGGTACCATTCGATAGCATCCATTACATGTATTCAGATTCCTCCTTTTTTTTAATTGTGAGGCAACTGCTGGTCTGCAATGGATATATCGCCCAGTCCAAAATTGCCAACTTTGGGTGTGCATATATTTCGCCAATCTGTGCTGGGTCAGTACTGGGGAAACCGGGTTTTCCTCCCTTATGTTTCATGGATTATTATTATTCTCTAAAGTCCTTGGAATCTTTCAGTAGTGAGAATCGCTGTCCTCAAAAGGAAACATGGGCTAATCGGTGTTATTCAAATCCAGAGGGTGACCTTTTATTGCTCCAGGTTGCAGGCCATTGCTGCCTTTGAAGTCCTCGGGCGGATCCCATATCCCTCGGGATCCGCTCTCCCCATGTGGGGCCAGCTGCCCACGCAATGGACCCTTTTCAGGCCACTTGACTTTAGGCCACAGAAGACCCATTCCTTCATCTCACGCCCTATAAGATTCGCAGCATCGTTGGCCGGATCTTGCTACGGTCAGTGTCAAGAATCCCACCTGATTTGTCTCTCCTCCACTGCCACCTCAAAGAAGTAATAATTGAGGAGGGGGGGGGGGTTTGCAGGGGTTTAAGCCAGCAGAGGAGAAGATAGCAAAAAACCACAGAGGAACTCTGAGATTTCCTGTGCAAACCCCACCGATCTGAAACCAAATTGAGCGACGGTGCAAGATGCAAATTCATACCAAAAGTAGCAGAAACAGAAAGGGGGGGGGGACCACAACAGCTTAGGACATGGGTAGGCAAACTAAGGCACGGGGGCCGGATCCGGCCCAATCGCCTTCTCAATCCGGCCTGCGGACGGTCCGGGAATCAGCATGTTTTTACATGAGTAGAATGTGTGCTTTTATTTAAAATGCCCCTCTGGGTTATTTGTGGGGCCTGCCTGGTGTTTCTACATGAGTAGAATGTGTGCTTTTATTTAAAATGCACCTCTGCGTTATTTGTGGGGCATAGGAATTCGTTCATTATTATTATTTTCAAAATATAGTCCAGCCCCCTACAAGGTCTGAGGGACAGTGGACCAGCCCCCTGCTGAAAAAGTTTGCTGACCCCTGGCTTAGGACGAGTCCACGCTAGGTATGACCACTGCTTGTTTTAGGTGGCTAAAATCCACTAGCTTCCTTCCATTCCTCATTTCCATATTCTTGGTTTTTTTTAAAAAAAAAGTTTAGACCCTCGCCTCCACCAGAACACACATACACTAACCCGAAGGTGTTGCTGCTGCCGTGCTAAACATTAATTTGTTCGTGACAGGGAGGGAAATACGAGAAATTAGGATAGTCTCTGTTTCTTAAAAGCTACGGATTGTACTCAACGTTAAGTCATAACTCAGGAGAGCAGATCCATTGAAATCAAGGGAGATGGTTGTCTTAGGTCCGTTCAGTTCAGCGAGTCTACTCTGAGTAGGATTTGGGTCGGGCAGAGCCCTGCATCGTGGGCCTTGGGAGAGGGGCAATCTCAAGGTTGAATAGGACACAACGGTTCTCGTTAAGCCATCATAGCGATGGACAGCGATGCGAGGAAATCATACATGCAAACATCAACAACAAAAACCACACCATTGCCGTCCCAAAGGATGTCCACCTTTGCGGCAAGAAATCGTACACCACGCGAACACAGGCGGCGTATCTATTGTGGTCTCAAGATGGGACCACGGCTCTTGTTTTGATCAATCCCACACATATATATATTAACGAAAAGGAGTTGAAGGGGGAAGATGTGGACCCCCAAAAAGCCCATTGCAAAAATGCAAAATCACCCAGGGAAATATAATCGGAGGTTGCGGCCCCCAAAGCCAGAGTCAGCCCCAAATGTTAGGTGAGCAATGGCAGGAGAGCGTAGAAACAAGGTATTGTCTCGATGGGGCTTGCAACCTCCTGGTTGCGGGCGAAGAAGGTGCCACAGATGCCCGCTGGGTTACAGACAGCCCCCGGATGTTTCGTACCAGACCCAGCTGGTCAGTAATTCAGGAAGCCGGATTTAGGGAGGCCGAGGCGGCCTGGCGAACCGACCCCCTTTCCCCCGGCCCGACCCGCCACAGAGGTCCTCATTGAAAAGAGGTCACGAATTCCCCTCAAATTTTAAAACATTTCATCTCCAGAATGAAGGCCCTCATTCATAATGGCAGGAAACGGGCTAGGGGGTGTGAGACAGAGAAAGAGAGAGAGAGATTTTTTGCTATTAAACGTTCCCCTTCGGAGCTTTCTCACAGCGAGAGTGGGGACCGGAGGGGGGGATTATCTTCCACTGAGATGTGGGGATATATGGAGAAAACGGGGGGTGGGTGAGTGGGGGTGGGTGGGTGACTTTCTCTTAAGCTGGGCACCATGCAAATATTTTTATTCTGCGTTTCGCCAGGTTTCTGCACAACCGGAAAGGTTCGCTTTTGCATTCGCGAACAGATTTTTTCCGTTTTGTTTGCTGCCCATTCAGCGAGTAGCTGGGGGGGGGGCCCTGCAACAATAGCCATCTTTGCTGGGGCCGTCGACCAAAGGGACAGCAAGGAGTGTCCAAGCCTCCAAGCAGAAAAGGGCCCCCGGACTCTCGAAATTTTGCACCCGCAAATAATCCGAGACCGTTCCGGGCAAAAACGGCCGAAGCTTTCTGTTTAGAAAAATTGCATGTAAATCAAAAGGAGTTCAGTGGAACAAGCTGCGGTAACTGGCCCTATTTAACACACCTGGGGAGGTGGGGGGGTGCCACAGCTTGTCTAAAAGCGCATAAAGAAATAGGGTGCCCCAGGATCTTTATGTTTTAAATGGGGGGGGGGGATACGAACACTGGAAAAAAACTGAAAACACTGAAACAAAGTTCAGATAAGAAGCAACTAACGTTTTCTCATCGCTCTTTCTCCTTTAATTTAAGGGGGATTTCAAAACAAAAGGAGGAGGAGTGGTGGGGTTTTTTGGGAGGGGGGTATCTTTTAAATAGAAATAAAAATTATCTGCAACATTTAAGGGGTTTTAGGGAGGAGGTGGAGGGAATCCTGTCGTTCACGATGCGCCATCAGAATTTTGGACGTGGTCCAAACAGCCTGTTCTCAACTGCTTGAGACTTCAGAAAGCTGCTATGAGCTCTCGAGGAGAGAAGGGGAACCATCCATTTCTGGAACCGCACACTTACGGTGGACAGAGAAAGAGGGTGCCCCCCCCCGAAAGAGCAGCACGGCCCCCTCCCTCCCAGCTGATTGCTCTAATTCATGTTCACGTTGTAAGATCTGGAAGGTGGGGGTTCCCTTCCACTTTGGGGGTACCAGAAATGGATGCAGCACACCGAGATCGACTCAGAAACCAAATCCAAAAGGCGGCCGGGATGTACCTGAAGTTCACGGCCAAGGCTGTAGGTCGTGGACTCCCTTGCCCAACGAATCTTTAGAAAGCAGGGAAGGATGGAGAGAGAAAGCTAACCTACTTTGCCATCACACAAGCGAAAACCTTATGAAGCCATGATGAGCTTCGCTAACCTTTCAGCACTCCATAGAGAGAGCGGCCCAACTTAAAAGTATCCCCATGGAGTCTATGGCCACAAGCCGGTTTGGAAATGAAGGTTCCTTACTTTATTTTTATTTTATTTTATTTTATTAAAAAAAACTTTGATTTCCCTTCCAAGATTTTTCAAGGAGCAGGCAAGAGATGGTTTTTGTCCAGCAGGTTAGATGTTGGGGGGAAACACAAGGAAACAGGTCAAGAACTGTCTCGTCTCCTGTGTGTGTGTGTGTGTGTGTGTGTGTGTGTGTAAGAGAGAGAACTGGTGTTTTAATTTGACAAGATGCAACCCTGTAAGTGACGCGTAATTGATTTTACAGTCTGCAGTTCTGCTGAAAACTGTTATCATTTTGTTCCTCTTGGCTGCCCAGAATTACAACTTCCGAGAATTGACTTCTGGAAGAATGATTTCCCTCCTCAACACACACACACACACACACACACACACACACACACACACACTCTTCGGTGGTTCAGATTCCAAACGTAAAACAGCTGTTAAGAAAAAATATATTTCTGTAACCCCACCACCACCAGACCGCAGCGAAACTTCTCGAACTTAAGCCTTGAAAAAACGGGGAAACAGATAGATGAAAATATTCAAACACGCACTCAGAATGTCAGCCTCAAGAGAAACTGATAAGCACCCCCCCCCCAATTCTTCAAAATAAGGCAAAGTAAGTCCAAAAGTTTGACAAAAAACCCCCCCGGCATATCAGTTATCCTAAAGAGACCGACAATATCATCATTCATAGAGAGATAGATCAGAAATAAGCCCCATTGAGTTCAATAGGGGAAACTGGGGGGGGGGGGGAGAGAATCACTTTCCACTTAGCAAAGAATTAATCGCAGAGGGTTGTATCCAACTAAGTTCTGCACCTTTGAAATTAATGGGCCACAGTTAGTTGCATCCATGAAGTTAAATGGATATAGTCTGAGGAGGACTTCACATTGGGTGCAAACCCAGAACTTGTGTCTGAACTGTCTCGACAACCTAGATGCAATTCAGGACACAGGAGCGTGGTGGGAGTTTAAAAAGAAGGGCACCTCACACAGAGATATAGCAACCCTTTTCTGCCTGGAAGTTTTGCTTTCGAGACCTTCGTCTGATTTCTCTGGAATTATTTACCAGACAGAGAGAGACACTTGTGGTCAAACTTCCTCCAGGCCGCGTGTGAAAACCCTGGTTTCCCTGGCCATGACTTTGAACGACAGACAGACAGACAAGATAATAATAATTTAAAAAAAACCCATACACTTTTAAAAACCTTTCCCCCTTCCAACAGTGACATCATTAGCAAGACTGGGCTTCCTTTTACATCATCATAATTTTCAGGCAAGTCCGCAAGAAAGGCTCATTTGAGTGGGATCAGAAGAGATCCCCCAAGTATCAGCCTGTGAGATTCATTTATTTTCCCCTTCTAAAAAGAAGTTTCGCCATTCCTCCCGAATCTTCCAACACAAAAATATATGGAAATAATAATAATAATAATAATAATAATGCATGGACTATAACAGTGCCTTGTGTACATCATTCCTTTGGGTTACAGCCGCCACCCAAAACATGCACACCCAAAAACTGACAGGGCAACAGTCCCCAAGGTCTAAAACATGCAATAAGATGGGGGGGGGGTCTCCTCCTGGCTCCCCTCCTACCTGGGATTGCTTTTGTTCCAGTACACCGCATAGCGATCGGAGATAATTTTGCTGCTGTCGTCCGTCCACACGCAAACCCCAACCAGGGCCACCAGCAGCGCAGCTACCTCCAAATTCGGCATCGTACCCCCCCTTCTCCTCCACTTTTCTTCCACCTCTTCTCCCCTTCTTTCTTTTGTTCCACGAAAAGCTGCGGGGAATTTTTGTGTGGGTGGTGGGTTTAGGAAAAAGGCAAGCAGGTCATTGCACTTTGCACAAGCGCTTTCTGGCGGATAGCTCTTTCGGTGCGTTTTTCGGGGAGGTTAGGACTCCCCTGGACAGTCCAGACTTTTTCCTGTGTCTCTCTTCCTCCTCCTCCTCCTTTCACTTCTCTCTCTCTCGATGCAAACTATCGCACGCACATCCCTAATTCATTCCATGGTAGAGAATCCCAATAGCTTTCGCTGGCAGAATGGTCCTTCTTTTCTCGTGAAAGGTGGCGGGTATAGGCAAGCGTCCTGGTAGCCAAAATATACTGCAAATCAGCGTTTTGCAAGAGCTCATTGGTGGGGCGATCAGAATTTGCTTTTGCAACAGAAGGCTTCTCAATAGATAGACAAGAGATGTGTGTTATCTAGGAACAGATAGGGTGTGGCGTGGGTCTTCCGGACCCTACACTCCATAAGAAGACATCACCGCAACTTTCGGTTCCCAAGGTCTGAGTTACTTCCAGCTCTCTCAAACTCTTCATAAATGGAGCAGGGAGGAGAGAGGTTCCATCTCTAAGAAACTGGATAACTTGGGCTCAAAAATACTGGAGGAAGCAGAAGGCAGCTGAGAGGTTATAGCAGGGAACCTCGGCATGTCGTACAACTGGCCCAGAATCTCCCCACTCTTGCTGGGGGTGGGGAAGAGAGAGACGGGAAAATTGCTGTGGAGTCAGCAAGCAAACTTTGAGGTGCTCTCTCGTCTCTGGAGAGCAGCTAATCCTAGCATATCATTTGAAAGAAATAAATAAAAAGGCCACCAACCGACAACTTTGCATTCAGACAAATTCCTGGTTTCCAAAAAGAAGTTTTTAAAAAATGAAATGAAATAAAAACCTTGTCGCGGGCTTTCCTTCTGCAATTTGCAACCGGTTGGCCGAGAAGATGAGATGAATTTCTTGCAGAAAGAAAGAGAAAAATAGGAATCACCCTCCCCCCCAAAGAACGAGGACTCAAAACTTGCTCCCGGGTTTGGGTCCTTGCTTTTTTCAAAGCAGAGAAAAGATGCCTTGTGGTTCTTCTGCTTCTGTTTGTAATAGATGGGACCCCCGTGTTGTCTTTTCCTGAAGAAATGGAAGAAGGAAGGAAGGAAGATGTAAATAACACAAAGTTTTAGCGGTGAGGGGGAAAGGGAGCGGTTCGTCCCCTTGCGAAAAGCACAAAGTGAAATCTTGCTCTCTCTCTCTCTCATGAGAAAGGAAAGAATGAAAAGAAAAGAAAAAAGGGGGGTAATCTTACTTTCCTTCCCCTTTTCACTCAACCACCCCCCTTTTTTTATTGTGCCACCTAAGCTTTCCTTGCAACTGGTAAGAAGGGGGAAAAGGGGGGGGCATTAAGATTGCAAGTTGGGGTGGGGAGGCCTTCAAACAACACCTCCCCCCTCCTCCCCCTCATCCCCCCACCTCCAAAAATGCAAAAAAATTAAATGCTATACCAAATGCCTCCCCCTCCCAACGCGCACACACACAATTTGCAAGATTTCATTTTCATTTCCAATGCATGCATTTCATCATTTTATTTCCTGAATAAAACATGCTTGCCCCCACCTTGAGGTTTTGTTTTTTTCCAGGTGGCACCAAAAACAACAAACAAAATCCCTCTGTGTATAATTTTTTTAAAAAAGGTTCTTTCCCCCCTCCTCTGTGGATTCTTTTAAGCCTTACCGCTGCACGCTCTCTCTCTCTCTCTTTCTTGCTTTATTTTTTAATCCCCTCTCTTTTTTTGCCTTCAATGCCTTTTTTTTCCCTTTTGCAAAAAAAAGAAAAGAAAGAGGGAGACCTGCCTTCCTTTCTGTGCCCCCCCCCTACTCTTGATACAGAAACATTGTTACCACTTGGCCGGTCAGCCTAAAGTAACCACCTCCCTCCCTCCCTCCCTCCCTCCTTCTCTCTCTCTCTCTCTCTCTCTCTCTCTCTCTCTCCCTTTCCCCAGCAATGTCTCCCCCCCCCCCGCCAGCACTCAACAGGGGCGGGGCCCCCAAGTCTCAAGGTTGGTTGGCCGGTGACGCCGAGCCACACCCCCCACCAAAGCCATGTGGGTCTCCTTTTTCCTGGAGATTTTTTATTTTTTTTTAAGTCAATTTCAGCTCTGTTGAGGAGGGAGAGAGAGAGAGGAAGGAGAATGAGAGTGGGGGGGGGGGAGCCCCAGAAGGAAAGAGCGTGGAAATGGAGGAGGAGGGGGGGGTCATTAAAAAAAAAATCTCTGCAAGAAGTCAACGCAGCAGCTGGAAAGAGATTTTTCCCTTTCAGGTGCAACCCAGAAAACCAAAGCTTTCTTTAAAGTGGGGGTCTTCCCCCCCAAAAAAAATATAAGACTGGATGCTCATGGGGGGTTTCTTGTTTTATAAGGAGGGGGGGTCGTCATTCCTTTGTCTTCAACCTGATTGCAGATTATGATGATATTGGCCAGCTAGCTTTCCCTACTCAGAGTAGACCCAGTGAAAATCTAGTGTTCTAGTTGAGGACTTCAGTGGCTGCAAGCCCACTGTTGTTGTTGCTGTCGACGCTCGTTTACTTATTTATTATCGCCACTGGTTTATCAACCGCCTTCCGAGGTTGGTTTGCACGCAAGATAATTTAAAAAATCAGCTAAGAACAACAAAGCCCGCAAATAAATCTGAAAAACGAAGCCAAAATGGTAACGAGCAGACACTGAGCGGTAAAGGCCAGTTTGCAATTTGCGGATTTGCAATTTATAAAATGGGAGATCAACTGGGGCTCGTTTTCCGGTGGGCGTGCGACAGATTTGCACGGCAGACTCGACACTTACTTTTGCAGTGCAAATCCCTATTGCACGTCTACTCAGAAGTAAGCCCAGCTGCATTTACTCCTTGGGAAGTGACTTTTCTCAAATCCACTTTCTGTTCTATATTTTGACCCCTCTTTGGTTAAAATTACCACAAAGCTTTGCACACACACACACAAGAAGGCAATGGCTTTAAGCTGGTTCTCACTGGCTCATGGGAATGTTAAGTAAAGATGCAACCCTCTATTCCTCTCCTAACGGCGTTCTAAAATCCCTCGGAGCGCGGCTCTTCCTCACAACAACCCTGTGAGGCATCATTGTCCCCATAATGCAGATGGGAAGGTTGAGGACGGTAAAAGAAAATAGGTTGGCCGAAACTGGAAGGAGAGGATTCTTGTGGGTTTTCCAGCGAAATTCGACTCAAGAGTAGACCCACTGGGATGAATGAATCTTGGTAAATCGTGTTCTTTAACTCCAGTGAGTAGACCTAACATTGGATTAACCAGTTGCGTTTCAGCTCCTAGTTGCTCCCCCCGCCCGCCCCGATAAATCCTGCCCACCCACCTCCTAGTGTGTTAAATTAATGAATTAAAACAAATTTTCATGCAATGCTTTCCCCAAAGGTGTATCATCTCTCAGTCATTTGCACAAGATCCCCTAAAAGTAGGCCGGGTTTAAAAAGTCTCTGCACTTGTGATTCCCAGTGACTGGTATTTGAAGGCCTAACACTGGAAGAGGGAAATAGACATTGTGGCTAGTAGACTCCACAAAGTTTTATCTTTCTTTCTTTCTTTCTTTCTAAATCATTTTTACAAAATTATATACTGGTTTTCCCAGTCGTGATGTATGGAAGTGAGAGCTGGACCATCAAGAAGGCTGATCGCCAAAGAATTGAGGCTTTTGAATTCAGGTGCTGGAGGAGACTCTTGAGAGTCCCATGGACTGCAAGAAGATCCAACCTATCCATTCTGAAGGAAATAAGCCCTGAGCGCTCACTGGAAGGACAGATCCTGAAGCTGAGGCTCCAAGACTTTGGCCACCTCATGAGAAGAGAAGACTCCCTGGAAAAGACCCTGATGTTGGGAAAGATGGAGGGCACAAGGAGAAGGGGACGACAGAGGACGAGATGGTGGGACAGTGTTCTCGAAGCTACCAGCATGAGTTTGACCCAACTGCAGGAGGCAGTGGAAGACAGGAGGGCCTGGTGTGCTCTGGTCCAGGGGGTCACGAAGAGGCGGACACAACTAAACAACAACAGTTACATGCATTGCCCCGCCCTCTTTGCCTCTGGCTCCACCCACCATGGGCACATGGCCCCCGGAAGCTGGTCCAGAAGGAAATACGGCCCTCAGCCTGGAAACATTTCCCCAATAAAATGCAGATAGGAACACTGAAACTCTTCTCATCGCTTAATGCCTTTTCCTGTTGTGGAGCCTTATCTTTGGAACTCCTTGCCTCCAGATATTTTCATGTTTCCCCTCTCTAAGGAATGTCTCAAGATTGATCCGTCTCCCCAAGGCTCCTCCTATCTGACTGGTTGTTTCCCCCCAACACACACACACACTGTCTCTTATCGCCTTCTTTCCCGTGTCTCCTTATGCAGATCGTAAGCCTACAGGTAGGGACTTTGTTGCTGTTTTGTGTTTTATGCTGTACACTGGCTTGTCGTTTATTTCAGGAGTTTAAGGAAATGATAGCAATAATAATAATAATAATAATAAATTGGGATAGCATTGGGACTCTCCTTCGCTGGAGGGTTCAAAGCATTGCAAATGGTTGAACTAGAGGATTCTATGGGTCTATGATTCTGTGGTTGCAGATACAGTGGTGCCTCAGGTTAAGTACTTAATTCGTTCCGGAGGTCCGTTCTCAACCTGAAACTGTTCTTAACCTGAAGCACCACTTTAGCTAATGGGGCCTCCCGCTGCTGCCGCACGATTTCTGTTCTCATCCTGAAGCAAAGTTCTTAACCTGAAGCACTATTTCTGGGTTAGCAGAGTCTGTAACCTGAAGCGTACGTAACCCGAGGTACCACTGTATAGGATAGGGGTCATGCCTGACCCCAAAGGATCCCTCCATCACCTGAACTACAGTCGTACCTCGGAAGTCGAAAGGAATCCGTTCCAAAAGTCCGTTCGACCTCCAAAACGTTCGGAAACCAGAACACAACGGGACACCATGATGGACACCAGAGCGCACGGAAACACCATTTACCTTCCCGCCGGAGCGGTACCTATTTATCTACTTGCACTGGTGTGCTTTCGAACTGCTAGGTTGGCAGGAGCTGGTACAGAGCAACGGGAGCTCACTCCGTTGTGGGGATTCGAACCGCCGACCTTCCGATCGGCAAGCCCAAGAGGCTCAGTGGTGTAGACCACAGCGCCACCCGCGTCTAGAGAGCCCTTTGGCTATGCAAGAAATTATCTTCCTGTTCACGCTACCAGAGGTGGAGGGTTTGAGAGCCCTTTTTGGCCTCCTTTCCGGTCCACACCACCAGAAATGGGGATTTGAAGAGCCACTTTGCCTCTGCCAATGCCTCCCTCGCACACCTCAGCCCGACACAGTCCCCGTCAAAAACCGCCTCTGCCACGTAATCTCATAAAAGGGCCTATAAAATGCCAAAGAGAAGATGAATATGACGGAGAGAAATGAGAAATGGGGTGGGGGTTGAGAGATTACAAATATAGATACGCAGATGACAGAGATGGAAAGGGCTTATAGGATCGGAGCAGGGAAGAGGGAGATTTATGCAGATACAAATATTCTTGGACCACCACCCCCCCCAAAAAAACCCCACCCTGGTTTCCTGTACACATTGGGCTGTTTGTGCATGTGAGAGATATGTAGGGGGGAGAGGCTTGGGGAGAGACAGAGAGAGAGAGAAGGAAAATGTATGGCACTAATTACGCCGTAATAATATGCATTTATACAGCTTCTTTCTTATCCTTCGGATGCGGGTTATTCAATAATTAATCGCCCCTTGTGCACGCTCAAGCACCACCTTCTTACCACCGCCCTCCGAGGCGGCGGCATGTTCCCTCGCTGAGGGCAGAGCGTCAAGGATCATCAAATATTTGGGGGGCTCCCAATGAGCAATGATGGTGATGCTCAAAGCTGCACACCCGCCCTTGCCCTTCCAAGCCCCAGGTCCCTGGAGGCTCAGCGGCCCAGCTGGAATGTGCCCAGACCAGTTTCCTTCACCTGAGTCACAGAATCATGGACTTGGAAGGGAGCCCCGCAGGTCCAGAATCACTGCTTTGTTGTTGTTTAGTCGTTTAGTCGTGTCCGCCTCTTCGTGACCCCCTGGACCAGAGCACACCAGGCACTCCTGTCTTCCACTGCCTCCCGCAGTTTGGTCAAACTCATGCTGGTCACTTCGAGAACACTGTCCCACCATCTTGTCCTCCGTTGTCCCCTTCTCCTTGTGCCCTCAATCTTTCCCAACATCAGGGTCTTTTCCAGGGAGTCTTCTCTTCTCAGGAGGTGGCCAAAGTATTGGAGTCTCAGCTTCAGGATCTGTCCTTCCAGTGAGCACTTAGTGCTGATTTGTTTCAGAATGGAGAGGTTTGATCTTCTTGCAGTCCATGGGGCCCTCAAGAGTCTCCTCCAGCACCATAATTCAAAAGCATCAATTCTTCAGCGATCAGCCTTCTTTATGGTCTAGCTCTCACTTCCATACATCACTACTGGGAAAACCATAGCTTGAACTATATGGAATTTTGTTGGCAAGGTGATGTCTCTGCTTTTTAAGATACTGCCTAGGTTTGTCATTGCTTTTCTCTACGGAATCCCTAATAAGTTGGCCATCCAACCTCTGCTTAAAAGCCTGCAAGGAAGGAGAGACCTTTCGAGGTCGTGTGTTCTGCTGCTGAATGGCTCTCAGCGACAGAAAGTTCTTCAAAATGTTCAGTCGGGATCTCCTTTCTTGTTTGGAATCCATTGGTTTGATCCTGGAAACAAGCTTGATCCCTCTATCATCATCATCATCATACCTTGCCCATCTGGCTGGGTTTCCCCAGCCACTCTGGGCGGTTCTCAACAGAATATTAAAAACACGATAAAAGATCAAACATTAAAAGCTTCCCTAAACAGGGCTGCCCTCAGATGTCTTCTAAAAGTCAGATAGTTGTTTATTTCCTTGACACCTGATGGGCTTCATGTCCAAGCCTAGCCTTCAAGGAGTCCAATGCTTCAACCACTTGCCCACAAAACAGACATTGCCTTTGAGACAACAAGCCGAGTCTGTGGGATCTTCCTTTTTAAAATATCCTGCCATTTTTCCTTTAGATTTAGGAGATCTATGTAAAAAGTCAACTGCTTTCTCTGTGTGTTCCCTTTGCTCTGCCACCTTCTAATTGCTCCTTGTCATTTCCCCTCTTTTTTATATTATTGGGGGGGGGGGGTGTCAAATGTCTTTGTCATCTCTGTTGTCACCTAACAACAGAGAGCCGTTTTGGGTACATCGGCGCAACATAAACCAGACACGGATCACTGTCAGATACGAAGCATGCTTGCTTTCGCTCTCGCTTCTTTTAAGGGAGACGTTGGGTTGTATCGGAGGTTCGCCCTCCTCGTGAGTAGACCCCCTGAAACGAATGGACGGGCCTGCCTTAGATCTATGGTTAGTAAAAAATAAAAAATCCAGCTGGATTTTGCCAGTGTTTTGTATGCAATGACACTTAATTTGCAGACAATTTTTTTCCAAATGTGTGTGTGTGTGTGTGTGTGCTATTTTCACAAACATGTGCATTTTCACACACACACACCTTTCCCCAATGCACGCAGTTTTTTGTCGGAGAATTACATTGCAAAATTCGGCCAAGTGTGGATTTTAGCCACATTTCAAGCCACAAATTCTTTTGAGATGGACTCTGTGCTTTGTGCTGCTATTTATCATTTCTATTATCAGCACTTTTCTCCTGGAGGGATGCAGGGGTGCGCATACCCCTGAACATTCTGTGGATCTTTGTACTTTTGTCCATTTACTGTCTTTATTTTTCTCAATTTGAACTACAGTGGTACCTCAGGTTACATACGCTTTAGGTTACACACTCCGCTAACCCAGAAATAGTGCTTCAGGTTAAGAACTTTGCTTCAGGTTGAGAACAGAAATCGTGCTCTGGCGGCGCGGCGGCAGCAGGAGGCCCCATTAGCTAAAGTGGTGCTTCAGGTTAAGAACAGTTTCAGGTTAAGTACTTAACCCGAGGTACCACTGTATAAAAAAGGTGATTTTCTTGAGTCAAAATGAAAGTACCCCTAAACATTTTATTTTAGGGGGGGAAAGCACTGTCCCATGGACTGCAAGAAGATCAAACCTCTCCATTCTGAAGGAAATCAGCCCTGAGTGCTCACTGGAAGGACAGATCCTGAAGCTGAGGATCCAAGACTTTGGCCACCTCATGAGAAGAGAAGACTCCCTGGAAAAGACCCTGGTGTTGGGAAAGATGGAGGGCACATGGAGAAGGGGACGACGGAGGACGACAGTGTTCTCAAAGCGGGCAGCATGAGTTTGACCAAACTGCGGGAGGCAGTGGAAGACAGGAGTGCCTGGTGTGCTCTGGTCCAGGGGGTCACAAAGAGACAGACACGACTAAACAACAACACCAAGGCAGTCATGTCCAAAGTCCATTTTGGGGGCCTAATCCGGCCATTCGGTCAGTTTAATCCGGCCCCAGTTTATTTCTTGGGGTAAAATCCTAAAAACACCTCAACAACTTAAACCCTAAAAAAAGCTCAATGAAATATACTCAGAGTCGAGAGTGGATTTCATGCTCTTTATTCAGCTCATAGTGGTGAGGAGGAATGGAAGTTCCCCCAGAATGTCCTTTATATACATTATTTACACAATGGGCCCCACGTGATTGGTTAATTCCGGAATTCTCCTGTAGGCCAATCAGGTTGTGGATTCACTTCCATCTGGAGCTGGATTGGGTGGCTCCTGCAGACCAATCATACCGCTGCATTGTCCTAGGACCAATCAGACTGCTGCAGTCTGAATCCTATTGTTCTAGGACCAATCAGACTGGTGCATTCTGAATCCTATTGTTCTAGGACCAATCAGACTGGTGCATTCTGAATCCTATTGTTCTAGGACCAATCAGACTGGTGCATTCTGGATCCTATTGTTCTAGGACCAATCAGACTGCTGCATTTTGGATCCTATTGCTCTAGGACCAGTCAGACTGCTGCATTTTGGATCCTATTCAACTCAGTACATAACACTCAACATCTTCAATCCCCCCCCCCCAAAAAAAAACAAGGTTAACAACTTTGGCTAACCCTTTGGTTGGCCCCCATGGCCCTTCACTTCATCAAATCTGGCCCTCTTTGAGAAAAGTTTGGACACCAGTGGTCTAAAGAGAGAGTTATTTCACCCCATATGCACTGACTCGACAGCTCCAGTCTGCAGAACAGGCACCATTTATTACAGGAGCTACATAATACTCATTCTACTGTTGTGATAAACCTAAACAGCATCTTAAAAAGCAGAGACAGGGCGGGCGCCACCACCAAGAAGGCCCTCTGCCTGGTTGCCTGTAACTTCATTTCTCGCAGTGAGGGAACTGCCAGAAGACATCTGACAGCAGCCCTGTTTAGGTAAGTTTTTAATGGTTGATGTTTTATTGTGTTTTTGATATTCTGCTGGGAGCTGCCCAGAGTGGATGGGAAAACCCAGCCAAATGCGTGGGGTATAAATTACTACTACTATTACTACATACATTTCTGTTAGGACAAGCCCACTCAGATGTTTAGAAAATCAATGAGACTTTTAGTATGTTTGTAGTCTGTTTTAACTTTTAGAAAATATTAAATGATTGCTAGATTCAGGTAGGCAGCTGCGTTGGTCTGACGTAGTCAAAATGTGCCAGGAACAAACTTAGTTGGTCTCTAAGGTGCTACTCTGGTTCACCAGAAGCGGCTTAGTCCTGCTGGCCACATGACCCGGAAGCTGTACGCCGGCTCCCTCGGCCAGTAAAGTGAGATGAGCGCCGCAACCCCAGAGTCGGCCACGACTGGACCTAATGGTCAGGGGTCCCTTTACCTTTAAGGTGCTACTGGACAATTTTTATTATTTTTTAATATTTTAATATTTTAATATTTTAAATGATTGCTGTTAATTTTTCTTATTACTAATTTTATTGTTTTGTCCTCTTTTTTTGTAAACCGCTTTGCGGTTGTTGTTGTTTTACAATCAAGCAGCGTATAAACTTTAGGAGATCAACAAACAAGTAGCCCGCATCTTCATGTCCTAGGACCCTCGTACCTATGGGACCGCCTCTCCCGATATGCTCCACAGAGAGCCTCAAGGTCCATAAATAGCAACACCCTAGTGGTCCCAGGCCCTAAGGAAGTTAGATTAGCTTCAACCAGAGCCAGGGCCTTTTCAGCACTGGCCCCGGCCTAGTGGAACGCTCTGCCTCATGAGACCAGGGCCCTGTGGGATCTGATTTCTTTCCGCAGGGCCTGTAAGACAGAGTTGTTCCGCCTGGCCTTTGGCTTGGAGCCAATTTGATTCCCGCCCCCTCTTTTCTTTTTCCTTTTTCCTCCTGTGATGAGGCTGCATTTTAATATTTTAACGTTTTGAATGTTATATTTTAATCTTGTTTTTAAGTTGTATTCATTCAACTTGCTTGTTAGCTGCCCTGAGCCCGGCCTTGGCTGGGGAGGGCGGGGTATAAATAAAAAATTATTATTATTATTAATCTCCTTGTAAACAAATGGAGGATGTGAATCGTCCGCAGACAAATATTCTGGAAGCACCCCTGGTTTTTTTTTAACACAAGTCTGTTGTTGCTTTCATTGCACACGTACGCACACAAAAAAACACACACACACGCAGAGAGACAAATTCATTTCCCATTCCCAGAGCCCGCTTGATTGAACCCAGAAGGGTAAAGTTGCGAATTACAGCTCCAAGCAACCAGATCTTCCATAATTGCCCCCCTCCCCCAGGTGGGAATGGAGATTTCAGAACCTGGAATAATTAAGGGGTTTGGGGAAGAGACGGAAGGACCATTTTCCAAGGAGAGAGGAAATGGGGAGAGGGGGCGGCAAGAGGGTCACTGAGAAAAGGGTGATTCAAGGATGCCTGCCCCCTCCCTTCCAATTAGGAGGAAGGAGACGCGAAAGAAAGGACTCATTACGGGATAGCTAGATGAAAAGGGTGACACCTTGCCAAGAGGACAGAGCTGTGAAGCCAGCGCTGCATGTCTGTCGGGGGTCCCGGGAGACCACCGGCACGTTAGAATAGAAGGATTTGGGAAGCTGTGTTTTACTGAGTCGGACCGTGGATATTGCTTGCGCTGAGTGGCACCAGGATTTCAGGCAGGGAGTCTTCCCTAGCCATACCTGGATGGAAACCTGAGACCTCCTGCATCCAAAGCAGGTGATCTGCTGTAACATAGCTCAGGGTGGTTGTCGGTGGGGCGAAAGTTTCCTGTATCGGAGGGGGTTGGACTGGATGACCCTCGGGGTCCCTTCCAACATCTGATTACTGTCATGCACTCTACATGGGGCTACCTTTGAAGGTGACCAGGAAACTACAGCAAATCCAGAATGTGGCAGCTAGACTGGTGACTGGGAATGGCTGCTGAGACCGTATAACAGCGGTCCTGAAAGACCTACATTGGCTCCCAGTATGTTTCCAAGCACAATTCAAAGGGTTGGTGCTGTCCTTGAAAGCCCTAAATGGCCCAGTATACCTGAAGGAGCATCTCCATCCCCATCGTTCTGCCTGGACACTGAGGTCCAGCTCCGAGGGCCTTCTGGCGGTTCTCTCCCTGTGAGAAGTGAGATTACAAGGGACCAGGCAGAGGGCCTTCTCGGTGGCGGTGCCCGCCCTGTGGAACGCCATCCCATCAGATGTCAAGGAGAAACAACTATCTGACTTTTAGAAGACATCTGAAGGCAGCCCTGTTTAGGGGAGTTTTTAATGTTTGATGTTTTATCGTGTTTTGAATATTCTTTTTGGAGTCTCCCAGAGTGGCTGGGGAAAGCCAGCCAGATGGGTGTGGTATAAGTAATAAATTATCATCAGTGCTTTTTTCTGGGGGGGGGTGCAGGGGTACGCATACCCCTAAACATTTTGGGAATCAAAGTTTGGCCTCATTCAGGGGAAGCTGTACACCGGCTCCCTCAGCCAATAAAGCGAGATGAGCGCCGCAACTGAGTCGGCCACGACTGGACCTAATGGTCAGGGGTCCCTTTACCCTTTACCTTTACATTTCCAAAATATAAGATAAAAAACAAAATAAAACCTACATCCAGCAACAGTGTTTTGTGTTGTGTAGGCTCCTGTGATGTGAGAAATGGGCCCCGCCAGCTAGCCTGCTCCCTAAAATACCACCGGTTTGCTCCTTTCTATATATAGGGTGCCTACATTCTGCATGGACTGGTTGCATGACAACATGTGCAAATGGCTTGAGATACCTATTAGGTCCATAAATTACCATATAGCATTTATTCAACAGAAAAAAACAGCGACAATTTGTTGTTGACAAAGGACAGCTGGACATAGAAAGGGCCCCATTCCCTTCAGTAGCTTAGGGCCTCATCAAATCTAAATCCGGCCCCGAGGTCTTCTGATGTGTGCATGTGCTTGCAAAAGACTCGCTGTAGTTCCACGGGGCATCGGTGGCAGGCCCCGGAAAAGTACGCTGTCTTGCCGGCCCAGATTTACTGCTTCTCTGTGGCGCTACAGAGAGCAGAGCTGCTCCAGGAAATCAATCAAGGCGGTGAGTACATTAGGAGGTTCTCTAAGCACTCACTACGCAACGCAGCCACCATCCATTGTGGGGAGGGAAGAGGGAGGGAGTGCTGAGGGCGGGAGAATCTCTTTCTTATGGACTGGGCGTCCCAGAAGCATTTGTATCTCATCCCTCAGGGGAAACGCTGCCTTTCCGCTGTCAGCAAAAAAACAACGGGAGAGTTATGGCTTGAGAGCGGCAGTCGGAACAGTGGAACTTAGTTCATAGGATGGGGAGGTGTTGGCAACCAAATGCATCCCTAAATACCGTATTTTTTGCTCTATAAGACTCATTTTTTCCCTCTTAAAAAGTAAGGGGAAATGTGTGTGCGTCTTATGGAGCAAATGCAGGCTGCGCAGCTATCCCAGAAGCCAGAACAGCAAGAGGGATCGCTGCTTTCGCTGCGCAGCGATCCCTCTTGCTGTTCTGGCTTCTGAGATTCAGAATATTTTTTTTCTTGTTTTCCTCCTCCAAAAACTAGGTGCGTCTTGTGGTCTGGTGCGTCTTATAGAGCGAAAAGTACGGTACTCTTCAGCTAGCCAGGGAAGATCAGCAGTTGCAGCCTTGGGGTGCTGGGGGGCCATCTAAAGTGCACTTTAAATGACCATGTAATAATAAATGTAAAAATAATTATTCAAAACTTTGCAATGAGGATGGAAAGATATGTCCGTTTCTCATTTTTCCAACCTTCAATCTGTTTTCCACGTTTTGCAGCGATTTGCTAGTTTTCTTTTTTAAAAAACCATAACAATTCCCAGAATTTTCAGCAAATTCAACAGCATGATGTTGTTGTTTGCAGGTTTTGACAATGGTGCACATTTTTGCAAAGCATTATGCACATTTGTACATTATTATTCTTATAAATGTTTTCATTTTCAGGCACACTTTGCCCTCACCATATGCATTTTTTCGAAACGTTACTTGGCTGGGGAACTGCAAAACGTGGCAGATGAACACATTTCGGAGGCTGGCTGCGTTCAGGTTTGCGAGTTGATTCAGGAGGTGCAAATTTTATCGATTCGGCTTTCAGTCGAATGAATCAAATCCCTCCTCCATCCCAAGTCATCGCTGGACTAGATGCATTTTTGTAGACAAAAAGCTGTGTGTCAGGGCTGAGGGTTTTCCTCCCCATAATTCGCTTCCATTGTTCTGGAACAGGAGCCACAAATCTATATCTAGGTCTTTGGGCTTCTCTGGATTTTTGAGTGAGTGTTCTGGAGGCCACCTGCTCTCGTCACGTCTCCCCCCCCCCCCCCTCCTGGGATCAGCCCTGAGCCAAAATAAAAGTGCACTCACCCACACTTTGAGAGGGATCTGGGGAAAAGCGAGCGTTGGTAGAATCAACCCCGACAGCTAAAAGGAAGAAGTGAGGAAACGCTGTTTACCTTCCCTCCGCAGTGGTACCTATTTATCTACTTGTGCTGGTGTGCTTTCAAACTACTAGGTTGGCAGGAGCTGGGCCAGAGCAATGGTGGGAGCTCAGCACCATCACAGGGATTTGAAGTGCCGACCTTCTGATCGGCAAGCCCAAGAGGCTCGGTGGTTTGGAGCACAGTGCCACCGCTTCTGCCAACCTAGCAGTTCGAAAGCACACCAGTGCAAGTAGATAAATAGGTTCTACTGCGGCGGGAAGGTAAACGGCGTTTCCGTGTGCTCTGGTTTCCATCACGGTGTCCCATTGCAACAGAAGCAGTTTAGTCCTGCTGGCCACATGACCCGGAAAGCTGTCTGTGGACAAAGGCCAGCTCCCTAGGCCTGAGAGCGAGATGAGTGCCGCAACCCCATAGCTGCCTTTGATTGGACTTATCCATCCAGGGGTCCTTTATCTTTTACCTTTACTCGGAGTAGAACCCACTGAAATGAATCTGCATGACTAAGTGGCCTTGGAGAAGATGTAAATACAGTGGTACCTTGGTTCTCAAATGGCTTAGTTGTCGAGCGAATCGGCTCCTGAACGTCACAAACCTAGAAGTGAGTGTTCCGGTTTGCGAACATTTTTCAGAAGCCGAATGTCTGACACGGCTTCTGATTGAACGCAGGAAGCTCCCGCAGCCAATTGGAAACTGTCTTGGTTTCCAAACGGTTTTGGGAGCCGAACGGACTCCCAGAACGGATTAAGTTTGAGAACCAAGGTACCACTGTATAGGCCAACTTTCAGAGGGAAATCTACCTTGTGAGGAAAGTACAGTGGTACTTCGGGTTAAGTACTTAATTCATTCTGGAGGTCCGTTCTTAACCTGAAGCACCACTTTAGCTAATGGGGCTTCCTGCTGCTGCCGGAGCACGATTTCTGTTCTCATCCTGAAGCAAAGTTCTTAACCCGAGGTACTATTTCTGGGTTAGCAGAGTCTGTAACCTGAAGTGTCTGTAACCCGAGGTACCACTGTAAGGAAGGGCAGGGCAGGTGTAAAATAGTTTCCAATGAAGGGGATTGATTGTTAAAGCCACTATGGAAATTATAGCTCTGAGAGGCGATCGGGACCCTTAACTAACTACAGCTTCCATTATTCTTTTGGGGACGCCACTGTGAGGGCGAATGGGCTGCTGCTGCCACCGCCACCCTCAGCAACCTGCCACCCGAGGCAGCCGGCTCACTTTGCCTCACGATAGGGCCGGCCTGTGCCTGGCTGCGCCAGTGTCTTCCAGCTTATCAGATTCCACACAGCTGCTCCCTCTTAGCACCTTCGACATGCCGGCAAAGGTATCTCTTTCTCCCTCTCGCCTGTTCTTAACGCGCCGCCTCCATTCATTCTGCTCCTGTAACTGTAAAATTGATTTTTTCTCTCTCTCCCCCCTCGCCACTTGTCGTTTGCGGCCGAGGGTTTCCGAGACAGGGCCCGTTTTCTAATTAGTCGTTCCGGAGCGAGCGAGCGGAACCCGGGACAGGAGCAGGGTGGATTGAGAAGGGAGAAGAGGGAGCGAAAGCAGACGTGGCGATAATAGGCCGCGACAAAGGAAAGGAGTGTCTTCGATAGGATGAGTTACAATGGAAGGATTCCTTCTCCTTATTCTCCTCCTTTTTACGCGAGAGATGAAGCAATTAGGAAGCCATTCGCTTCAAGAGCTTGGCAGAAAATTAGCCGCGGAGGTAACCACTGGAGAAAGCCAAGCAAAGAGGGAAGGGAGATTTCAGTGCTATGATTTATTAGGACAGGAATGGGGGCGATTCGGCCCCCTGGGCTTCTCTGTTCGCAACGATGAGGACTAGAGTCTTAGCTGATTTTAAAAGAAGGGTAGACGTATGTCAAACATAAGAGGAGCCTGCAGGTTCAGATCGGCAACTCTTCTAAGTCCAGCATCCTGTTCTCACAGTGGCCTGTGGGAAACCAGCAAGCAGGATTCGAACACAAGACCAACTCTCCCTTCTTGTGAATGCAACTGGCATTCAGGAGCATGGCTGCCTTCAGTTATGTTTGCCATCTTCTTCTTCTTCTTCTTCTTCTTCTGCGATCCCTCGTAGCCAAGTAAGATTGTCTTCCATGAACACGGTCTTAACAGTGAGTCCGTAAGTGACTGTGGAAGCCAATTCTGGATCCCCACGTCCTTCCACAGTGGGGACATAGGTTTCCGGGTGGGAGTCGATCCCGGTGAGGGTTTGCCAAGCGTGCCTTCCTCTCAGCACGTTTCTCCCTCGCGTCCTGAGTTCGAGTGTCTTCAAAGCCCACAACACCTTTGGTCAAAGCTGTTCTCCAACTTGAGAGCTCGCAAGCAACTGTTTCCCAGTTGTCGGTGTTTATCCTACATTTTTAAAGATTTGCCTTGAGAGAGTCTTTGAACTTCTTTTGTTGACAACCAGCATTACGCTTTCCATTTTTAAGTTCGGAGTAGAGTAGTTGCTTTGGAAGACGGTAATCAGGCATCCGCACAACATGGGCAGTCCAACAAAGTTGATGTTTCCCTCTTCTAAAGCCACCCAAAATCGGGAGCGATAGTCACAGTTCAGCAATGCATTGTGTGAAGAACTTTCTTTCACCTGCCCCAGGTCTTCCAGCATGTCTAGGAGTTCTAGAGAGAAGCTTCTCTCTCTCTCCAATTTCTGCAAGCCAGGCATCATTTCACACTATCACATCCTCTCCTCCTCGCTTTTTCTCCAACCAAATTCCTGCGTTGGTTCCTGCATTGCACGGGGTTGGATTAGATGACCCTTGGGGGTTCCTTTCAACTCTACAACTCTTTATATATATATATATATATATATATATAACATTTTATTTAATGGACGCGGTGGCACTGTGGGTTAAACCACAGAGCCTAGGACTTGCCGATCAAAAGGTCAGCAGTTCGAATCCCTGTGACGGGGTGAGCTCCCGTTGTTTGGTCCCTGCTCCTGCCAACCTAGCAGTTCGAAAGCACATCAAAGTGCAAGTAGATAAATAGGTACCACTCCAGCGGGAAGGTAAATGGCATTTCCGTGCCAATCACATCAGCCACCCCGATTATGAAGCTATTTTCTTTCAATGTCAATCAAGGCTACTGACATTAGCATGCAACCATGTTACTGGGGGGGGGGAGGTAGGTGGCGCTGTGGTTTAAACCACAGAGCCTAGGACTTCCCGATCAGAAGGTCGGCGGTTCGAATCCCCGCAATGACGGGGTGAGCTCCCGTTGCTCAGTCCCTGCTCCTGCCAACCTAGCAGTTCAAAAGCATGTCAAAGCGCAAGTAGATAAATAGGTACCGCTCCAGCGGGAAGGTAAACGTCGTTTCCGTGCGCTGCTCTGGTTCGCCAGAAGAGGCATAGTCCTGCTGGCCACATGACCCGGAAGCTGTACGCCGGCTCCCTCGGCCAATAAAGCGAGATGAGCGCCGCAACCCCAGAGTCGTCCACGACTGGACCTAGCGGTCAGGGGTCCCTTTACCTTCTTAAGCCCCACAACTGTTCAGTGCAGTTTGCTCCCCACAGGATCACAGCCGCAATACGCCATCAATAGATGGGTTGGTTGAATCAGTCCAATTAATAGATTTCATATTTTGAGCCTTAATATGTGCAGAACGGAATGGAATGAGAGCGGGGTGGAAATCAAAGCTTCACATTGCAAAGTTTGGGGTGGGGTGGGGAATAATAATTTGCCAGGCACATTAAAGAAAAATTCTCTGGGTTTTTTTGTTTTTGTGTTTTGTTTAAAAAGCAATGTTTGATCTCACCAGGTCCACTCACCTTTATTAAGGTCGTTAATTTAAATTGTTCGCAATAATTCCTTAACCTCTGCTTAATTGCTCCACAGAAGAGCGATCTGCTTTCCCCCTGCCCTGCAAATTGGGACCTTGTTCCTCAATGTATGGGAACTGCACCCCCTGCAGGTGATTACTGGTTACTACATGGGTTTTTTTAAAAAAAATAAAAAACCCAGATCTTTGTATTTTCACCGCCTCCCCCCCCCCCCAAAAAAAAATCTGTAGGAATCGAAGGAGACAAAACCGAGGGTTCTGAAGAATTGTTTCAGGGTTCAATGGCTGGAAAGCAGTTTTGAAAAGTACCCGTAGCATACTGTAAAGATTTGGGAACTCTGAAGGTTATTGGAAACCCAGCCAGATGGGTGGGGTATAAATTATTATTATGACTGTGATTACTAGTTACTACATGGGTTTTTTTAAAAAATAAAAAACCCAGATCTTTGTATTTTCACCGCCCCCCCCAAAAAAAAAATCTGTAGGAATTATTATTATTATATTATATTATTATTATTATTATTATTATTACCCTGACTGGCAACAGCTCTTCAGGTTTGCAGGTGGGGGGGATTCCCAGTTGTAACTGGAGGTGCTGCCGGTTGAGCTTGGGACCTTTTAGATGCAAGGCAGAATGGTTTACCAGTGAGCTTTGTCCCTTCCCTTAAACAACAACCAAGGTTCTGGTCCTCCTCGTTCTGAATAAAGGGGTGGTCTAAATATGAAGCGGGTGGCGCTGTGGGTTAAACCACAGAGCCTAGGACTTGCCGATCAGAAGGTCTGTGGTTCGAATCCCCGCAATGACGGGGTGAGCTCCCGTTGCTCGGTCCCTGCTCCTGCCAACCCAGCAGTTTGAAAGCACCTCAAAGTGCAAGTAGATAAATAGGTACCACTCCAGCGGGAAGGTAAAAGGTGTTTCCGTGTGCTGCTCTGGTTCGCCAGAAGTGGTTTAGTCCTGCTGGCCACATGACCCGGAAGCTGTACGCTGGCTCCCTCAGCCAGTAAAGCGAGATGAGCGCCGCAACCCCAGAGTCGTCCGCGACTGGGCCTAATGGTCAGGGGTCCCTTTACCTTTTACCTTTACTCCAGAGCAGAAGAAAACAAGCTTGCTCTATCTTCCAGGTGACAGCTCTTCAAATATTATGTATATGCGCACACACAGAGAGTGGTACCTTGGTTCTCCAACTTAATCCGTTCCGCAAGTCCATTCCAAAACGAAAGCATTCCAAAACCAAGGTGCTCTTTCCCACAGAAAGTAATACAAAATGGGTTAATCCGTTCTGGATTTTTAAAAACAACCCCTAAAACAGCACTTCAACATGAATTTTACTGTCTAACAAGACCATCGATCCATAAAACTCCTGTGTGCATGTGTGTGCACACATGCTCAGAGGATGACCTCCAAACCATCCTAAATATCTTCACAGAAGCTTACGAAAAGCTTGGCCTGTCGCTCATCATCCAAAAAACCAAAGTGCTGCACCAACAAGTACAAAATAACCCCTCTGCCGTGCCAGAAATCCAACTCAATGGTGTAACGTTGGAAAGTGTCAATCACTTCTCCTACCTGGGCAGTTATCTTTCCACAGTCCTTTCACATTGATGCCAAAATCCAGCATCGCCTGAACTCTGCGAGTGTGGCATTCTCCTGACTGAAGTGCAGAGTGTTTGAGGACCAGGACATTTGCAGGGAAACCAAAATGCTCATTTACAAAGCTACTGCACCACCAACCTTACTGTACGCTTGTGAAAGGTGGACCACTTATGAACACCATCTCAAACTCCTCGAAAGATTCCATCAACGGTGTCTCCGAAAATTTTTACACATCACTTGGGAAGACAGGTGAGCTAATAGCAGTGTACTGGAAGAAGCAAAGATCACCAATGTTGAAGCAAGGATTCTTTGTTGGACTGGTCATGTTGTGATCAACTCCCGCCCGGAGACCTATGTCCCCAATGTGGAAGGACATGTGGATCCAGAATTGGCCTCCGCAGTCACTTACGGACTCATTGTTAAAACCGTGTTTATGGAAGACAATCTTACTCAGAGCCAGTGTGGTGTAGTGGTTAAGAGCGGTAGTCTCGTAATCTGGGGAACTGGGTTTGCGTCTCTGCTCCTCCACCTGCAGCTGCTGGGTGACCTTGGGCCAGTCACATTTCTCTGAAGTCTCTCAGCCCCACTCACCTCACAGAGTGTTTGTTGTGGGGGAGGAAGGGAAAGGAGAATGCTAGCCGCTTTGAGACTCCTGAAGGGGAGTGAAAGGCGGGATATCAAATCCAAACTCTTCTTCTTCAGCTATGAGGGATCGCTGAAGAAGAAGAAGATGATGATGATGATAAAGGACAATGACATTCCCAGATCTACCTGCTTGGGATTAAACCTGGGACCTCTTTGACCCGTTCTACGCTCCTCATTTTGGGGAGGCGGACGAGGCTCTGGGGATGCACAGCACAGCCTTCTCCATGCGTTGCGGCGAAACAGTGGGGTGTGACCCCCTCACTTCTCCAAGGTACCATCAACATGTTGTCAAGCAGGGGGCCTCTTGACCTCTGGGCCGCAAACAAAGCTGCCTCTCCTCCATTTACACAAGAGGTACATGTCTTTCCGGACTGCGACGCACTCGGCGCCGGGGGAAGATTGGCAGGGGACAAGGCCGGTTTCCCACATGGGGGGGCAGCACCCGGATATGCACTCCTCGCCTCCCCGCGGCAGGCGTAAAATGCCGATTCTCATTTGCGCCTGTCAAACAGCAGGGAAATCCTGTGTGTGTGTGTGTGTGTGTGTGTGTGTGGAGTGGGGGAATTGTGCCAAGAGAGGAATGACCGGCTTTTTGGGGGGGGGGGGTTGAGGCCTGTCCACGCCGAGAGAACAGAAGGAGACCACAAAGCAAGCCATTTTGCAACCGGCTGCCACACAACCTTGCCACAGCAGTGACAGGCGAATTTTTGCAGCGGAGAAGAAAAGTTGCAGAAGAAAAATTCGGGGTTTCCGAAAGCGACAAAAACGATGCGTTTTTATTTATACGAAGTCTTTTGGTTTAAAACCAAAAAAAACACACAACCGTCCAATCCACCCCCCAATCTTCTCGCCTTGTCAGCGCGGCGTCGGCTGTCACTCACCGGCCTTCCCCGAATTCTCCTTCAAGTTGTCATAGCGAGACGGGGGGCCGGGTGTGGGTGGAGGGGGGCCGGATTATGCTAACGCGGTGTCCAGAATCGATTCAAGTGGAACGCTTGTTTGACTAGCGGAACCGCTGGTCTGAGCGGAGAGCGTTGAGACCCTGGATTTTCCCACCTTCCCGGAACAATTTGGCATTGTTCTGGTTCCAGGCTCGGTGATCTCTTGTCCTGGAGCTCTGAATGACAGAGCTTTTGAGTCTATGCGAGGCTGCTTTGAATTTCTAAGACCCTCTCTGGAAGTCCCCATGGTCTCCCACTTCTGTTGTCTTTCCCTTCTAACCCCCCCCCCCTTTGCACTCTCTTTGGACTCCCCCCCCCTTCGCTCCAATTCTTCTAATTCCAAGCCTTTAGATCCCTAACATATTTTCCCCCTCTCTCATCCGCATGCCCCCGTCTCCCTTCTCCTTTGACCGTCCAGAATTTCACTTTGCACTCCTGCGGTTGCTACAGACATTTCCCCTTTTCCGAGCAAAATATAGAGAGGGGGGAGGTGGATTTCGGGGAGAGTTGGGGAAATGTTAGGATCAGGGCCTTCCCCCCCCAAAAAAAATGTTTAGGGGTGCTCTCATTTTGACTCAAGAAAATCACTGTTTCGAGGTTCAAATTGGGAAAAATAAAGACAGTAAATGGACAAAAGTACAGAGATTCGCAAAATGTTTAGGGGTATGCGTACCCCCAGAAAAAAAAGCACTGGTTAGGAGGCTTACCTTACTCCCCACCCCACCCTGTTTTTTTTAACCAGCGCAGCTGCTATTTTGCATATATACACACACACCTGTATTTTAAATTCAAGGGCTGCAAAAATGAGCCCCGGAGAGGAAAACTTATTATTTATTAGTTGATTTCATAAAATCTACATACTGCCTGGTTGTATTCCCCCCCCCCCCCCACAAAAAAAGCAGTTTACCAAAGAAAGGCAAAGCAATAAAATTATCAATAAGAAAAATGAACAACAATGATTTGAAAAAAAAGTAAATAAGGAAAACGTATTAAAATTCGCACCAGCTTTCTAAACATCTGGGGAGGCTTAGCAGGCAACAAAAATTGAAGTTGTTGATTGATCGCCTACATATTTTTACCTTTCTCCTTCAAGGAGCTCAAGGTGGGGTACGTGGGTTTCCCCCTGCCCATTTAAACCCTACAAACAATTGGAAGACACAAGATCTACCCACCCGGGAAGAATGGCAGATGAAGCTGATGGAATTGGCGGAAATGACTGGCAGAATCCGAGACCAGGGAGAAGAGTCGGTGGAAGAAGATTGGAAAAAATTCAAAGTATATTTACAGAAATACTGCAAAATTAAGGAATGTTAGAAGAATGCTGGAATGAAGGTATATGGTTTTAGCAGAAATGTTATAAAGAATTAAGCAAAAATTGATTGTTAATGGGCCAAAGTGGAAAATTTAAAGTTAGATTGGGTTAGGATAAACTACAGAACAAAAAATTGAGAAAGATGGAAAGGATTTGCTGAAATAGCTAATTGAACTAGAATACAAAAAAGGGAGGTGAGAGGAGGTCGATGAAACAAATGAAAGGTAAAGATATGGAAATATTGGATTTGTTTTTAAATGTTTTTGTTTTTCTTGTTGTTTTGATGTATGGTTTTTTCTTTTTCTTTTCGATGTATTGTTTGTTAAATTTTTTATTGTTTTTTCCCCCTTTTTCCCCTGTAACTATTAAACTTCTAATAAATATTTTTTTAAAAAAAAAAAAACCTACAAACAAGCCTGAGAGGTAGGCTAGGCTGAAAGGCAGTGACACACCCAGCGAGCTTCTGGTTGAGTCGCGTAGCGCCGGATTTACGTATAAGCTGAACAAGCTGTAGCTCGGGGCCCCACTCTCTTGGGGGGGCTGAAAAAAATTAAGGGGGGGACTGGATGTACATTTCCAAAATATAAAAAACAAAATAAAACCTACATCCAGCAACAGTGTTTTGTGTTGCATAGGTTCCTGTGGTGTAAGTCATGGGCCCCGCCTGCTAGCCTGCTCCCTAAAATATCACTGCTTTGTTCCTTTCTATATATAGGGTGCCTACATTCTGCATGGACTGGTTATACAGCAACATGTACAAATGAATGAATGAATGAATGAATTTATTAATACGGTCACAGACCAGCTTCATGTACAAATGGCTTTAGATACCTATTAGGTCCATCAATTACCATATAGCATAGATTCAACACACAAAAAACAGCGACCATTTGTTGTTGACAAAGGACAGCTGGACATAGAAAGGGCCCCATTACCTTCAGTAGCTTAGGGCCTCATCAGACCTAAATCTGGCCCTGGTTGAGTGGGAGGACTTGAACCTTGGTGTCTCCCAACTCTACAATTCTATGATTCTATATTTGGCTTTTAAAAGCCGCAAACGCTTTCGCCTTTCCCTTTCCAAGAAGCCGACGCGGTCCACCATCGCCTCAATAGTTTGGGCTCCCTGAGACTTATAATCAAATATTAGAGTTGGAAACCCACTGGGTCACCTAGACCAACCGCCCTACAAGGCAGGAATGACCCAACAAAATTCTACTGGAATTCACGGGCCTAAAGTAGCCACGCCAGTTAATTTCAGTGGATCTACTCTCACAGTTTGGCTAACATTGGATATGGTAAAAGGACCTCCTAGACAGTTAAGTCCAGTCAAACGCGACTATGAGGTTGCGGCACTCATCTCGCTTTCAGGCCGAGGGAGCCGGAGTTTGTCCACAGACAGCTTTCCGGGTCATGTGGCCGGCAGGACTAAACCGCGTCTGGCACAACGGGACGGAATCCAGAGCACACGGAAACGCTGTCTACCTTCCCGTCGGAGCAGTACCTATTTATCTACTTGCACTGGTGTGTTTTCGAACTGCTAGGTTGACAGGAGCTGAGACAGAGCAACGGGAGCTCAGCCCGTCGCGGGGATTCGAACCACCGGCCTTCCAATCGGCAAGCCCAAGAGGCTCAGTGGTTTAGACCACTGTCTCTGAAGCGCTTTCTGGTCCTCTGTGAGATGGGACGTGCAAGGCCATCTATGGCGTTCCGAAATACATCCGTACGTCAGATTTGTATGGAGTTGTTTCTTCACTCCGGTCCCTAATAATCCCTAACATGGAATTCTGCACTCTCTCTCTCTTCTTCCCCCCAACTGCCAATGCACACTGAGCTGACATTTTGATAAAACTATCCGCCGCGACCCGGAGTTCTCGTTCCTGGGAAGGAGACATCAGCCAGCATAAATACTCTGGTGCCAGGGGGACAAGAGTCTACCTTTAATCTCCCAGACGAAAAATAAAATAATAAAAAAGCACCATTCTGCCTCCTGCTCTCCAAGAGCCAGTCTTCCTCCCCACTCTCTCTCTCATGTTTTCAGCAAATATAGAGCTTATAAATATATGAATTTATCAGCAGAGAAAATCCATTCTTTTACCTGGAGCGAAATGCTAACGAGGGCTCTCTGCCGGCTCGGCTGACAGTTCCAAAGTGTGTTTCAGTCACAGGCGAGACAACTCACTTCTAGGGGGAAACGAGAGAGGGAAAGTCTGGCAGGAGGCAATGGCAGGAGGCGAGACCGTGGCGGGAAGAGGGAGCGTGGTGTAGTGGTTACAGCAATGGTGCTCTGCTCACGGGAAAGCCTTAGGGCAGTCTTGCCTTTATACTGCATCCCCCATAAGCCCTGTCATGGTCCGATTCACGGGCGATCAAAGTCCCGGCTGGGGACGTCGGGACCGGGGGCAAGATGGCGGGCTGGGAGCAGAAACAGGAGTCCAGAAGCCAGGAGTCAGGAAGCCAAGGGTCCGAAGGTTGAGAAGCAAGGAGTCACGAACTCATGGGTCCAAGGGTCGAGAAGCAAGGAGTCACAAAGTCAGGGGTCCGAGGGTCGAGAAGCAAGGAGTCACGAAGTCAGGGGTCCGAGGGTCGAGAAGCAAGGAGTCACAAAGTCATGGGTCCGAGGGTCGAGAAGCAAGGAGTCACGAAGTCAAGGGTCCGAGGGTCGAGAAGCAAGGAGTCACGAAGTCAGGGGTCCGAGGGTCGAGAAGCAAGGAGTCACGAAGTCAAGGGTCCGAGGGTCGAGAAGCAAGGAGTCACGAAGTCAAGGGTCCGAGGGTCGAGAAGCAAGGAGTCACGAAGTCAGGGGTCCGAGGGTCGAGAAGCAAGGAGTCACGAAGTCAAGGGTCCGAGGGTTGAGAAGCAAGGAGTCACGAAGTCAAGGGTCCGAGGGTTGAGAAGCAAGGAGCCAAGGTCCAAGAATCAGGAAGCAAGAAGCCAAACGCAGCAAGGCAGGAAACAAGTTGCTGTGGCAAAGAGCCGAAGGGAAATGCTGACCTTATATCCCTTCCCGGCTCCTGCCACCAGGTGCTGTGAGTTACCAATCGACCTCACCTGTGTGGCTGCGCCTTGCCTCTTCAGAACAAACTTAGGAAGGCCCCAGTCCTGCGAAGCCCTACTGGTCCCAGAGCCTGGCTCCTGCACGCACTCCTGACAAGCCCCAGCCAGCATGGCTGTTTTGAGCTACCACTCCCAAGTCACAGAACCATAGAATTGTAGAGTTGGGAGGGACAGATGGCCACCCAACCTCTGCTTGCAAACCTCCAAGGAAGGAGAGTCCACCACCTTCCATCCCATGGTCAAACAGCTCTCACTGTCAGAAAGATCTTCCTGATGTTGAGTCAGAATCGCCATTCATGCCGCTTGAAGCCATGGGTTCGAGTCCGACCCTCCGGAGCAGGAGCAAAAAAACTTGTTTCCTCTTCCATGTGACAGCCCTTCAGATATTTGAAGATGGCTCTCATATCTCCTCTTGGTCTCCTCTTTTCCAGGCTAAACATACCCAGCTCCTTCAACTGCTCCTCACAAGGCTTGGCGTCTAGACCAAGTGCACATTTTGACATGCGAGCTTTCCTGCTTAGTTACTCACTATCAGTTTTTTAGATAGAGTAATGTCAGGGGCTGTGTGACCATCTCCGACTCCTCAGTGTGGTGGAAGGTGGAACCAGTGTGGTGTAGTGGTTAAGAGCGGTAGTCTCGTAATCTGGTGAACTGGGTTCACATCTCCGCTCCTCCACATGCAGCTGCTGGGTGACCTTGGGCCAGTCACACTTCTCTGAAGTCTCTCAGCCCCACTCACCTCACAGAGTGTTTGTTGTGGGGGAGGAAGGGAAAGGAGATTGTTAGCCGCTTTGAGACTCCTTCGGGCAGTGATAAAGCGGGATATGAAATCCAAACTCTTCTTCTTCTTCTCAAAAGTTTCCATCAACTTTGTCTCCGAAAATTTTTACACATCGCTTGGGAAGACAGGCGAACTAACGCCAGTGTACACCAAGAAGCAATGATCACCAATGTTGAAGTGATGATTCTGAAACATCAACCTTGTTGGACTGGTAATGTGGTTCGGATTCCTGATTATTATCTTCCAAAGCAACTCGTCTACTCCAAACTTTAAAATGGAAAGCGTAATGCTGGTGGTCAACAAAAGAGGTTCAAAGACTCTCTCCTGGCAAATCTAAAAAAAAATGTAGTATAAACACTGACAACTGGGAAACAGTGGTCTGCGAGGGCTCCAGTTGGAGAACAGCCTTTACCAAAGGTGTCATGGGCTTTGAAGACACTCGCACTCAGGACGCAAGGGAGAAACACGCTAAGAGGAAGGCACGCTTGGCAAACCTTCACCCAGATCAACTCCTGCCCAGAGACCTATGTCCCCACTGTGGAAGGACATGTGGATCCAGAATTGGCCTCCACAGTCACTTACGGACTCATTGTTAAAACTGTGTTTATGGAAGACCATCTTGGCTACAAGTGATCGCCAAAGAAGAAGAAGACACCAACTCTTTGAGTTCCTTATGCTGATGGCCGCCATTTTTTAATTCCCCGGTGCTGTGGATCAATGCTACGCTGCTATCAACTATGGTTTTGCACAGGCTGGGAGCACAATGAGCTTTTTGTAGAAATACCACCACCACCAACCCCAAAAGAAATCAACCCGCCCTCCTGAAAAACAGTCAACAGTGCCCCTCATCATGGCCACGTACAAAAATGGAGGGGCCACTTTGCCTCAGGCCTACACAGCCCTTGACAGTTGAACACGCTCTGGTCTCAGAAGGCTCCAGGATAATGCATGCCTCAAACCCTCTTGGCTGCTAGTAAGAAAGTTGAAGAGGGCCTTAGTTAGCATTTTGCTCTGGGTTATAAAAGAATGGATTTTCTCCGCCGATAAAGTTTTATATTTAGAAGCTCTACGTTTTCCAGAAAGCATGATGGGCGTTGGAGGTCTGCTATTAGAAAGGATTTGGTGCTGAGGGACTGACATGAATAGAGAGAGGGAGAGATGGAGAGTGGAGATTTCCAAATACTTTAATTCCCCTTTTCTATATTTCTAGAAAGAGCATGGCAGTGGAGAAATTAAATATACGTGCTTTATTATTATTTTTTAAGTGAACAAAAGGAAGGGAGGTCATCAGGTGTCCTCCCTCCACAGATGTAAAGTAGTCCCAGGAAGTCGATTCCGTTCCCGTTTAAAATAAGATTTTATTCCGGCATAATGAGAGAACAAAATAATTAATTCCCTTCCTCTTTTCAAGTCGGAAAAGCAAACGAGCAGAGAGCTAAGCGTCTCGGTTTGAAAGGGGCGATTCCCCAGTCTCGACAAAGCCCAAAGCGGAACTGGCTGGACGAGAGGACAGGTTTAGTTGAAATAACGCCGGAACGTCGAAAAAGCCCTGAAGCGGAAACCGACCAAAAGGGACCCATCGAGCCTAGCATCCTCTTCTCACAGTGGCCAAATGCCCCAAAGAACCTAAGAATCTAGATAGAGTGTCTCTGAACTTGGAGGTTCCACAAGAACCTAAGAAGAGTGTGATGGATTAAGCCAATGGTCTTTCTGGTCCAGCAGCCTCTCCTCACAGCGGCTGTGATGGCCTGGGATTCGGACTCGGAGGCTGAACCTGAGGAATCCCAGCCTGCACAGGAGTCCCCGCCTCCAGAACCAGCTGAGCCGGGGCTGGGGCTTGAGCCTGAAGGGTCCTCACCTGTGCTGGGTCCGCAGGTGAGTCTGCTCTGGTTCCTGAGGTGATGGAGGACCCATTGCCTGCAGGTGCTCCACTCTCAGCCCCGTCAGGGGAAGAGGAGGTTGCCTCTGGGTCCGGGAACCCTCCAGCCTCTCCTGAGCTGCAGAGGCTCAGGGCAGAGAGGCGGAGGGAACTAAGTTCCCGCAGGAGGAGGCAAGTCACCTGTGGACCAGTGCCGCCCTATGCCTCGGGGCAGATAAAAGCCGGCCAGCCCCAGTCCCAAGTTGCGGGAGCAACGTTGTTGGTAGCCTGTTCCTGCCTGCACCCTGGCCTGCTTCTGTGTTGGAGCTCCTGACCTCACCCGGCTCCCTGCCTTGGACCCAGCTTCAGCTTTGAGGGACTGTCTCCCTACTGCACCCTTGGATTTGGACCTCACCTCATGGTTAATCCTCAGGACCAGCAAAACAGCCAACCAGATGCCTCAAGCAGAACCTGAGCCACACTGCCCATGTGTGACCCCAACAACTGTTACTCAGATGTAAAAGGTAAAAAGGGAACGGATCCCTGGATGGTTAAGTCCAGTCAAAGGCAACTATGGGGTTGCAGCGCTCAGCTCGCATTCAGGCCAAGGGTGCCAGTGTTTGTCCACAAGGAGCTTTCCGGGTCATGTGGCCAACATGACTAAACCGCTTCTGGTGCAACGGGACACTGTGACGGAAACCAGAGCACACGAAAACGCCGTTTACCTTCCCGTCGCAGTGGTGCCTATTTATCTACTTGCACTGGTGTGCTTTTGAACTGCTAGGTTGGCAGGAGCTGGGACAGAAAAACGGGAGCTCACCCCGTCGCGGGGATTCGAACTGCCAACCTTCCAATCGCCAAGCCCAAGAGGCTCAGTGGTTTAAAAGCAGACCACCTCTGACAGTTGTGGAAGAACATACGATCCCTCCCAGATACCCTTTTTAAAATTATTGCACATCCATGATGGTTGGTGCTCTCGACGCTGTCAGAGCGGTCACACAGGATTCCCTCTTCCACTACTGTCTGTGCCTGCAAAAGTTTGGGGTTGGCTGTGCTGCCCCTCTTCCAATCAGCGCCATTTCCTGTCCTTTTTCCAGTTGCGGCATCACAAAGCAGGGCTCGGCGATGTCGTGGGGCGGTGACATCACAAGGCAGGCCCCAGTGGTGTCGCAAGGCTGTCAACCCCTGAGAGCCCCCAAAAGAGACCCTGACATGGGGGTTCGAGATTTGGGGCACATGGCTTTGGGTGTGCACCACTTTCCTTCGCTCCTTTGCCACTGCAATCGGAAGGGCTTCCGATTCCATCGGCCCGTAGGTGAGAGGGCAAAGATTTTACATGAACACAGAACAACCGGGGGACTTGGCTGAGCGCTCACGTGGAGTTCGGGTCGCCACGAGTCGTGAAGAGCCCAATGGCCACCAAGATCTTTGAAACCATGAGCAGACTAGGCCTGGGTCTGGCGCTTGCCGGTGGCATAGTCAACTCTGTTGTTTACACCGTGGATGCGGGCCACAAGGCCGTCATCTTTGACCGGTTCCGGGGCGTCCGGGATGTTGTGGTGGGAGAAGGGAGCCACTTCCTCGTCCCCTGGGTGCAGAAACCGGTCATCTTCGACTGCCGCTCTCGCCCGCGCAACATCCCGGTCGTCACCGGCAGCAAAGATCTACAGAACGTGGACATCACCCTGAGGATCTTGTTCAGGCCGGTGGCGGCGCAGCTTCCCTGGATCTACACCAGGGTGGGCGAGGACTACGACGAGAGGGTGCTGCCCTCCATCACGACCGAGACCCTGAAGTCGGTGGTGGCTCGTTTCGACGCCGGCGAGCTCATCGCCCAATGGGAGCTGGTCTCCCGGCAGGTCAGCGAAGAACTGGTGGAAAGAGCAGCCCCCTTTGGTCTCGTCCTGGACGACGTTTCCTTGACGCACCTTACATTCGGGAAGGAGTTTGTGGAGGCCGTCGAAATGAAGCAAGTGGCCCAGCAGGAAGCAGAAAGGGCCAGGTTCATAGTGGAGAAGGCTGGGCAGCTGAAAGCCGCGGCGGTTCTCTCCGCCGAAGGTGACGCAAAGGCCGCTCAGCTCATCGCCAGCTCGCTGGCTTCGGCGGGCGACGGACTCATCGAACTGCGCAAGATCGAGGCAGCTGAGGACATTGCTTTCCACCTTGCGCCGTCCCGCAACGTCACCTATCTGCCCACGTTGGTCCAGCCAGCCCAGCAAGTGAAGCTGGCATCCACATCCTAATAGATTTAGCCGCAATTTTAAAGCTTTCCCCATTTTTAGGGGGATTGAAAATTCAAGATGTCCTGATTAAAATGCATTGGAAATCCCTCTGTTTGTTTTCATTGCTTATTTATATATATAAAAATTATACAGTGGTAGCTTGGTTCCCGAACGGATTGGCTCCCGAATGCCGCAAACCCGGACGTGAGTGTTCTGGTTTGTGAACATTTTTCGGAAGCCGAACGTCCGATGCGGCTGTCGGCTATTGTTTCCGGGGGCCCTGCACCAAGCAGAAGCTGCGCCTTGGTTTTTGAACATTTCAAACGGACTTCCGGAACGGATTAAGCTTGGCGCTTTTGTTTTTGCTATTTATTTGCGTTTTTGAGGCTTTTTCGGTTCATTTGTTTTTGTGACTGTGTGGAACCCAGTTCAGCTACTAATTTGACTGATTGTGTGACTGCGGAAATGGATAAAAGTCCCCCATCCAAACAAAGACTATCATCAGTGCAGGTAAGAAAAATATTTAATTTGAATTTTTATCATCTACAATACTGTCTTATTTATTTTATAGTACAGCACATTGATTATTGCTTTCACTTTATGCACCGATGGTCTTGTTAGAGATCAAAAATCGGGTTAAATTGCTGTTTCAGAGGTTGTTTTTAAAAGTCTGGAACAGATTAATCCGTTTTGCATTGCTTTCTATGGGAAAGCGCGCCTTGGTTTTGGAACGCTTTGCTTTTGGAACTTTCAACTTCTGAGGTACAACTGCAGTGGATGTGACTACGTAGTCCTGGTAATTTTAATGGGGGTTCTACTTTGAGAAGGACATGGGGTCTTATTAGATGGAGCTTAGAAAGCTCCATGGTTGAGTGGGCTGCAGAGAAATAAATGCATCTTTGTGGCCATGATGACTGGGCTGGCGAGGGCGGAGGGCAGAAGATCTTATCCGAAAGGAAACGGCGAACCCAAGTCCCCCGCGTTAAAAACAAGGCACAGAAAATAACCCAACCAGGATTCTCAGAAAGTATCTCTATTAGAATATTATTTTTTCTCATATCTGAGACAATTCCAGGCTTCCTTGATGTCTCCTGACTGCCGACGACTCCTTTCAAACAGAGAGCCTTGCTTGGTTTTCGTTTCATATCTCTTTTTCCCCTGGAAAACGGAATACATTGACTCTGTCTCATGTCCTTCTGGTGTCCCTGTTATGTTCCTGAGATTTCGGGAGGGGGCTGGTGGGACGGCTGGATTTGCATCCAGTTTCTCTGAGCTGGAGGGAAGAGGAGGGGGTGGGAGGGAGAGAAAGAGAGAGAGAGAAAGAGAAAGAGAAAGAGAGAGAGAGAGAGAGAGAGAGAGAGATGGCTGTCTAAGGATAATGATTATTTATCACTGTTTCATCTCCAGCATCCGCCGAGCTCAGTGTTTTATCCACAGCAAATAAATAAATATGTTTAAACAGAGGACACTGCCAAGCAGGTCTGCAAACATGGAATTGGCTCCCTTTCCCCCATCCTACCACTGCCCTCTCTGGTTCCTCTGTGGCATTTTTGGAAGGCATGGTTCTTCTGAGATGGTCTGAGTTGCCCAGGCCCGAAGTTAACTTGCCTGAGACCCAGCCTTTTCCTGCAGGGGAAAGGCTTATAGGGACATAGGAAGCTACCTTTTAGCAAGTCAAGACCATTGATCCACCCAGCTCAGAATTGTCCACACTGACCGGCAGCAGCAGTGTGTGGGGGGGTCATTCCCAGCCCTACCTAGAGATGCTAGGGGGAGTGAACATGGGACCTGCTCTCTCACTGAGCAATGGTGCTTCCTCTAAAAATAAAGATTCCAGTCCTCATTGTTCTGAATTAAGGGAACATGGACTGCAAGAAGATCAAACCTCTCCATTCTGAAGGAAATCAGCCCTGAGTGCTCACTGGAAGGACAGATCCTGAAGCTGAGGCTCCAAGACTTGGGCCACCTCATGAGAAGAGAAGACTCCCTGGGAAAGACCCTGATGCTGGGAAAGATGGAGGGCGCAAGGAGAAGGGGACGACAGAGGACAAGATGGTGGGACAGTGTTCTCGAAGCTACAAACATGAGCCTGACCAAACTGCGGGAGGCAGTGGAAGACAGGAGTGCCTGGCGTGCTCTGGTCCACGGGGTCACGAAGAGTCGGACACGACTAAACAACTAAACAACAACTTATTTCCAGTGGGGACTCAGTGTCCAACCTCGGCAGGCAGACTGCAGTCCAGAGCCAGAGAACCAGAGGCAGCCAAGCAGAGGGCGGCGGGTTCCAGGTGCCAACCTCAGCGTGGCTCTCAGGTCCACGCCACCACACGCCAGTTGTGCCGCAGACGAGTCAGTGAGCAGCAACCTGGCTCCAAACGACAGCAATCTTTCTTTTACGGGTAAAGTGAAACAATCTGAGCGTCATAACAACTTGGCCACAATAAGGAAATTTTGCCCATGGTATGACTGTTTTCCACCTTCCCATCTCGACTCTGCATAACCTAGCAATTCCAAAATATAGACGCGCTTTTACTCTCGCAAGATTGAATGTATTGCCCTCGGCTGCACCTGAGGGGTGATTCCAAAATACTCCACACGAAAAACGCTTATGTCCCTGTGGAGATGGCAGTCCCAAATCGGCGCATGCCTTTCTGGCTTGCACTCTTTATAAAGACTTGAGGAATGAGATTATCACCCCTTTTTTGTTGTCCATTCCAGGTCGCCCAACCACTGCCACCGTGTCCTTTCTCTTGGCAGATCAAGATGAGCAGGCGATAGCAAAGGCGGCAAGGTTTTTCACTGGCGCAATCAGAATAAGATCCACTATTTGACCATTCAAAACCCCAAAATGTATTTTAGATAATTGACTTTTTCTTTCTATTCTTTGTATATCATATCGTTGTTCTTTTGCTATGGCTGATGGCTGATGCAAATAAAAATTCATTCATTCATTCATTCAATGTCACGACGCCCAGCCACTACCACCATGTACCATATTTTTCGCTCTATAAGACGCACCAGACCACAAGACGCACCTAGTTTTTGGAGGACGAAAACAAGAAAAAAATATTCGGAATCTCAGAAGCCAGAATAAGAGGGATTGCTGCACAGCGAAAGCAGCAATCCCTCTTGCTGTTCTGGCTTCTGGGATAGCTGCGCAGCCTGCATTCGCTCCATAAGACGCACACACATTTCCCCTTACTTTTTAGGAGGGGAAAAGTGAGTCTTATAGAGCAAAAAATACGGTAATTTCTCTTGGCAGATCAAGATGAGCAGGTGACAGCAAAGGTGGCAAGGTTTTTAGCTGGGACAATCAGAATAAGGTCCACTATTTGACTACCGATTCAAAACTCTAAAATGTATTTTATATAATTGACATTTTATTTCTATTCTTTGTCTATCGTATTTATTGTTTTATTTATTGTTGGCTGAGTCATTCATTCTTCCTTTTTCCTCTGTCCTTGAACCCCCACATGATGTTCCTGCTTTGCAGGGGGCTGGACTAGATGGCACTTTGGTCCCTGTCCAACTCTACCAATCTACGATTCCATGAGATAATCAGTCTTCCACTCCCCTCCCTTTTCACAGCTCGCTGAACACCGGTGGCTGGGAGCCAAAGCGTTGTCATCTGCGAGCCAGATCTGGGGAGAACCGTGTGTCGAGGGAGCCGGATTCAAGTTCCCAGCACCGCAGAAAAAGGGAATTTTGTTGTGTTGCCCTTTGCCAGGGGCCAAGTCTGACAATTCGGGGAGCCGAGTATCGCCCCCCCAGATCGAAGAGTCTCAGAGCCCCTGGCGCAACGGGTTGGAAGGGTCGAATCCAGACGGAGGAGTGGAAGGAGAGGGCCGTCTCCTCGCTCGCTAACCAGCCGGAAGAAATGGAGCGTGTTATTAAAATCCCATTAGCACGCATTTCGCATATTCAATATCCCGAACGCCGTCGGAGGAACCCATGGCGAGGCGCGACCTCATTCGCTTGCCCCTGCTGGAGCGCTAATTTCCTACCTTGTAGGTACAAGAGAAAGACCATGTTAGAATTCCTCACCGGTGCAAGGACATCGTCTGCCTTCTGGGAGCCTGCAAATGGATGATCCCAGAGGCGGAAGAATGTCCTTGGGCTGGCGGAGAATTCTAACACCGTCTTTTACATGCTGCGGCGGATACGGCGCTCAGAGCCAGCTTCTCTGCCTGGTCTCCTGAGCACTGGGGAACAGGTGGGCTGGGCTGGATTAACAGATGCGCCGCAGGCCCCAAAGCGCCAAGGGCCAGAGCAGTGCTGGGTTAAGAAGTACGCAAGCTTTAAAGACCGGTGTCTGAAGTCACCCGACGGCATGGCTGGACCCTGCCCCAAAATATAGGATGCAGACCTTATGCTGTTGTTGTCTAGTCGTGTCCGACTCTTTGTGACCCCCTGGACCAGAGCATGCCAGGCACTCCTGTCTTCCACTGCCTCCCACAGTTTGGTCAAACTCATGCTGGTAGCTTCGAGAACACTATCCAAGCATCTCATCCACTGTCGCCCCCTTCTCCTTGTGCCCTCCATCTTTCCCAACATCAGGGTCTTTTCCAGGGAGTCTTCTCTATACCCACATCAGATTATGGATCTGTTTAAGAACATAATACCCCAAAGAACCTAGAAGTTCAGATAGACTGTCTCTGGAGCTGGAGGTTCCATAGAAGATCCCAGCAGCTGTGTTGGGCCAAAGGAGGCCTATCTAGTTCAGCATCCTTCACAGGGGCGGAGAAAGGGGGGGCGGTGGGTCAGACCGCCCCGGGTGTCACCACTGAGGGGGTGACAAAATGCCAGGCGGCACTCACCGCAGAGCCTGCAGTGTGCCGGAGCCACGCATCTATCCTGGGAGAGACATGGTGGCTTGGGCGCGTGCAGGCTCCGTGCTGCCCAAATGGTCCGCCTGCTGCCTCCCCCCCAGCTGTAGGGCGGCTGAGTGGGAGGAGGCAGGCAGACTCCGGAGGCCCCGCGGTGCGCCCTGCCCCATGGGCAAACTGAACCTGGCGCCATCTGCATTCAGAATCTGTACTCTACCACTAAATAGTAAAGGTAAAGGGACCCCTGACCATTAGGTCCAGTCGTGGCCGACTCTGGGGTTGCGGCGCTCATCTCACTTTATTGGCCAAGGGAGCCGGCATACAGCTTCCGGGTCATGTGGCCAGCAGGACTAAGCCACTTCTGGCAAACCAGAGCAGCGGACGGAAACACCCTTTACCTTCCCGCCGGAGCGGTACCTATTTATCTACTTGCACTTTGACGTGCTTTCGAACTGCTAGGTTGGCAGGAGCAGGGACCGAGCAACAGGAGCTCACCCTGTCGCGGGGATTCAAACCGCCGACCTTCTGATCGACCTTCTGATCGGCAAGTCCTAGGCTCTGCGGTTTAACCCACAGCGCCACCCATGTCCCTTAACCACTGAATATTTTCCTTTAAAATAAAGCAAGATTACAGTTCTTATGGTTTGGGGGTGGGTGGGAATGTGAATAGGGATATAGGGTGTTGGGTTATACCAAATCAGGCCTATTGGTCTGATCCCTTTGCCAACCTACAGAGAAGGAAGCAGGGGGGGTTTTTTTGGGGGGGAGGGAAAGTGAGAGACAAGACAGGAAGTTTTGCTGACCCTTTTGGCAGTTGAAAATGAGGCTTGAAGATAGTGAGATTTTGCATCAATCTGGGTCTCCTTTTAAGACATTGCTTTTCCCTCGTTCTAAAGGCTTCGCACCCCTCAATCCAAAGTTTGGGGGTCCGGCTCTCCATCGTGCACCCCCATCCTTCTCTCTCTCTCCCTCGTCTGCCTTCCAACATCTTTTTAAAAGAAGGGAGAAGATAAAATCCAGGCGCCTTTTAACCTGTGATCTGCTGCATCTTGATGTTAAAATTTCCTTTCCCCGCCAGAAGGTTTAACGCCTTCACCCCTTTACTCCTTTGGAAAGGTTTTAAATGCAAAACAAAGGAAGATGTGCTGCGCTGTTCTTAAAAGAGAGGCCTTCACTTTGGGGAAAGACCCATAGCTCAGCAGTAGAGCTTCTGCTTCGCAGGCAGAAGGTCTTGGGCTCAGACCCCAGGTAAGGCTGAGAAGGCAGCCCTTTTCCAAAATCCTGGAGCTCTGCTGCCACTCAGTGCAGAGCAGTCAGTGATGCAGCAAGGTTGTGGCTCGGGGAAAAGCGGCTTCCAGTCTTCCTTTTTAAATCATACTTTGGTTCAGAGTCAGAGTCAACTGTCTGACTTTTCGAAAATATCTGAAGGCAGCCCTGTTTAGGGAAGTTTTTAATGTTTGATGCTTTATGGTGTTTTTCATATTCGGTTGGGAGCCGCCTAGATGGGTGAGGTATAAGTAATAAATTAGTAGTAGTAGCAGTAGCAGTAGCAGCAATAGTATTGTTGTTGTTTAGTCTTTTAGTCGTTTCCGCCTCTTCGTGACCCCCTGGACCAGAGCACGCCAGGCCCTCCTGTCTTCCACTGCCTCCCGCAGTTTGGTCAAACTCATGCTGGTAGCTTCGAGAACACTGTCCCACCATCTCGTCCTCTGTCGTCCCCTTCTCCTTGTGCCCTCCATCTTTCCCAGCATCAGGGTATTTTCTAGGGAGTCTTCTCTTCTCATGAGGTGGCCAAAGTCTTGGAGCCTCAGCTTCAGGATCTGTCCTTCCAGTGAGCACTCAGGACTGATTTCCTTCAGGATGGAGAGGTTTGATCTTCTTGCAGTCCATGGGACTCTCAAGAGTCTCCTCCAGCACCAGAATTCAAAAGCATCCATTCTTCAGTCATCAGCCTTCTTGATGGTCCAGCTCTCACTTCCGTACATCACTACTGGGAAAACCAGAGCTTTTCCTATACTGACCTTTGTTGGCAAGGTGATGTCTCTAATTTTTAAGATGCTGTCTTAAAATAGTAGTGTTAGTATTATTAATTGGCCTGACTCAGTTTAGCTAAGTTCCCCCGTTCTACATTCCCGTTTCTGGTATTTTCCATTTTTCACTTTTGCCACGAGCCACTTTAATTGGTATCCACACAGAAAAGCAGGCTACAAATAGGAACACAGAACAAAACCCATCAGGAAAAGCCACAGCGACACTGATAAAGAGGCCAATAGCCCCGCCCTGTGGCCATTACCCACGACAGCAGCTGCCCAGCGGAATATAAGGACTTGCATCTATCTCTAGGGCTGGGCAAAGGTCCCTGGTCTCTCCTTCCCTTACAACAGTGGTTTTCAACCCGTGTGCCATGGCTCCCTGGGGTGCCTTGAAGGATGGTCAGGGGTGCGTGGGCAACACTGGCCTCTGCCCCTCTTCTCTTCCCTCCCCCCTCTGATGCCCTCTCGCGTCTCTGCCTCCCAAAGACTGGCACGGCTGTTTATTGCAGCACCCCTGGCTACAAGCTCCATAAGCGAATGGTGCCTCTGGGTTTGGCCACTTGGTGCTGGGTGCCAGGGGCTGAGGCGGCCATGGAGCAAGCAAGCATGCGGGCGAGGGAACGCAGCCAGCCAGTCTGCCTGCACTTGCTGTTGGGAATCGACAGACAAGTCCCAGGCCCCTGTGGGGCAGTATAAGGAAGCACCTCTCTTTGGGGTGGTTGGGGGGCAGCTCAAAGACCAGCGACTGCCCGGAGGATGCCAAAGTGAAGAGAAGAGGAGGCTGAGTAGGATTTGCCACAGCACCTGATCACAAGGGCATCTCCGCAAAGCTGGATGTTGGATGATTTTTAGAACATAAAGCAATTTCCCTAGGAAGAAAGCTGGCAGCATTCGAGCCCTTTTAATAATGTTGTTGTTAATCGTTCAGTCGTGTCCGCCTCTTCGTGACCCCCTGGACCAGAGCACACCAGGCACTTCTGTCTTCCACTGCCTCCCGCAGTTTGGTCAAACTCATGCTGGTAGCTTCGAGAACACTGTCCCACCATCTCGTCCTCTGTCGTCCCCTTCTCCTTGTGCCCTCCATCTTTCCCAACATCAGGGGCTTTTCCAGGGAGTCTTCTCTTCTCACAAGGTGGCCAAAGTCTTGGATTTTCAGCTTCAGGACCTGTCCTTCCAGTGAGCACTCAGGGCTGATTTCCTTCAGAATGGAGAGGTTGGATCTTCTTGCAGTCCATGGGACTCTCAAGAGTCTCCTCCAGCACCAGAATTCAAAAGCATCCATTCTTCGGCGATCAGCCTTCTTTATGGTCCAGCTCTCACTTCCATACATCACTACTGGGAAAACATTTACTATACAGACCTTTGTTGGCAAGGTGATGTCTCTGCTTTTTAAGATGTTGTCTAGGTTTGTCATCGCTTTTCTCCCAAGAAGCAGGCGTCTTTTAATTTCGTGGCTGCTGTCACCATCTGCAGTGATCATGGAGCCCAAGAAAGTAAAATCTCTCAGTGCCTCCATTTCTTCCCCTTCTATTTGCCAGGAGGTGATGGGACCAGTGGCCATGATCTTCATTTATTTGATGTTGAGCTTCAGACCATATTTTGCGCTCTCCTCTTTCACCCTCATTAAAAGGTTCTTTAATTCCTCCTCACTTTCTGCCATCAAGGTTGTGTCATATGCATATCTGAGGTTGTTGATATTTCTTCCGGCAATCTTAATATTAATAATAAATAATAATAATCATCATCATTATCATTTAATAATAATCATTTTATTATTTATACCCTGCGTGTCCAACTGGGTTGCCCCAGCCACTGTGGGCGGCTTCCAACACACACTAAAGCATAATTTTAAAAATGAAACGTTAAAAACCTCCTGACACAGGGTTGCTTTTTTAGTTTAGAGAAGAGGCGAGTAAGAGGCATCTGCACAACATGACTGGTCCAACAAAGTCGATGCTGAAGAATCCTTGCTTCGACATTGGTGATCTTTGCTTCTTCCAGTACACTGGTATTAGTTCGCCGGTCTTCCCAAGTGATGTGTGAAAACTTTCTGAGACACCGTTGATGGAAGCTTCCGAGGAGTTGGAGATGGCATTTATAAGTGGTCTGTGTTTCACTAGATGGGCTCGGCTAGCCCCTTTGGGTCCTCTGATGTTTGTAATGTCAAGAAGTGTAAAGTAGAGTTGCTGTTTATAAGTGGTCCATGTTTCACAAGCAAACAGTCAGGTTAAACCTGCTATAGCTTAGTTGGTAGAGTAAGGTAAAAGGGGTAAAGGGACCCCTGACCATTAGGTCCAGTCGTGGCCGACTCTGGGGTTGCGGCGCTCATCTCGCTTTATTGGTCGAGGGAGCCAGTGTACAGCTTCCGGGTCATGTGGCCAGCAGGACTAAGCCGCTTCTGGCGAACCAGAGCAGCGCACGGAAACACCGTTTACCTTCCCGCCGGAGCGGTACCTATTTATCCACTTGCACTTTGACATGCTTTCGAACTGCTAGGTTGGCAGGAGCAGGGACCGAGCAACGGGAGCTCACCCCGTCATTGCGGGGATTCGAACTGCCGACCTTCTGATCGTCAAGTCCTAGGCTCTGTGGTTTACCCCACAGCGCCATCTGCATCCCTAGTTGGTAGAGTGTTGTTGTTGTTTAGTCGTTCAGTCGTGTCCGACTCTTCGTGACCCCATGGACCAGAGCACGCCAGGCACTCCTGTCTTCAGTTGGTAGAGTACGAGACTCTTAATCTCAGGGTCGTGGGTTTGAGTCCCAAAAGATTCCTGCATTGCAGGGGGCTGGACTAGATGACCCTAGCGGTCCCTTCCAACTCTGCAATGGTACGATTCCCTGATCCCCTAGCTTGGCAGGATACGAAATGAGTTCCTCATGCTGCAGCATCTCTGCTCTGGAGCGCCGGAGGAAGTGGCAATGAAACGCAGGCGCCTTTGGGTGGCAGGAGCGAGCCGAGTTGAGGCTGAAGCTGGCAAGCCACACTTTCTCAAATAGAGGTCACCGGGATGTTGTCTCTCCCGGGCGTGGTCTCTGAGCATCCTCTGAGCATCATCCACCAGAGCAGGAGCGGAGGACCGCTCCGGAGGGAGAAATTGCACTCCGCCATGTGAAACTTGAACCTCGCCGAAAGGAAGGCTGCAGCCCAGGTTTGGAAAGCCGCTGATATTGTGGGGTTTATTTTCCAAATATAGATGCTGTAACTGTTATAATTACTGGAGAGGAGCAAGCAAGGGCCGTATCTTTTTCTTGGGCACCTGGCAAAACAGGGGTTCCCACGCCAACCCCAGCAGCAATCCTGGATTTAAATCTTGAAACTGGAGTGGGTGGGGGAGCGTTCCTCTCCGGGTTAGACCCCCCACACCTAAAAATATTTGCAATGGCCTGGAGGGAGGGTGGTTTGGGGTTTGGGGACAGGAATAACTTGACTTGTCCTACTCTGCCAGATTGGTACATTATTATTATTATTATTATTCCTCAAGGTGATCCCCATGATGTAGAAAAAGACGGAGACTTTGTCCAGAAGCAGAAGACACCTCATCACCTGGCCACCTGGAGGAGGTGGCCAACCCAGGCCTGAGTGAGAGAGCGTGCAGGAGTTCTCAGGCACCCCAAAACCTCAAGGGGTATCTCTAAAGGCAAAGACTCGCTTGCCTTTCTTTTGCAGGAGGCAGCTGGGGGCCTCGTGCAAAACGCGCATGTAAGGAGCGTGCAAGGAGCGTGTGAGGCGGCCCGAGGGGCTCCATCCAGCCAGCGAAGAAGCGCAGCAGAGGCCCACCTGCCACCCTCTTGTGTGGAGCTGGAAGCGGAGGAGGGAGATTTGAGGACTTTTATTCTGATCCTCCCCGGATAATCCTGGAAATTGCTTTCCCATCTCCGCCGCTCCCTCCCCGCCTGCCCATCTGCGATGCTTTAAGAGGGCCAAGCGAAAAGCCAGCCTCCTCGCCTCCGGGAAGGACCCTCGCCTCTGCCCCAAAGATGCCCACCTCAAAGCCGCTGGAGGACGAGTACTGGATCGAAGGATCCCGCAGGGATGCAGTCCTTGAGGATTTCTACATCATGGGCTCGGAACTCGGCAGGTAAGGATGGGATCTAGAATTCCCTCTGGCTGTTTATTGTTACAGTGGTACCTCGGGTTACATACGCTTCGGGTTACATACGCTTCAGGTTACAGACTCCGCTAACCCCGAAATAATACCTCGGGTTAAGAACTTTGCTTCGGGATGAGAACAGAAATCGTGCTCCGGCGGTGCGGCAGCAGCAGGAGGCCCCATTAGCTAAAGTGGTGCTTCAGGTTAAGAACAGTTTCAGGTTAAGAACGGACCTCCGGAACGAATTAAGTACTTAACCCGAGGTACCACTGTATTATCATCGGCATGCATGACACTTTGGAGGGACCAAAGGGGTGGGAAGCCATTTTATTCTGAAGATCACTAGTCCATCTAGCTTAGTACAGTCTACACTGGCTGGCAGCAGCTCTCCGGGATTTGGGGCAGGCTTACGTGGAGATATTGAGAATTGCACCCGGCACCTTCTGCGTCCAAAGCAGGTGCTGAAACGCTAAGCTGTGTGAGTTACTTCGCTGTTTGGAAACTCCCTGTAAGATTCCAGGCTTCGTGGATTCGAATACAGGACTGGTTTTAAGTTGGGACGTAACACACCTTATACTGAATCAGACTATTGGTCCATCTAGCCCCATACTGTCTACACGGGTGGGCAGCAGCGCTGCAGGGTCTCAGGCAAGCCACCTTTCCCAACTTTACTTGGAAATGCCGCTGAGAATTGAACCCAGAACTTCAGCAGGCATAGGAGGTGTTCTACCGCTGAGCTGCAGTCTTTCCTCTAAAACAGTAACAAGATTCCAGTCCTCATGTTTCCAAATAAAAGGCTGGTTTTAATAGGTGCCTTATACTGAGACACTGCTCCACTTATTATTATTATTATTATTATTATTATTATTATTATTATTATTAATTGATTTGCATACCGCCCTTCATCCAAAGCTGGCAGGGCAGTCCAAAGCATAAAAACACAAAGTGCAGAATAAAAACAAGAACGTAAACAAAGCGAACCAATAGCCCTCCCTTCCAGAATATTAATCACCCCCAAACCTGGTAGAAGAGGAATGTTTTTGCCAGCTCCCAGTGCCAGGTTTACGTATAATCTAAGCAAGCTATAGGTTAGGGCCCCACTCTCTTGGCGGCCCCCCAAAAAAATTAAAGGGGGGGGGAAACCTGGATGTACATTTCCGAAATATGAGATAAAAAAACCAATAAAATAAAACCTACATCCAGCAACAGTGTTGGGTAAGCTCCTATTTCTAATCTGCAAATAGCTTTAGATACCTATTAGGTCCATAAATGATCATATAGCATATATTCAAGAAAAAAAACAGCAATTATTTGTTGTTGTCAAAGGACAGCTGGACATAGAAAGGGCCCCATTACCTTCAGTAGCTTAGGGCCTCATCAAACCTAAATCCGGCCCTGCCTGCTCCCTAAAGGTGTATAATGAAGGAGCCAGGCAAGCCACTCTGGGGAGAGAATTCTACAAATGGCAGAGCCTCTGCAGAAAAGGCTCTGCTCTCTGTGTTGCCAACATCCAGACCTCACGTGGAGGAGGCACACAAATAATGGCGCCAGGATTGTTGACACGGTCTGGCAGCGGTTCTCTGGGGGTCTCAGGCAGGGGAAATATTTCCAGCCCTCCTGCCCCAGAGATGCTTTTGGGGACTGAATTTGGGAAATCTGCTAGCAAAGCAGATTGCCCCAACCATAGGAGTTCCCTTACTGTTAGGTAAAGGTAAAGGACCCCTAGACAGTTAAGTCCAATCAAAGGCAACTCTGGGGTTGCAGCGCTCATCTCGCTTTCAGGCCAAGGGACCCGGTGTTTGTCCGCAGTCAGCTTTCTGAGTCATGTGGCCAGCAGGACTAAAACACTTCTGGCACAACAGGACACCGTGACGTAAACCAGAGCGCACGGATATGCCGTTTACCTTCCCACCACGTTGGTACCTATTTATCTACTCGCCCAGGCGTGCTTTCCAACTGCTAGGTTGGCAGGAGCTGGGACAGAGCAACGGCAGCTCACCCCGTCGTGGGGATTCGAACCGCCGACCTTCTGATCGGCAAACCCAAGAGGCTCAGTGGTTTAGACCACAGTCCCACCCACGTCTGTTAGGTGTTACCACCTGCATACTGTTAGGTGATGTACTGTAAGATTCCAGTCCTCGTGATTCTGAATTTAAATAGGAAATTAAGAAAGTGCAATGTACTGAATCAGACCTTGCCCCATTTAGCTCCGTATTGTCTACACTTACCGACAACAGCTCTGTGGGAGGTTGGTGAGGACTGTGCCCTGGGAGAGTTTTGGGGGCCAGACACCAAGGTCTGGAGGGCCGCATGTGTCTGCAAATGTCTACTTCTTTCCAAAAAATATACATTCCTTTTTCCTTTTGGTGCCCCTGTTGTGCTACTGCCCCTAAGCACGTGCTTAAATCTGCCTAGCGGGCAATCCAGTCTTTTGCCCTTCAGGGTTCAGACCCCACCCCACCTTGCACCGCCCCCCTTTGATTTTCACAACGAAAGCTGTGAAACTCTGCATGGGAGTCAATCCCATTGCGCTCAGCAGCCGATAAGCACTGGTTCGCATTCTGCACCTCTGGGTGCGCATGCCTGCCGCCAGAAACACGCCTGGGTGGATGTCTCGCACCCCAGCAGAGCTGCCAAGGACTTCTTTGAACTGACAATAAGAAATCATAAAACAACTCTTGCTCGCTTTTTTCATTAACCTGAAGAGCAAGCCCCCTCTTGCCATTTTTGTCCACAACCCTGCAAGGTAGGTGAGTCTGAGAGGTTGGCCACACCCAAAGCCACACACCCTGGGATATTCAGGGCCGAGTAGAGAGATTTGAATCCTGGTCTCTCTCAGGTCGTCGTCCGACAATCTAAACACTACCCAACACAGATAGCGATGATGTTTTGCAGGATATTTAGCTTCCTTGGGTGGTGTTTAATCACTTGGTGAACATTCAAGCGGTGGTGGCGCTGTGGGTTAAACCTCAGAGCCTAGGACTTGCCGATCAGAAGGTCGGCGGTTCGAATCCCCGCAATGACGGGGTGAGCTCCCGTTGCTCAGTCCCTGCTCCTGCCCACCTGGCAGTTCGAAAGCACGTCCAAGTGCAAGTAGGCGGGAAGGTAAACGACATTTCCGTGCGCTGCTCTGGTTCGCCAGAAGCGGCTTAGTCCTGCTGGCCACATGACCCGGAAGCTGTACACCGGCTCCCTTGGCCAATAAAGCGAGATGAGCGCTGCAACCCCAGAGTCAGTCACGACTGGACCTAATGGTCAGGGGTCCCTTTACCTTTTACCTTTAGTTTCCTTGGGTGATGTTTAATCACTTGGTGAACGTTCAAGCGGCGGTGGGGGTAAATGTGTTGGGTCTTTAGGAAGCTCCTGGCATGCTCTTCTAGTAAATACACATTGAGATGTGTTTTTAAAATGCTTATATTTGGGGGATATTAATCCTGATCAGTGCGGTGGCTGTAACAGAGCCGTTGGGTAAATCCTTAATTAGGGACATAGACTCTCTCTCTCTCTCTCTCTCTCTCTCTGGCTCTCCCAGGGAGGGAGGGAGAAAAAGCAGAATTCATTTCACTGTTTCATCGCCTTTCTTTCAGTCTTGCCACCGCCTCCGTGGTATCTCTCTTAAGGCATGCTCAGCCAAATTGAACAAACAGACACCTTAGCCTTTGTTAATTTTCCATCTGGCTCATGGGAGTGAGAGAAGAACAGTTGCTTTCACTTAAGAGATTATCTGGAATTTTGCAAAAGCCCTTCCTTAAGAACACTGCTCCTTTCTAGTCGTGACTCCAGCCCCCCTTTCACAACATGCAAGGTTGCTCTGCTTGCAAAATTCAGCTTCCAAAGAATTGTGGGGAGCTTCAGGGTGGCAGGAGAGGATATATTGTTTATCAATATCCTTCCTAATTGGACTAGCAGAGTTAAAGGTAAAGGTAAAGGGACCCCTGACCATTAGGTCCAGTCGTGGCCGACTCGATGGTTGCGGCGCTCATCTCGCTTTACTGGCCGAGGGAGCCGGCATACAGCTTCTGGGTCGTGTGGCCAGCAGGACTAAGCCGCTTCTGGCGAACCAGAGCAGCGCACGGAAACCTTCCTGCTGGAGCGGTACCTATTTATCTACTTGCACTTTGACATGCTTTTGAACTGCTAGGTTGGCAGGAACAGGGACAGAGCAACAGGAGCTCACCCCGTCGCAGGGATTCGAACCGCTAACCTTCTGATCAGCAAGTCCTAGGCTCTGTGGTTTAACCCACAGCTCCACCTGTGTCCCAGAGTAGTAGCAGAGTTACATTCCCCTTTTTACATGCACAGCAGATAGTTGGTTGCAGGCTTGTGTGAGCCGGTCACTTTTATACAGTTCAACCTGTCTTCAGAATGAATTGTACGTTCCTGTTAAGTTTCCTTGAATCCCTCTTCAAAGAATAAAGAAGCCACAATCTTATTCAAAGTCAATAAAAGAAGTTGACTCACATCAGTTCACAGTTGGATTCCTGAAGGCAGAGTTAGTTACAAATATGTACATGTGGATCTACCCAATATGGGGGAAGAATCCCAGTGCTTCTGCTAGCTGAGAGCTGGCAGAGCAGTCCTAGCTAAAAGCTGGTCAAATGAAGAAGGAAGTCAAAAAGAGAGAAGGGTGCTGCGTGACTCGTCCTTTCGTTACCTGGACAGGTAAGGTCAAGCCCACCTTCTATCACATGCAAAAGGAAGGATGCTCCAGCCAGGAGGAACAGGAAGCTTCGACTGGCTGGACCAAACACTCCCTCGCATGTCTTCTCTAGCATTACAAGGAATGTTGTACTTGACTGTCTCTCATGGATCATATCCTACAAGAATTTCAACCTATCTATCTCTTCTTCTTTTACCCTCCTTTATAACTTTCCATGTGCATGGAGAATATGTCAGGTGAATCTCAGTGTAATGCATGGAAATGTGTCTGGGCGGACAGTGTGGTGTAATGGTTAGAGTAGACATTCCTAAAGTAGATTTGATATCCCGCTTAATCACTACCTTAAGGAGTCTCAAAGCGGTCAGCAATCTCCTTTCCCTTCCTCCCCCACAACAAACACTCTGTAGGTGAGTGGGGCTGAGAGACTTCAGAGAAGTGTGACTGGCCCAAGGTCACCCAGCAGCTGCATGTGGAGGAGCGGGGAAGCGAACCCGGTTCCCCAGATTACGAGTCCACCTCTCTAACCACTACACCACACTGCCCCCTGGAGGGCGGTGGGGTTACCTCGTAGGACACTAAAAGGCAAGGGGGCAGCAGAGGAGCGCTGGAGGTGTAAATCAGACTTTAAAAAGCTCCTCTCCTAGGTTCCTATTGAAATCAGCCCTTTATTCCGAATCCTGAGGACTGGACTGTTGCTCTACAGTGGTACCTTGGTTGTCAAACGGCTTGGCTCCTGAACGCCGCAAGCCTGGAAGGGAGTGTTCTGTTTTGCGGACGTTTTGCGGAAGCCAGACGTCCGACACGGCTTCCGATCAGCTGCAGGCGCTTCCTGCGCTCAATCGGAAGCCACGCCTCAGTTTTCAAACGGTTCCGGGAGTCAAACAGCCTCCCGGAACAGATTTGTTATCTAGTTATCTCCCGCTTGGACTACTGCAACGCGCTCTATGTGGGGCTACATTTGAAGGTGACCCAGAAACTGCAATTAATCCAGAATGCGGCAGCTAGACTGGTGACTGGGAGTGGCCGCCGGGACGATATAACACCGGTTCTGAGAGATCTGCACCGGCTCCCAGTACGTTTCCGAGCACAATTCAAAGTGTTGGCGCTGACCTTGAAAGCCCTAAACGGCCTCGGTCCTGTATACCTGAAGGAGCGCCTCCACCCCCATCGTTCTGCCTGGACACTGAGGTCCAGCTCCGAGGGCCTTCTGGCGGTTCCCTCATTGCGAGAAGTAAGGTTACAGGGAACCAGGCAGAGGGCCTTCTCGGTGGTGGCGCCCGCCCTGTGGAGCACCCTCCTGCCAGATGTGAAGGAAATAGGCATCTATCCTATCATCTGAAGGCAGCCCTGTTCTGGGAAGTTTTTAATACTTAACGCTGTATTGTTTTTAATACTTGATTGGAAGCCGCCCAGAGTGGCTGGGGAAACTCAGCCAGATGTGCGGGGTATAAATAAATTATTATTATTATTATTATTATTATTATTATTATTATTATTATTATTATTATAGTTCGACAACCAAGGTACCACTGTATTTGTTTTGGAAATGACCACAGCCTGCCAATCAGGCTGGGCCAGTGGCCTGACTCAGCACCAGGAAGGCTCCTGTTGCTCCATCTCCACCAAAGATGGAGTTTCAGGCATTTTGTCAGCATCTGACGTCAAAGTTGGTTTTGCTTATGCTGCTGGAAATATACAGAGATGTGGGCAGGAGGAAATTGCAAAGGATCTGGGGAAGGAAGGGGCAAAGTGAGCACAGCTAATTTTACTTTCCCATCCACCTGCTGCTGCAGATAATGAGGTTCGGCGGAACAGATGCCAAAACCAGGCTATTCTTAGCGAGAGGAAGTATATCTGATGCAGATTCCGGAGACGCCGCTATTTCCATCATCCTGATGGATGTTAAGAGCTGCTGTTTCCTAGCATTTCCATTTCACTTTTAATTTGCACGGCGCCTTTTCTATATTGCTGCAAGGCGGCAATGTACAACGAAGACCACACGCCTTATAATAATCAATCAATCAATCAATCTTTATTACGGTCCAGAGACCCAACAAATCATTACAAAGCAATACACAATTCATACAGCCTTCCTCCAGGTTAAAGAAGCATTTTGTTTAGAATATAGGGCTCATTGGTTCTTGCAACCACCGATAAAAACTTTGCCACTGCTAACGTTCTAGCATTTGTCCGGTCTTCCAGTAGGAACCTGACATAGTGAGCCTCTGATTTTCCCGGGAAAGGTACCAGCAAGGGTAGTATCAGTTCAGCCCTGGCCTGCTCATATTTTGCACAGTGCAACAAAATATGTTTTATGGAATCGATGTCTTGAGCACACGAGCCAAGTCTGTCCTAGTAGGGAACTCCTCTCAACCTGCCATCCAACACTGCAGAGGGAAAGACATTTAGTCTAGCTTTGGTGAAAAGCCTTTGGTAGTTTGGTACTGTCAGGTTTTTAATCTAAGATGTTGACTTAAAGACATGCCCATATTGTACTCCTTCTGCCAGCGGACTACAGACTGCGTGTGATCGAGATCGCAAGTCACTGTGTGCATTATCCCATAATCTTTGCTTTAAAATCTTTTGGGCACCTTCATAACCCAGGTAATACACTTGGGGGGGTGACAGACCAATAGAGGTGGCTTTTTTAGCAATGGTTTTCTGCCATTTGCTGACAAATTCCTCATTGGTCAGGTGTTGGTACAAACCCTTCCCTAGATTAAACACTGAAATCCTGAGCCAATGTCCGATACAAAAAGGTCTTAACTTTGAAATGGAACGGCTTATATATAAAAAAAGAAATATTCAATAATCCTTTGGGATACAGTAGTGCGCATCAAAGTTAACTCTCAAGACATCAGCAAATAATGGAACAGAAACAGAAATTCACTTTTAAGTTACAATAAATAATTACTTGGCTATGATCTTTTTTAAAACATTTTTTGATTCATTTTCACTTTTAACATTTATCATCATACATAAATCATCAGATGTCAAGGAAATAAAACAACTACAGTGGTACCTCAGGTTAAGTACTTAATTCGTTCCGGAGGCCCGTTCTTAACCTGAAACTATTCTTAATCTTAAGCACCACTTTAGCTACGGGGGCCTCCTGCTGCTGCCGCGCTGCCAGAGCACGATTTCTGTTCTCATCCTGAAGCAAAGTTCTTAACCTGAGGCAATATTTCTGGGTCAGCGGAGTCTGTAACCTGAAACGTATGTAACCCGAAATGTATGTAACCCGAGGTACCCCTGTATCTGACTTTTAGAAGACATCTGAAGGCAGCCCTGTTTAGGGAAGTTCTTAATGTTTGATGTTTTATTGTGCTTTTAATTCTGTTGGGAGCTGCCCAGAGTGGCTGGGGAAATCCAGCCAGATGGGCAGGGTATAAATAATTTATTATTATTATTATTATTATTATTATTATTATTATTATTATTATTATTAATTTTGGCGGGTATGCGGGTGTCCCTGGCTGCACCTCAGGAAGCCAACTCCCAGGCTGTGCGACGCACGAGCCATTTCGCTCCCCCCCCCCCCGAAGCATTTCTTGTCAGCCTGTGCTGATCAGCATGTAATCTCCCCGTAAACACAAATTTGCCAATCTGCTCAGAAGGGACGGAGGCCGTCAAGTCCCCAGGCCTGGGCCAGACGGGGTCCCTTTCGGGCTCCAAAGCCGCTTAAAGGTTTAGAGCTTCTTTAGCATTGCGGTTTTTAATTAAAAACTGTTTTAGCAAAGGCAAGCCAGAAGCACGCATGAGGACTGGGGGCTGGTCTCTAAGTCCCTTCTGCACCCAGTTGTGTGAATCCACAATCCCAGGAAAGGCCAAACTTCCCCATCCTAGTGCCGCCCCCCCCCCCCAAAAAAAGTTTGCTGGATCGAAATTTGAATCTGGCAGTGTAGTTCTCCGAATGCACATACAGTGGTACCTTGGTTCTCAAACGCCTTGGTTCTCAAATAACTTGGAACCCAAACACTGCAAACCCGGAAGTAAGTGTTCCGGTTTGCAAACTTTTTTCGGAAGCTGAACGTGCTCCGTGTTGAGTGTTATGCTTTTGATTTGAGTGCCACGCTTCCATTTTGAGGTCTGTCTGTCTGTTTTTGCTATTTATTTTGCGTTTTTGTGGCTCTTTTTTTGTTTTGTTTTCGTGGCTGTATGGAACCCAGTCCGGCTACTGATGAACTGATTGCAGTACGTTGATTATTGCTTTCGTTTTATGGATCAGTGATCTCATTAGAGAGTAAAATCCATGTCAAATTGCTGTTTTAGGGGTTGTTTTTAAAAGTCTGGAGCGGATTAATCCATTTTGCATTGCTTTCTATGGGAAAGCGCGCCTCAGTTTTGGAACGCTTTGGTTTTGGAACGGACATCCGGAACGGATTAAGTTTGAGAACCAAGGTACCAGTGCATAAGGGGGAAAGTGTGCACTGAAAATGCATGTTAGTGGAATGTGCTTCACAAAAACGTTTACACAAGTCAAAACGTGCTTGTTGGGTTATGTGGTGACATGATATTGACACCTGTAAAATTATTCCTGGCATGGAAGAAGTGGATGGAGTTTCCCTCCCTCTCTCATAACACTAGAACTTGCGGATGAAGCCGAATGTTGGAAGATTCAAGAGCAGAAATAAAGCCCCTCTTCATGCAACACATTGTTAACCTGCGGAACTCGCTGCCACAGGAGGTGGTGATAGCCACCAACTTAGATGGCTTCGGTTTTATCGTTAATCAGTTTGAGGGTTTTATTCCCCTGCAATCAAGCAATATATAAATTATGAAAGAAAAATATATTCAAACACAGTTCTGACCATCCCTTCCTGCAATGATTTCAATAAAGTTCTTTAGCTTGCCTCCTAAAACATTATGATCCATTCACAATTACAGTGCAATAGTGACATCACTACTTGTTTGTTTGATATCCTCTCAACCTGCCATCCAATACTGCAGAAGGAAAGACGTTTAGTCTGGCTTTGGTGAAAAGCCTTCGATAGTTTGGTACTGTCAGGTTTTTAATGTAAGTTCCCTACCAGGACAGACTTTGCTCGTGTCCTCAAGACATCAATTCCATAAAACATACTTTGTTGCACTGTGCAAAATATGAGCAGGCCAGGGCTGAACTGATATTACCCTTGCTGGTACCTTTCCCGGGAAAATCAGACGCTCACTATGTCAGGTCCCTATTGGAAGACCGGACAAATGCTAGAACGTTAACAGTGGCAAAGTTTCTATCGGTGGTTGCAAGAACCAATGATCCCTATATTCTGAACAAAATGCTTGTTTAACTTGGAGGAAGGCTTGTATTAATTGTGCATTGCTTTGTAACGATTTGTTGGGTCTCTGGACCGTAATAAAGATTGTTGTTGTTGTTGTTTGATATCCTGTCCTTCAGTTGAACTTTGAAGGGGGAATTACGGCATATAATGATAATAAGCTTTTAGTGTTTGATGTATTACAGTATTTTAATATTTTTTGGGGAAGCCGGGAAGCCCAGCCAGAAGGGTGGGGTATAAATAATAATAAATTATTATTATTATTATTAAAAAGAAAAACACAACAGCTGCAAAAAAATTAATAAGATTCCCAATGGAATAGCCTAAAAAGAAAGTAGCCTTGAAAGACCTGTGATTGGTACCAGAAAGACAATTAAAATGTCATTTACATGCTAAGCTTCTTGGTCAGATACTTAAAACTCAGATGAAATAGCAAAAATAAATGAATATAAATAAACACGTTGATATGGCTTCTGGCAATTCCCTGGTTGGTTATTTCTCCCAATAGGAATAGGATCTATTGCTTATTTTCTTTTTTAAAAAAAAATAGGAAAAAAACTCATTCTGTATATACATTCTGGGAGGGGGGAATGTGTGATCACCTCTCTCTGTCCCCCGGTTCTTTAGGGGAGCCACGTCGGTGGTGTACAGCTGTGAGGAGAAAGGAACTAACGTCCAATACGCTGCCAAAATATTGAAGAAAACGGTAAGTGCCAATGCCATCTCAAACGAGGAACGATTAGATGAGGCTGCTTGATCTTTGCAGGGATTCCCCACTCCACCTCAAGGTCAGAGTGAGACAGAGTCTAAGAGAAGGGAGTGATCATCAGGTTTGGCCAGAATTCATCTGTAGTTGGTCCCTGTGTCCCTGCTTACCTTCAGCAGGTCTCTCCAAGTTGGCAAAAACAACGGGAAAATGGTGGGGGGTCCTTAAGATGCACTCTATTCTTCGCTTTCAGATCGACAAGAAAATCGTCAGGACCGAAATCGGTGTGCTGTTGAGGCTGTCGCATCCGAATATTGTAAGTTAAGGGGAGTTGGCGAAAAGAGCACGATGTTTGGGATAGAACGGGTGTGTCAGAGTGTGAATGACCTGGGGGGGTGGGAGAGAGTTCCGCAGGTCAGGGGCCTGCCACACCAAAGGCTTGAACCCTTGTTGTTGTTTAGTTGTTTAGTCGTGTCCGACTCTTCGTGACACCATGGACCAGAGCACGCCAGGCACTTCTGTCTTCCACTGCTTCCCGCAGTTTGGTCAAACTCATGCTGGTAGCTTCGAGAACACTGTCCTACCATCTCGTCCTCTGTTGTCCCCTTCTCCTTGCGCCCTCCATCTTCCCCAACATCAGGGTCTTTTCCAGGGAGTCTTCTCTTCTCATGAGGTGGCCAAAGTCTTGGAGCCTCAGCTTCAGGATCTGTCCTTCCAGTGAGCACTCAGGGCTGATTTCCTTCGGAATGGAGAGGTTTGATCTTCTTGCAGTCCAGGGGACTCTCAAGAGTCTCCTCCAGCTCCAGAATTCAAAAGCATCCTTTCTTCGGCGATCAGCCTTCTTGACGGTCCAGTTCTCACTTCCATACATCAGTACTGGGAAAATCTTAGCTTTAACTATACGGACCTTTGTTGGCAAGGTGATGTCTCTGCTTATTAAGATGCTGTCTAGGTTTGTCATTGCTTTTCTCCAAGTGGACCTCAGGGGTCACGTGGGGAACCACTAGAGATGCCGCATCAGAGGATGGGCGATCAAGATGAAGCCTTAAAAGCCTTTTTCCAATAGGAGAGCCTCTCCATGCCCTTTTCTGAACCTGGCAAGACAGAGGGCTGTGGTACAACAACAACAACACTTATTTATACCCTGCCCATCTGGCTGGGTTTCCCCAGCCACTCTGGGCAGCTCCCAACAGAATATTAAAAACACGATCAAACATCAAACATTAAAAATTTCCCTAAACAGGACTGCCTTCAGATGTCTTCTAAAAGTCAGATAGTTGTTTATTTCCTTGACATCAGATGGGAGGGCATTCCACAGGGCAGGCGCCACCACTGAGCAGGCCCTCTGCCTGGTTCCCTGTAACCTCATTTCTTGCAGGGAGGGAACCACCAGAAGGTCCTCGGAAATGGACCTCAGTGAAATGGGCTGAACGATGGGGGTGGAGATGCTCCTTTAGGTATACTGGGCCAAGTCTGTTCCGGGTGTTTCAAGGTTAGCACCAACACTTTGAATTGTGCCCGGAAATGTACTGGGAGCCAATGGAGGTCTTTCAGGAGTGGTGTTATATGGTCTTGGTGGCTGTTCCCAGTCCCCAGTCTGGCTGCCGCATTCTGGATTAGTTGCAGTTTCCGGGTCACCTCCAAAGTAGCCCCATGTAGAGCGCAGCAGCTGAAGCTCAATTTCAGACAGCGCTTCCTGGTTGCTTAATGCTGTCTTTTGAAAGGTTGTGATTTGGGGCTCCTTGCAACCGGAGGGTCAGTGTCCTTCGTGACTGGCTGGTAAATCGCGTACACAAAGACTGTCTCTAAAATCAGCTAGGCATCCCATGGGGGCACCTGGGCCCTATCACCATCAATATCCACAGAGCCTTTCAGCTGCCGGATGTGGGATAATCCCCCAGGACACTCTCCTTATAATCTCTAATAGGTTGCCTTTAAGCTGCAAAGCGTGACGATTCGAATAACATCCCCATATATTGGACTTCCGTGGCACATTATGGAAGTCTGCCGAGTTGCGAGATCGTATCCTTCTAGGAATTGGATGCTGCTCTGTAAAAGAGAAGTTAATTCCTTGAAAGGGGGGAAGCTGTCAACAGTTCTGGAGGTGCAGGTTTGAGGATCTGAGCCAGTGAGTGAAAGAGACCAGTGGATCAAGCCAAATCCAGCATGCTGGTCTCGTAATGGCCAGCCAGTTGCCCATGGGAAGCCAGCAAGCAGGAGCCAAGTATAGCAGCCCTCTTTGCTCCTGTGGTTTCCAGCAACTGGTATTCAGAAGCTAAAAAAACCCCTATAATCTAAAAAAATGTAGTTTAAACACCGACAACTGGGAAACACTGGACTGCAAGTGCTCCAGTTGGAGAACAGCCTTTACCAAAGGTGTCTTGGGCTTTGAAGACACTCGCACTCAGGACGCAAGGGAGAAACGTGCTAAGAGGAAGGCACGCTTGGCAAACCCTCACCGGGATCAACTCCCGCCCGGAAACCTATGTCCCCACTGTGGAAGGACGTGTGGATCCAGAATTGGCCTCCACAGTCGCTTACGGACTCACTGTTAAGACCGTGTTTATGGAAGATGATCTTACTCGGCTACGAGGGATCACCGAAGAAGAAGATGATGATGGCAAACATAACTGAAGGAAGCCATGCTTCTGAATGACACTTAGGCAGCAAATAGGCAATGAGGCTAGTAAAGGTAAAGGGACCCCTGACCATTAGGTCCAGTCGTGACCGACTCTGGGGTTGCGGCGCTCATCTCATTTTATTGGCCGAGGGAGCCGGCATACAGCTTCCGGGTCATGTGACCAGCATGACTACGCCGCTTCTGGCGAACCAGAGCAGTGCACGGAAACGCCGTTTACCTTCCCGCCGAAGCAGTACCTATTTATCTACTTGCACTTTGACGTGCTTTCGAACTGCTAGGTTGGCAGGAGCAGGGACTGAGCAACGGGAGCTCCCCGAAACCGAATGAGCTTCCGGAACAGATTACGTCCAACAACCGAGGTTTGACTGTATCCTTTTTGAGGCGAAGCAGCCAGAATTGTACACAGCATTCCAAATGCTGTTTGACACCACTTAGAAACCACAGCCCTGAGTGCTATAGAAATATTAATAAAACCGGCATTACATCAATCGATTGGACTGTGCACACTATAAAATGAAATTACCGTATTGGCCTGAATATAAGTCTCACTTTTATGACTTCCAGGTTTTTTGCAGAGAGGAATGGCAGCACCCGACGCTTAGTCCTACTAAAGACGGGCGCTTTGGGGGTCGATGAGCGATGAGGGGAGGACTAGGCACCCCCCTTAAAAAACCCTGCAGAAAACCAGGGCTTTGAAGGGGTCCAGGAGAGTCCGTTCTTTCCTCCTGCCTGGTCCCAGCTCTCGTAACTGCTTCAGCAGCGGGCGAGGGGCAGTTGAAGTGCGGCTTATGTTCACGACCTTACGGTATGCAGCCAGGAGCGCGGGGTAAACAGCGCCAGGATCGCAGCAAAGCAACGCCCGCCCCCTGCATAGTCTCCCCCAAGGCCGGGAAGTGAGGGAGCGAGAAATGGAGTGGCTTTTATTCGGGTATTTTTTGTCGTACCCCCCCTCCAATTTTAAAGGTGTGGCTTATATTCGGGTACGGCTTATATTCAGGCCAATACGGTACATATTAAAACCTGCTGGCTTTACATATCTGCATAGGCTTGCCTTACTGAACAGGTTTTTAGCAGGGGCTGAAGGCCGCTGCACCCTAATAAAATAAACAGTCAAACAATATTTTCTTTTTTTAAAAAAAAAAACAAGCGTAACAGCAACTTGAAGGACGAACAGCCATTATTCCAAGCTGTCGTTGACCTAATTTTTTGCTCTAATAACCAATAGTTTCGTGGGGGGGGGGCGTTTAGGATTTCCACATGCACCCCTCACATTCGCAAGCTTCTTTGTTCACTCAGATGTTCATTCATATATACAGTGGTACCTCAGGCTAAATACGCTTCAGGTTACAGAAATCGTGCTCTGGCAGCGCAGCAGCAGCAGGAGGCCCCATTAGCTAAAGTGGTGCTTCAGGTTAAGAACAGTTTCAGGTTAAGAACGGACCTCCGGAACGAATTAAATACTTAACCCGAGGTACCAGTGTGTGTGTGTGTGTGTGTGTGTGTGTCTATCTATATACAGATAGATACACACACACACACACACACACACACACACATATATAAATATATATGGAATTCTATTTCTGTTATTTACCCTTTTGCGACTCCTATCTGCAGCCTCCCCTGCTTGCAGGCGGCTGATAGGGAGCGATAATAGGATTGTAAACTTCTGAAGTTAATAAGAGATTGCGCCGCCACGTATTAAAGGAAGGGGGGGGAGCATTAAGCCTCTTCCTCCTTCTCCCAGCGTCACTTACACGGCGGGATCTTTCCAGCAGCTGCGGTTTTAATCATGAAAGTGCCATGAAATGTGCGGTGTCACCAAAAGTCTAAAGAAACCGTGACATTTTCTTGTTTTCTTCTTCTTTTTTGTTTTGTTTTAAATGCAATTTCCAAGTCTTTCCTCCTCCCTGGAGGGGAGGGGAAAAAACGCATTCACAACTGTCTATTTCCAGATGTGCTGCTGTTAAGAACGCAAGCAGGAAATCTCCCTGGCTGAAAAGGTGTGGTGTGTGTGTGTGTGTGTGTGTGTATATATATATATATATACACACACACACACACACACGGTGGTACCTTGGTTCTCAAACTCAATCCATTCCGGAAGTCCGTTCCAAAACCAAAGCGTTCCAATACTAAGGCGCGCTTTCCCATAGCAAGGAATGCAAAACAGATTACCGTATTTTTCCGTGTATAAGACTGGTTTTATTCCTTTAAAATAATGTCCAAATTTTGGGGGTGTCATACACTGATAGATCTCTCCCCCCCCCCTTTCTTAAATTAAAAGGTAAAGGTACCCCTGCCCGTACGGGCCAGTCTTGACAGACTCTAGGGTTGTGCGCCCATCTCACTCAAGAGGCCAGGGGCCAGCGCTGTCCGCAGACACTTCCGGGTCACGTGGCCAGCGTGACATCGCTGCTCTGGCGAGCCAGAGCCGCACACGGAAACGCTGTTTACCTTCCCGCTAGTAAGCGGTCCCTATTTATCTACTTGCCCCCGGGGGTGCTTACGAACTGCTAGGTTGGCAGGCGCTGGGACCGAGCAACGGGAGCGCACCCCGCCGCGGGGATTCGAACCGCCGACCTTTCGATCGGCAAGCCCTAGGCGCTGAGGCTTTTACCCACAGCGCCACCCGCGTCCCTTTCTTAAATTGGAGCCCCCCAAAATAGGGGGCATCTTATACATGGAGGTGTCTTATAGATGGAAAAATACGGTAATCGGATCCAGACTTTTAAAAACAACCCCTAAAACAGCAATTTACCATGAATTTTACTATCTAACGAGACCCTTGATCCATAAAATGAAAGCAATAATCAATGTACTGTACTTCTTTGGCGATCCCTTGTAGCCGAGTAAGACTGACTTCCATAAACACGGTTTTAACAATGAATCCGTAAGTGACTGTGGAGGCCAATTCTGGATCCACACGTCCTTCCATGGTGGGGACATTGGTTTCTGGGCGGGGGTTGATCACAGTGTGGATTTGCCAAGCCTGCCTTCCTCTTAGCACGTTTCTCCCTTGCGTCCTGAGTTCGAATGTCTTCAAAGCCCACGACACCTTTTGTAAAGGCTGTTCTCCAACTGGAGCACTCGCAGGCCAGTGTTTCCCTGTTGCCGGTGTTTAAACTACATTTTTTTAGATTTGCCTTGAGAGAGTCTTTAAACCTCTTTTGTTGACCGCTGGCATTATGCTTTCCATTCTTAAGTTCAGAATAGAGGAGTTGCTTTGGAAGACGATCATCAGGCATCCGCACAACATGCCCAGTGCAACAAAGTTGATGTTGAGGAATCATCTCTTTGACACTGGTGTATTTGCTTCTTCCAGTACACTGGCTTTAATTCACCTGTCTTCCCAAGTGATGTGCAAAAATTTTCGGTGAGGCCGCTGATGGAATCTTCCGAGGAGTTGGAGATGGCATTTACAAGCGGTCCATGTTTCACAAGCATCCTGAGTCAGACCCCTATTCCATCTAACTGAGTGTTGTCTACAATGGCTGGCAGCAAATCTCAGGCTGGAATCTTCCCCCAGCCTACCAGGATATGGTTCTGAATATGACAGATCTAGAGAGAAACGAGGGCTGTGCTTGTACCACTGGGTCCATCTAGCTCAGCAGTTTCCACACCGACTGAGCTAGGTGGATTTCAGATGGGCGCATTTCCCTACGTTACATGCACAGCTCGGTTGGCTGGAGCGTGGTGAAGATAACGCCAAGGTTGCAGGTTCGATCCCCAGCTGCCTATTCTTGCATTGCAGGGGGTTGGGCTAGATGACCCCCCGGGCTCCCATCCAACTCTTGTTGTTGTTTAGTCGTTTAGCCGTGTCTGCCTCTTCGTGACCCGCTGGACCAGAGCACGCCAGGCACTCCTGTCTTCCACTGCCTCCTGCAGTTTGGTCAAACTCATACTGGTAGCTTCGAGAACACTGTCCCACCATCTCATCCTCTGTCACCCCCTTCTCCTTGTGCCCTCCATTTTTCACAACATCAGGGTCTTTTCCAGGGAGTCTTCTCTTCTCATGAGGTGGCCAAAGTCTTGGAGCCTCAGCTTCAGGATCTGTCCTTCCAGTGAGCACTCAGGGCTGGTTTCCTTCAGAATGGAGAGGTTTGATCTTCTGGCAGTCCATGGGACTCTCAAGAGTCTCCTCCAGCACCAGAATTCAAAAGCATCCATTCTTCGGCGAACAGCCTTCTTGATGGTCCAGCTCTCACTTCCATACATCACTACTGGGAAAACCATAGCTTTTACTATACAGACCTTTGTTGGCAAGGTGCAACTCTACAATTCTATTATTCTACATGGAGAGGCTAGAGATTGAACCTGGTATCTAATGTATGCAAAGCATACGTAGTTACAATCCTTGTCCGTGTGGGTTTGTGAGTTGCTTTTTCGTATTTGGAGACCAGCTTGCCTCAAAGTTAAAATGCCATTCCCCCCTGCTCAACCTCCTTTATCTCTTTTTTTATTTTTAGATCAAACTCAAAGAGATCTTTGAGACTACCTCGCAGATCACCCTCATCCTTGAGCTGGTGACAGGTGGCGAGCTGTTTGACAGGTAACCAGCAAGAAGCCCTCCGCCGAACTGGCAGGTTCTTAATAAAAGGTGACAAATTGCACCGAGGAAGGGGAAAGGGATGGTAATTTGTGTCAGAGCGACCTGCAGAGAAGCTGTGTGTGTTATTGTGTGTGTGTGTGTGTGTTGGGATAGAGAGGGGGGGGGTGTTGAGGACTACAGTACCCGTATTTTTCGCTCTATAAGACGCACCAGACCACGAGACACACCTAGTTTTTGGAGGAGGAAAACAAGAAAAAAAATATTCTGAATCTCAGAAGCCAGAACAGCAAGAGGGATCGCTGCGCAGCGAAAGCAGCAATCCCTCTTGCTGTTCTGGATTCTGGGATAGCTGCGCAGCCTGCATTCGCTCCATAAGACGCACACACATTTCCCCTTACTTTTTAGGAGGGGAAAAGGTGAGTCTTATAGAGCAAAAAATACGGTACTTTATGATGGCCATTCTCGACCATCACTGTCAATTCCCGCTGCAGATTCTCTGCAATCTCTATTCTCTCCCTCCATCACACTCACTAAAAAAAAGTTCCGCTCACTCCAGTGCCAGAAAGCTTGTCCTTTCAAATGCCCAGTTATCTACACTTCATTGCTCCAAGTGTGCAAAGGGCTTCGTTTTTAAACATGCGCTTTGCACATGAGCAGAGACAATCTCGTCTCATATACAAAACTGTATATATATATTTTTAAATAAAATGTTGTTTCACAGTTAGCAAAACAAACTCTATGCAGAGGTACCGGGGCTGCGCTGGTTGAACTCTTTCAATATTACTGCTATTCCAACGAGAGCCATACTCAGAAGGGACCCATTTTACCGCTCGAGCAGGGTATAAATTTTACGAAATAAACAAAATGAATAAAATAAGTTAAACGGGCCCCCAGAAATCAATGCATCGCCTTGAGGATGATGATGAGGAATATGTCCCAAAATATTCACATCTCCTTTTGCTCTTCCCACTGGTAAAGTAAAGGTAAAGGGACCCCTGACCATTAGGTCCAGTCGTGACCGACTCTGGGGTTGCGGCGCTCATCTCGCTTTATTGGCCGAGGGAGCCAGCGTACAGCTTCCGGGTCATGTGGCCAGCAGGACTAAGCCGCTTCTGGCGAACCAAAGCAGCGCACGGAAACGCCCTTTACCTTCCCACTGGAGTGGTACCTATTTATCTACTTGCACTTTGACGTGCTTTCAAACTGCTAGGTTGGCAGGAGCAGGGACCGAGCAACAGGAGCTCACCCCATCATTGCGGGGATTTGAACCGCCGACCTTCTGATCGGCAAGTCTTAGGCTCTGTGGTTTAACCCACAGTGCCACCCGGCAAAGTGAAAACATGGCAACTTTCGAACCCAACACTTTGTGCCAACCTCTGCCCTCTTTCAGGATCGTTGAACGGGGTTTCTACAGCGAGAAAGACGCAGCTCACGTGGTGAAGCAGATCCTGGAAGCTGTTTCCGTAAGTCATCCCTCTCTCCTGTTCGGGTTTTTTTTTTCTCTCCAGAAGACCCTTGGAGCTGGACCTCAGTGTCCGGGCAGAACGATGGGGGTGGAGCTGCTCCTTCAGGTATACTGGGCCGAGGCCGTTTAGGGCTTGAAAGGTCAGCACCAACACTTTGAATTGTGCTCAGAAACGTCCTGGGAGCCAATGTAGGTCTTTCAGGACCAGTGTTATATGTACATAATACTCTGGCTCCAATATGCTTCCACCACTGACGTTGGAAGCTGAGTACACACAATGATGTTAGCAGTCTATACCCTGCAGATTCCTGAGAGATATTCCTGTTCAATGTGTATTTTCCTGCAAACTAGCTTTCCTCCGAATGGGAAACGGAAACCGCAGTCGAGCTGAGGTGTGTCCCTTTCAGGCAGCCACTGAGCATGCTCAGATGAGAGCACACACTCGGATGGCTGCTTCTGGGAACGGGAGTTCGGCCCGGGGAAACAAATCAGGGAATGGGCAACGGGTAGAAACACCGATGCCCTTTTTCTGGTCTGTGTGGCAAATCACAGAGCGGAGGAACAACCTCACTGAATTTGAAGTCGCTCAAGTGCGCATATCCTGCATTTCAAGGCAGCTTCCTCCCCCAAATCAGCTTTGCTCCAAACTGAGAAAAAGAACAAACTAGCAGATAATGTGTTCACAGCCTTAGTGAAATACAAGGTCCCCACGCCACACAATCCCCGGGTGCGGGGCAGACCGAAATTCAGCAACTTCCTCAAAAGTTCCATTTATGCTAATCCTTGCAAAGCTGAGCTGCTGCTTTCTCATACCTTCCGACGTGAGTGAAATGGCCACCTCCTGCCTCGCTGGTGTGTGTGTGTGTGTGTGTTTTATTTCATTTTTATTAACTGTCACTATCTTTTAAAGCTCCCCGTCTTTCCAATCTCTTGCAATCGGCAACCTGTGAAATTAAGATTGGCACCAGCAGCTCCCTAGGCTGGTAACACAATTTGCACGGCATCTGTTGTTTGTTTGGGTGAGAGGAGCCAGAGAAAGCGGATGCCAAGGGACCACCAGGCGGAACAAAAGGGGGGAGAGGGGGGGTTATTTGCTGTAGGGCAGGACAAGTTAGTCCTGTGAGGGTTAATAGCTGGCGCACAAAAGGTAAAAGGTAAAGGTCCCCTGGACGGTTAAGTCCAGTCAAAGGCGACTATGGGGTTGTGGTGCTCATCTCGCTTTCAGGCCAAGGGAGCTGCGTTTGTCCGCAGACAGCTTTCCGGGTCATGTGGCCAGCGGGACTAAACTGCTTCAGGCACATGATGGAAACCAGAGCGCACGGAAACGCCGTCTACCTTCCTGCCACAGCCGTACCTATTTATTTACTTGCACTTTTGGGCGTGCTTTTGAACTGCTAGGTTGGCAGGAGCAGGGACCGAGCAACGGGAGCTCACCCGTCATTGCGGGGATTTGAACTGCCGACCTTCTGATCAGCAAGTCCTAGGCTCTGTGGTTTAACCCACAGCGCCACCCACATCCCATTTGGGAAAAGTTAAAAGGTAAAGGAACCCCTGATCATTAGGTCCAGTTGCGGACAACTCTGGGGTTTGCGGCACTCATCTTGCTTTATTGGTTGAGGGAGCCGGCGTACAGCTTCCGGGTCATGTGGCCAGCAGGACTAAGCCGCTTCTGGAGAACCAGAGCAGCGCATGGAAACGCCGTTTACCTTCCCGCCACAGCAGTACCTATTTATCTACTTGCACTTTGACGTGCTTTCGAACTGCTAGGTTGGCAGGAGCAGGGACTGAGCAATGGGAGCTCACCCCATCGTGGGGATTCAAACCGCCGACCTTCCGATCGGCAAGCCCAAGTGGCTCAGTGGTTTAGACCACAGCACCACCCGCATCCCTGCCGGCACACAAACGCACACATGGTAAGGACCCATCTCACCTGGGCAATCAGCACTAAGCTACCTTCAGCACCAGAGATCAGCTGACCATCATGCACCTTTAGGAGAGGTCAGCTGATGCCATAGGCTCTTTAAAACATGAGCCCAGAAGTTCAAGAGGAGTCGGTGTGCGTGTCTCTGTAAAGATACATATGTCTGTTTGTCTATCTTCCGGGTTGTATGTGGCTAAGTTCTACTCCAAGAAGGCACCTAAGGTAGAGGCTTCCTCAAACTCGAGACTACAATTTCCATCATCCCTGACCACTGGTCCTGCTAGCTAGGGATCACAGGAGTTGTAGGCCAAAAATATCTGGAGGGCCGAGTTTGAGGAAGCCTGCCTTACGGGGTATCTAAGAGCCCGCATAGAGTCCTTATGTAGGTTCTCTATCGGTAGGAGAAAATAACAAAGGCCAACCAGAGAATATTGAGAAGCAAAGCAGAAAGCCTGATCTTTATTAAACTGTTGGAAAAGGGTCCCCCACTCCCCCCCACAGGGAAGGAGGAGGAACCCAGAAGGATGTTGTGTAAGCCCTTATATAGACTTTTGAAATTGCCTCCCCTGTAGCTCAAGTCCACCTCCCAAAACATCATACATACATCACAGAAGGGGAGGTCTACAGCAGAATCCTGTCTGGCAGGAAACCTGTTAACCTGGATTTACCTGGCCAGCCTGGCCATTCTTTTGTGGTGATAAATACTTAATTCCTGAGTCCAGGTCACAGGCTCACCCCATTCATATACAAATGTGCCCTTAAGGCAGGATTTGTGAGCCGAGAGACAAGGCTTTTCCCATTTCCATTCAAACTGCAGAAGAATATTTGAGGTCACTGAAAGAGTCAAAATGGCTTTAGGACTGCTTTCCTGCACTGTTTCAGACATGTGGTTTCTATATTTATGTATGTGTTTGCCTGGTACATTTATGAACATTTATTTTATATCTTAGTCCCTGTAATTCTCATAACAGTAAGGTAAAGGTAAAGGGACCCCTGACCATTAAGGTCCAGTCGTGACTGACTCTGGGGTTGCGGCGCTCATCTCACTTTATTGGCCGAGGGAGCCAGCGTACAGCTTCTGGGTCATGTGGCCAGCAGGACTAAGCCGCTTCTGGCAAACAAAAGCAGTGCACAGAAATGCCGTCTACCTTCCCGCCGGAGCGGTACCTATTTATCTACTTGCACTTGGACGTGCTTTCAAACTGCTAGGTTGGCAGGAGCAGGGACCGAGCAATGGGAGCTCACCCCGTCGCAGGGATTCGAACCGCCGACCTTCTGATCGGCAAGTCCTAGGCTCTGTAGTTTAACCCACAGCGCCACCGTGTCTGCTCTGAGTTGGACTAACGTTGGCCACATGTATACGTATATTACATGTGGTGCTTTTTTCTTAAAAAAATGTTTAGATAAAGGTACCCCTGCCTGTACAGGCCAGTCTTGACAGACTCTAGGGTTGTGCACTCATCTCACTCTATAGGCCGGGAGCCAGCGCTGTCTGGAGACACTTCCGGGTCACGTGGCCAGCGTGACAAGCTGCATCTGGCGAGCCAGCGCAGCACACGGAACGCCGTTTACCTTCCCGCTGGTAAGCGGTCCCTATTTATCTACTTGCACCCGGAGGTGCTTTCGAACTGCTAGGTTGGCAGGCGCTGGGACCGAACGACGGGAGCGCACCCCGCCGCGGGGATTCGAACCGCGGACCATGCGATCGGCAAGTCCTAGGCGCTGAGGTTTTACCCACAGCGCCACCCGCGTCCCACCCATTTTGACGCGAGAAAATCACCATTTTATCAGGAAAATACAGTAAATGGACAAAAGTACGAAGATTCACAAAATGCTTGAGGTGTGCGTATCCCCCAGGAAAAAAAGCACTGATTACACGTGTGTGAGAAAATCTTATATATATATTTGGCACACACAGATATATCTACGTACAGAGAATATTAGCTAGGTCACCCTTTCTCTTTATTAAAGGTCAGTGTGAGACTGTTTCCATGGAAACCAAGGGTATTTTTTTTTTCTTCTTCCTTTCTTTTTGGTTTTTAATGAGGTGAGGAAAATCCTAAAGGACAGTATCCCACGTAAATGCTCTGCGGAGATTTCGACTCCACCATTCTGCACAGGCAGAATAATAGCGCCCTGGCAGCAAAAGATTAAAGCAGCCTGCAAGTTGAGTGAATCGTACAAATGGCTTGCAGACTCTAGGGGGCAAAAATAAAAGCAAAGTTCAGCTTGTAACAGTTTGGGTGGATTTTGACAACTGTCACGGATCGTCTCCCGCGTTGAAACCGGTTGCCCTGAAATTTCTGTGTTCTCCCTACGATGTCAGGGGCAGCGAGGCCTCTGAACCCCAGTTTCTGGGAACCTCAGATGTGTAGAAAGTGTTAGGTTGTGGGCGAACATATCAGACAACACAGCGATTCTTCCAAAGCAGCTCTTTATTTGTAAGCTGGAACAGAACTGAGCTGAGGAGCTCAGTCAGCCTGCTCATATAGAGCTCCACTAGAATGCAACAGTAACCATTTTCTGTAACTAGCCAATCACTGAACGTCACTTTCGATCCTTCATTTGCATACAAACTATCCAATCACTGAACGTCACTTTCGATCCTTCATTTGCATAACTATCTACAGTATCCCCCTGCTGGCCCAGGGTGAGAACTTCAGTACATAACAGAAAGTACAGTGGTACCTTCGTTCTCAAACTTAATCCATTCCGGAAGTCCGTTCCGAAACCAAAGCGTTCCAAAACCAAGGCTCGCTTTCCCATGATGCATGTAACCCAAAGAAATGTTGAATAAAAGCAATTTAAATAACACCACCTGGAGGGTATTTTCACCTTTCCCCTCGTTGTCTTCCACAGTATTTGCACGCGAATGGTGTGGTCCACCGTGACCTGAAACCGGAGAATCTCCTCTACGCAGATCTCTCTCCAGATGCTCCTCTCAAAATTGGTACGTTCCCCCACCACCACCTCCAAAATGATCTCCCAGGCAAATGTTCTGTTTTGTCTCATAATATTTCCTTCTGGCCCCATGCCAACTCTGAGGATCTAAGGGAGCTAGAGGGGTCTGGATCAGTGTTTCCCAAACTTTTGGTCTCTGGCGGTTTTTGGACTACAATTCCCATCATTCCTGCTACCTAGGGATGAAGGGAGTTGTAGTCCAAAAACAGCAGGAGACCCAAGTTTGGGAAAACACCGTTCTGGATCTTTTGAGAGGCTGCGCTTCCTTGGTCACATCTCACCTGAGTGCAGCTATCCTAGTGGGAAAGATTGGGGGTGGGGAGAACAGAGCTCGTCCCATTTGTTTTAACGAGGTCGCCTTTAAAATATGTCAATATAGGTACAATATGGGTACTCATATATGTCAATATGAGTACAATATGGACATGTCTTTAAGTTAACATCTTACGTTAAAAACCTGACAGTACCAAACTATCGAAGGCTTTTCACCAAAGCCAGACTAAACGTCTTTCCTTATGCAGTGTTGGATGGCAGGTTGAGAGGAGTTCCCTACCAGGACAGACTTTGCTCGTGTGCCCAAGACATCGATTCCATAAAACATATTTTGTTGCACTGTGCAAAATATGAGCAGGCCAGGGCTGAACTGATATTACCCTTACTGGTACCTTTCCCGGGAAAATCAGAGGCTCACTATGTCAGGTTCCTATTGGAAGACCGGACAAACACTAGAACGTTAGCAGTGGCAAAGTTTTTATCAGTGGTTGCAAGAACAAATGAGCCCTATATTCTAAACAAAATGCTTGTCTAACCTGGAGGTAGGCTGTATGAATTGTGTATTGCTTTGTAACGATTTGTTGGGTCTCTGGACCATAATAAAGATTGTTGTTGTTGATGTTGAAATATGTCCCTCCCTCTCCATTTTGCACCAGGTGATTTTGGACTGTCCAAGATTGTGGATGAGCAGGACACGATGAAGACAGTGTGTGGCACCCCCGGATACTGTGGTGAGTGGGCGAAAGCAGAGGGGGACCCAGCTAGTTTAGGGGCTGTCGAAACTAGAACTCTGTGCCAAGAGAGAGGGCATAATATACAGTGGTACCTCGGATTACATATGCTTCAGGTTACAGATTCTGCTAACCCAGAAATAGTGCTTCAGGTTAAGAACAATGCCATTATTATTATTAAAGCAAAGACGAAGGGCAGGATAGAAAATAATAATAATAATGATGATGATGATGATGGCATTGTTTTGCTGTTTTGTTTTAATTATCTCATTGTTTTTATCCTGCATTTTATTCCGTGAACCACACTGAGATCGTACGACGAAGGGCAGTATATAAATTTAGTAAATAAATATTAAATTTGTCAGGACCCCCTCCCCCAACCTGGAGTCCTGTGTCCAGTTCTGGGCGCCACAGTTTTAGAAGGACATTACCTCACAGGGAACCAGGCAGAGGGCCTTCTCGGTAGTGGCACCCGCCCTGTGGAACACCCTCCCAGTAGATGTCAAGGAAATAAACAACTATCTGACGTTTAGAAGACATCTGAAGGCAGCCCTGTTTAGGGAAGTTTTTAATGACCACGTTTTCATGTATTTTTAGTCTTTTGTTGGAAGCCGCTCAGAGTGGCTGGGGAAACCCAGCCAGATGAGCAGGGTATAAATAAAAATTATTATTATTATTATTATTATTATTAGCAAGCTAGAACGTTCACAGAGGGCGACCGAGATGATAAATGGTCTGGGAACCATTGAGTTGGGGGGGGGTTGGGGGTGTTTTTCTCCTGGAGAAGACTTGGGAGGGGACACGGCACGAATTCGCAGATCACTGCAAGGATTGAATTTAAGACGGGGAAACTGAATTGGACGGATCCTTCCAGCCCTGCAAAGATCTGTGCCTGACCTTGTGAGCTTTTCCCTTCCTCCTCCTCCACCAGGAGCTAAGTCTTTCTCACCCTTTCGAAATCTCATGCACACATGCAACTCACTGGGGAATAAGTGGTAAATTAAGAATATGCCCCGCTGCTGCTGCTGCTGCTGCCTCCTCCTCCGCCTTGGCAGCTTCCAAAGGATGCAAGCCTGTCAACGCCTCCCACAAACTAACTGCGGCAGGTGTGAAAGCATGGCTGAGCGCGAAAGGAGCAGGGGGGGGAGAGAGAGAGAGGAACGGGTGGGCGAAGGATGATGCATATGCTAGCTGCCTGTGCTCCTATCTTTTTTCCAATTTTATTTCACTCTTCCAACGCCTCCAGCACCCGAGATTCTCCACGGTTCTCCCTACGGCCCAGAAGTGGATATGTGGTCTGTCGGTGTCATCACATATATCTTGTGAGTAACGTTAAAATGCTTTGACACATCGCGATTCCTCCTTCCTCTCCCCTCCTTCCAGCTTCATCTGTGCGCAGGCCCAATGGGCGAAACGCCTTTGCCTCTACAGTGGTACCTTGGTACTCAAATGGTTTAGACCTAAACGTAAAGGGACGCCTGACCATTCGGTCCAGTCGTGACCGACTCTGGGGTTGCGGCGCTCATCTCGCTTTACCGGCCGAGGGAGCCGGCGTACAGCTTCCGGGTCATGTGGCCAGCAGGACTAAGCCGCTTCTGGCGAACCAGAGCAGCGCACGGAAACGCCGTTTACCTTCCTGCCGGAGCGGTATCTATTTATCTACTTGCACTTTGACATGCTTTCAGACTGCTAGGTGGGCAGGAGCAGGGACCGAACAACAGGACCTCACCTCGTCATTGCAGGGATTCGAACCGCCGACCTTCTGATCGACAAGTCCTAGGCTCTGTGGTTTAACCCACAGCACCACCCGCGTCCCTGGTTTAGCTGCTGAACAAATCAGCTCCCAAACTGGAGCCCTTAAGCCATTTCTAAGTCACCTCTAGCTAAGGTATGAGAACGTTTGCATGGGGATAAAGACATCCCACTGATGTGTGGGAATGTTCAGGATGGCAGGAGAGGACATATTGTTTATTAATATCCTTCCTAACTTGCACTAGCAAGTTCCTTTACTTAGCAGAGTTACATTCCCCTTTTTACATGCCCAGCAGATAGCTGGTTGCAGGCTCGTGTGAGCCTCTCACTATTATACAACTCAGTCTGCCCTCAGATTGAATTGTACATTCCTTGTAAGTTTCCTTGAATCCCTTTTATAAGAATAAAGAAGCCACAATCTTATTCAAAGTCAATAAAAGAAGTTGACTCACATCAGTTCACAGTTGGATTCCTAAAGGCAGACTTGGTTACAAATATGTACATGTGGATCTACCCCATATGGGGGAATAATCCCAGTGCTTCTGCTAGCAGAGTAAAAAGGTAAAGGGACCCCTGACCATTAGGTCCAGTCGTGACCGACTCTGGGGTTGCGGCACTCATCTCGCTTTACTGGCCGAGGGAGCCGATGTACAGTTTCCGGGTCATGTGGTCATCAGGAATAAGCCGCTTCTGGCGAACCAGAGCAGCGCACGGAAACGCCGTTTACCTTCCCGCCGGAGCGGTACCTATTTATCTACTTGCACTTTGACATGATTTCGAACTGCTAGGTTGGGAGGAGCAGGGACCGAGCAACGGGAGCTCACCCGGTTGCGGGGATTCGAACCGCCGACCTTCTGATCGGCAAGTCCTAGGCTCTGTGGTTTCCTAGCTAAAAGCTAGTCAAAAAAAGAAGGAAGTAAAAAAAAAAAAAGAGGTGTGCTGCGTGACTCGTCCTTTTGTTACCTGGACAGGTTAGGTCACGGCCACCTTCTATCACATGCAAAAGGAAGGATGCTCCAGCCAGGAGGAAACAGGAAGTTTTTGATTGGCTAGACCAAACACTCCCTCGCATGTCTTCTCTAGCATTACCAGGAAGGTTGTACTTGACTGCCTCTCATGGATCACATCCCACACGATGCCCCTCTGGCATGTACACAAACAGAAAGCGAACCTGACACGAATGAAGCTGTGCTGATGTGAACAGCTGGGGAGGGAGCCTGGAGGACGCACTGTTGTTTGTGGGCAGGGGAGAGAACTTCACTAAGGCGGTACTGTAACATGAATCCCCTCCCCCCCCCCCCCCCGAGAACTGCATGCATCAAAACCCATAGGGATCAGGGTGAGGGATGTAGCAAGAGTAAGGTTAGCCACTTTCTGTACCATCCCTCGCAGCGACACTGACAAAGGGAGGCTTGACCTCCTTTCTCTCTCCTGCCCGCTGCCGCTGTTTCCATTGACCTAAATGGAACAGATGGCGGTCACAGCCCGTCAAAATAGGTTGGGTTTCCATTGGTTTGGCTTGTTAGGATTTACAAACACACACACACACACACACACACAATCTCTAGCCAAGTTGAAAGTAAATGCAGCCCTGAGGCTTTTTGCTTAAACATTTCTGCAGCGAACGGATGATTATTTTTTTCCCAAAACTCTCCCCCCCACCACGACTGAATAGACACTGATGCTGAGAGCCAAGAAGCAGATTTGTGTGTGTTGTTGTTGTTTTTTTAAGGGACACGGGTGGCGTTGTGGTCTAAACCACTGAGCCTCTTGGGCTTGCTGATCGGAAGGTCGGCGGTTCGAATCCCCACGACGGGGTGAGCTCCCGTTGCTCGTTCCCTGCTCATGCCAACCTAGCAGTTCGAAAGCACGTCAAAGTGCAAGTAGATAAATAGGTACAGCTGCGGTGGGAAGGTAAACGGCGTTTCTGCACGCTCTGGTTTCTGTCGCGGTGTCCCGTTGCGCCAGAAGCGGTTTAGTCCTGCTGGCCACATGACCCAGAAAGCTGTCTGTGATCAAACGCTGGCTCCTTCAGCCTGAAAGCGAGATGAGCACCGCAAGCCCGTAGTCGCCTTTGGCTGGACTTAACCCTCCAGGGGTCCTTTACCTTTGTTGTTGTTTAGTCGTTCAGTCGTGCCCGACTCTACGTGACCCCATGGACCAGAGCACGCCAGGCACTCCTGTCTTCCACTGCCACCCGCAGTTTGGTCAGACTCATGTTTGTAGCTTCGAGAACACTGTCTATCCATCTCGTCCTCTGTCGTCCCCTTCTCCTTCTGCCCTCCATCTTTCCCAGCATCAGGGTCTTTTCCAGGGAGTCTTCTCTTCTCATGAGGGGGCCAAAGTATTGGAGCCTCAGCTTCAGGATCTGTCCTTCCAGTGAGCACTCAGGGCTGATTTCCTTCAGAATGGAGAGGTTTGATCTTCTTGCAGTCCATGGGACTCTCAAGAGTCTCCTCCAGCACCACAATTCAAAAGCATCCATTCTTCGGCGATCAGCCTTCTTGATGGTCCAGCTCTCACTTCCATACATCACTACTGGGAAAACCATAGCTTTTACTATACGGACCTTTGTTGGCAAGGTGATGTTTCTACTTTTTAAAATGCTGTCTAGGTTTGTCATTGCTTTCCTCCCAAGAAGCAGGCGTCTCTTAATTTCGTGGCTGCTGTCACCATCTGCAGTGATCATGGAGCCCAAGAAAGTAAAATCTCTCACTGCCTCTATTTCTTCCCCTTCTATTTGCCAGGAGGTGATGGGACCAGTGGCCATGATCTTCGTTTTTTTGATGTTGCGCTTCAGACCATACTTTGCGCTCTCCTCTTTCACCCTCAATAAAAGGTTCTTTAATTCCTCCTCACTTTCTGCCATCAAGGTTGTGTCATCTGCATATCTGAGGTTGTTGCTATTTCTTCCAGCAATCTTAATTCCGGCTAGGGATTCATCCAGCCCAGCCTTTCGCATGATGAATTCTGCATATAAGTTAAATAAGCAGCCTTGTCGTACTCCTTTCCCAATTTTGAACCAATCAGTTGTTCCATATCCAGTTCTAACTGTAGCTTCTTGTCCCACATAGAGATTTCTCAGGAGACAGATGAGGTGATTAGGCACTCCCATTTCTTTAAGAACTTGCCATAGTTTGCTGTGGTCGACACAGTCAAAGGCTTTTGCATAGTCAATGAAGCAGAAGTAGATGTCTTTCTGGAACTCTCTAGCTTTCTCCATAATCCAGCGCATGTTTGCAATTTGGTCTCTGGTTCCTCTGCCTCTTCTAAATCCAGCTTGCACTTCTGGGAGTTCTTGGTCCACATACTGCTTGAGCCTTCCTTGTAGAATTTTAAGCATAACCTTGCTAGCGTGTGAAATGAGTGCAATTGTGCGGTAGTTAGAGCATTCTTTAGCACTGCCCTTCTTTGGGATTGGGATGTAGACTGACCTTCTCCAATCCTCTGGCCACTGCTGAGTTTTCCAAACTTGCTGGCATATTGAGTGTAGCACCTTAACAGCATCATCTTTTAAAATTTTAAATAGTTCAGCTGGAATACCATCACTTCCACTGGCCTTGTTATTTGCAATGCTTTCTAAGGCCCATTTGACTTCACTCTCCAGGATGTCTGGCTCAAGGTCAGCAACCACACTACCTGGGGTGTACAAGACATCCATATCTTTCTGGTATAATTCCTCTGTGTATTCTTGCCACCTCTTCTTGATGTCTTCTGCTTCTGCTAGGTCATTACCACTTTTGTCCTTTATTATGGTAATCTTTGTATGAAATGTTCCTTTCATATCTCCAATTTTCTTGAACAGATCTCTGGTTCTTCCCATTCTGTTGTTTTCCTCTATTTCTTTGCATTGCTCGTTTAAGAAGGCCTTCTTGTCTCTCCTTGCTATTTTTGGGAATTCTGCATTCAATTTCCTGTATCTTTCTCTATCTCCCTCGCATTTTGCTTGCCTTCTCTCCCCCGCTATTTGTAAGGCCTCATTGGACAGCCACTTTGCTTTCTTGCATTTCCTTTTCATTGGGATGGTTTTCGTTGCTGCCTCCTGTATAATGTTGCGAGCCTCCATCCATAGTTCTTCAGGCACTCTGTCCAGCAAATCTAAATCCTTAAACCTGTTCCTCACTTCCACTGTGTATTCATAAGGGATTTGATTTAGATTGTATCTTACTGGTCCAGTGGTATTTCCTACTTTCTTCAGTTTAAGCTTGAATTTTGCTATAAGAAGCTGATTATCTGAGCCACAGTCAGCTCCAGGTCTTGTTTTTGCTGACTGTATAGAGCTTCTCAGTCTTTGGCTGCAGAGAATATAATCAATCTGATTTCGATGCTGCCCATCTGGTGATGTCCATGTGTAGAGTCGTCTCTTGTGTTGTTGGAAAAGAGTGTTTGTGATGACCAGCTTGTTCTCCAGACAGAACTCTATTAGCCTTTGCCCTGCTTCGTTTTGAATTCCAAGGCCAAATTTGCCAGTTGTTCCTTTTATCTCTTGATTCCCTACTTTAGCATTCCAATCCCCTATAATGAGAAGAACATCCTTCTTTGGTGTCACTTCTATAAGGTGTTGTAAGTCTTCATAGAATTGGTCAATTTCAGTTTCTTCAGCACCAGTAGTTGGTGCATAAACTTGGATTACTGTTATGTTAAAAGGTCTGCCTTGGATTCGTATCGAGATCATTCTATCATTTTTGAGATTGCATCCCAGTACAGCTTTCGCCACTCTTTTGTTGACTATGAGGGCCACTCCATTTCTTTTGCGGGTTTCTTGCCCACAGTAGTAGATATGATGGTCATCCGAACTGAATTTGCCCATTCCCGTCCATTTTAGTTCACTTATGCCCAGGATGTCAATATTTATTCTTGCCATCTCATTTTTGACCACATCCAACTTACCCAGGTTCATGGTTCTTACATTCCAGGTTCCTATGCAATGTTTTTCTTTACAGCATTGGACTTTCCTTTCGCTTCCATGCATATCCGCAACTGAGTGTCCTTTCGGCTTTGGCCCAGCCGCTTCATCAGCTCTGGATCTACTTGTACTTGTCCTCCGCTCTTCCTCAGTAGCATGTTGGACGCCTTCCGACCTGAGGGGCTCATCTTCCAGCGTCATAACTTTTATATGCCTGTTGTCTTTGTCCATGGAGTTTTCTTGGCAGGGATACTGGAGTGGCTTGCCGGTTCCTGCTCCAGGTGGATCACGTTTGGTCAAAACTCTCCACTATGACCTGTTCATCTTGGGTGCCCTGCTCGGCATAGTTCATAGCTCGGCTGAGTTCTTCAAGCCCCTTCGCCACGGCAAGGCAGTGATCCATGAAGGGGCCTTTACCTTTACCCTACCTTATTTTAAGGCTATGTTGCAGCAAAGGAAGCATGAACTTGAAAAACATGCTACGCCCCTCAAACGTCAGATCCATTACTTCACCAGAGGAATCTTCAGAGGGTTAGGATTCTGCAAGGACTGGTGCCCAGTTATTGAAACCTTAGTCGATTAATCACATGAGTTTTGTCAGTAGATTGATGGATCATTTAGTTGTACTTCGGTATTTTGTGGGGTGGTGGGAGTGGCATAGTTCTGGAGCCATAGTTATTCGTTGTATGTGTGCCTGCTGAAATCATGTGGTTTAGCAACCAGTAACTCACAGAGAGAAGTAGCGGACAGAATCCTCAGTTATTTAGAGCTTTATTAATTGAGGGTAACTACAACACACGTCAAGGGACGCGGGTGGCACTGTGGGTTAATCCACAGAGCCTAGGACTTGCCGATCAGAAGGTCGGCAATTCGAATCCCTATGACGGGGTGAGCTCCCATTGCTCGGTCCCTGCTCCTGCCAACCTAGCAGTTCGAAAGCACACCAGTGCAAGTAGATAAATAGGTACCGCTCCAGCAGGAAGGAAAACGGCGTTTCCATACGCTGCTCTGGTTCGCCAGAAGTGGCTTAGTCCTGCTGGCCGCATGACCTGGAAGCTGTACACCGGCTCCCTCGGCCAATAAAGCGAGATGAGCGCCGCAACCCCAGAGTCGGTCATGACTGGACCTAATGGTCAGGGGTCCCTTTACCTTTTACAACACATGTTGGCCTGTGTGTGTCCGTTTATCATCAATATTTCTCCTCAATATTTTATGTAAACCATTTACAGGTGTTTTATTCTTCTTCTCCTGTTCTTTTTAAAAAAAATCCCCAGGCTTTGCGGCTTTGAGCCTTTTTTTGACCCGAGAGGAGACCAATATATGTACAGCAGGATCCTAAACTGTGACTACGAGTTTGTCTCTCCGTGGTGGGATGAAGTGTCTCTCAACGCCAAGGATTTGGTGAGTTGCTTTGAGCCCTACCCAGACAGGGCAGCCAGCTTGTGGGAATGTTCAGGGTGGCAGGAGAGGATATTGTTGTTGTTGTTGTTGTTGTTGTTGAGTCGTTTAGTCGTGTCCGACTCTTCGTGACCCCCTGGACCAGAGCACACCAGGCACTCCTGTCTTCCACTGCCTCCCGCAGTTTAGTCAAACTCATACTGGTAGCTTTGGGAACACTATCCAACCATCTTGTCCTCCATCGTCCCCTTCTCCTTGCGCCCTCCATCTTTCTCAACATCAGGGTCTTTTCCAGGGAGTCATCTCTTCTCCTGAGGTGGCCAAAGTCTTGGAGCCTCAGCTTCAGGATCTGTCCTCCCAGTGAGCACTCAGGGCTGATTTCCTTCAGAATGGAGAGGTTTGATCTTCTTGCAGTCCATGGGACTCTCAAGAGTCTCCTCCAGCACCATCATTCAAAAGCATCCATTCTTCGGTGATCAGCCTTCTTTATGGTCCAGCTCTCACTTCCATACATCACTACTGGGAAAACCAGAGCTTTAACTATATTGTTTATTAATATCCTTCCTAACTTGCATTAGCAAGTTCCTTTATTTAGCAGAGCGCATTCCCCTTTACACAGCAGAAAACTGGTTGCAAACTCATGTGAGTTTCTTAAGACAATACGCAATTCAAGCTGGCTTGTCCAGGTTGAAATGTGTTCTAATATTTTCCTGGTAAGACCCCTTTGTAGTGATCAGGTGGGATTGCTATGAGGAATTATAACAAATACAGAGTAAGCCATCTGTGTCAGCAATGAAAGCATTGCGTTGACTGGGTTTAAACTATTTTGATATGATTCTTGATCAATCCACACCTCTGCATCCCTGTTCCATGGATCCCGCTGGCTTTTTTGGCTTCCTCTTTAGCCCTACGCAACCTCTCCCTCCCGGGAGAAGCTGCGCGGGGCTAGAGAAGCCATAGCCCCGTGCAGCCTCTCCCTGCCGGAGGGGCTGTGCACGGCTATCCCTAAAGCCTGGAGAGCAAGAAGGGTCGGTGCGCACCGATGCCTCTCGCTCTCCAGGCTTCAGCGAAAGCAACGCGAAGCCTTTGGAGCACGGAGGGAGTGCTCCCTCTGCGCTTCGGAGGCTTAGCGTTGCTATCGCTGAAGCCAAGGAGCCTGCATTTGCTCCATAGGACGCACACACATTTCCCCTCAATTTTTGGAGGGGGGAAAGTGTGTCCTATAAAGCGAAAAATACAGTAATAATGTCAAGCATCCAAGCCTCTGAGCAGAATCAAGGCATCCAGGCCTCATCACCCACCTTGTCATCGCTGGTCTTTTCCAGGTTCAGAAACTGATCGTTCTGGACCCCCAGAAGAGGCTCACAGTGCAACAGGCTCTGGAGCACCCCTGGGTGATGGGCAAAGCTGCCAAGTTCGCCCACATGGACAGCACGCAGAAGAAGCTACAGGAGTTCAACGCAAGGCGCAAGCTGAAGGTAATAATGGCGCAAAGAGCTGCGGCGGGGTTGGCATAGCAATGGAGGCAATAAGCTGAAGCCGAGGAGCGCAGTCTCTAAAACACAGCCACTATGTACACACATACGCTGTAGACTTACCAGTCTTACTCCTCTTCTTTCATTTGTTGTTGTTGTTTAGTCATTTAGTCGTGTCCGACTCTTTGTGACCCCCTGGACCAGAGCACGCCAGGCCCTCCTGTCTTCCACTGCCTCCCGCAGTTGGGTCAAACTCATGCTGGTAGCTTTGAGAACACTGTCCCACCATCTCGTCCTTTGTCGTCCCCTTCTCCTTGCGCCCTCCATCTTTCCCAACATCAGGGTCTTTTCCAGGGAGTCTTCTCTTCTGATGAGGTGGCCACAGTATTGGAGCCTCAGCTTCAGGATCTGTCCTTCCAGTGAGCACTCAGGGCTGATTTCCTTCAGAATGGAGAGGTTTGATCTTCTTGCAGTCCATGAGACTCTCAAGAGTCTCCTCCAGCACCATAATTCAAAAGCATCAATTCTTCGGCAATCAGCCTTCTTTGTGGTCCAGCTCTCACTTCCATACATCACTACTGGCTTCTTTCATTACAAGCGCATAAACAACAACAGAAACTTGCCACAGAATATGGTGGCTGGTAGCTTTTTTAACTTGGTAGGTGTTGCAGTTTTTAACCTCGCTGCTAACGTCCCTGTGGAGATGGCAGTCCCAAATTGGTGGCGCATGCCCTTCTGGCTTGCACTCCTTATAAAGACTTGAGGAATGAGATTATCACCCCTCTTTTATTGTCCATTCTGGGTCCTCCAACCACTGCCCAGTGTCCTTTCTCTTGGCAGATCAAGAGGGACAGGTGACAGAAAAGGTGGCAAGGTTTTTAGCTGGGGCAATCAGAATAAGGTCCACTATTTGACTGCCGATTCAGGACCCTAAAATGTATTTTATATAATTGATTTTTTATTTCTATTCTTTGTATATCCTATTGTTGTTTTATTGATTGTTCTTAGGTAAATATACTAGCATTGATACTACGTCAAATGCCTTGTGACTCCAACGTTTTGGCTCCCCAAGCCACAAACCCGGAAGTGAGTGTTCCGGTTTGCAAACTTTTTTTGGAAGCCAAACGTCCAACGCAGCTTCCGCTTGAGTGCAGGAAGCTCCTGCAGCCAATTGGAAGCCATGCCTTGGTTTTGGAACGTTTTGGGGAGTTGAACCAAAGTATGACTGTACTGATATTAAGTTATGGCAATAATTGGTGAGAATATTTTTTAAAAATTTGATTCCCCTCTTCTCAATGTGTCTCACACAGGCTGCGATGAAAGCTGTGGTAGCATCTAGCCGGCTTGGCAACCACGGCCACCATGACAGCTCCAGGAACGGACGGCACCAAGACACCCCCAAGGAACCGGAACTGGTCCAAGGAGCAAGGGGCGCCCTCCTCCTTGAGGACCACGCTTACAAGCAGACACCCTCCAGGACCGGCGGGGTGGTGGATCCTGTGCCAGCTGCCTCAGAGAAGCTCGACGAGAGCCACGGTGCCACGGCCGCAGCACTCAACGGCTCCAGCGGCGAAAGTTAGCCCCATGCAAGCCTGGTTGCTTTGCTCCTGACAGACGTCGATAGGGAGGGGAGGGAAGTCTGTCCTCATCACCGCAGCAGATAGACCAAAAACAAGAAGGCAAAAAAGATGAAGAAGAAAGGATGGAAATAAATAAACAAAGCCACTTGGCGCGTTTTAAGACGGCATTCTCGGACGACGAAGGAGCAACCTATCTTGAAAGCTAGCAGGTGTTAGGAGGCAGTGATGTTGTAGTGTGTAGCTTTGCTTAAAAAGGGTGCTGTGTTGAAGAGAAGTTTGTCGTCTACGGCAGTTATTCCGCCCCCCCGCCCCACAATTTTTCAACAACGTCCTCTTTCCAGAACGTATTTTTCAAATCCCTCTCCCAACCAATGGATCTTTGGAGGAAAAAGGCTATCAAAGGAAGAAAACTTGAGACGGGCTTTTAAACTAAGACCATCAGAAGAGCCTTGCAGCCAGATCAAGCCAGAGTGGGGCCATCTAGTCCGCCGTCCTGTTTTCATGGTGGTCCACATGCGCCGATGGAAAGCCTGCAAACAAGGACTGCAGCAGCACACTTTCCCATTTGTGATTCCCAGTGGCTTAGTCTTCAGAGGCACCTTTCCCCCAACAGGGCAGGTAGAACACAACCACCGTGGCTCATAGCCCCGATACACCTATCTCAGTCTCAGTCCGTTTTATTGCACATAGCCAAAGGCTGCCGCAATGTACACAGAATTATTTGACAATTAAAAGAAAATATACTGAATTGATAAAAAAGACTTAAAACATTTATATTATTAAAACAGTACGTACTCTAAACAGAGGTATAAAAGTACCCCAATGTACAAATAAAAACATTAAACAATAAAATTCATAAGCTAAAATCATCACATGGTCACTAATGTTAAAAACAATATCAATTAATACAGTGCGCAATTTATACTCAGAGTTTGGTGACAAAGATAGAGCATAGCCTGAGGTAGATAGATAGGATCAAATAAATTCATCTCCTTTACAGTTAATGGCTACCTTGGCTATATAATTTGCTCTGATTTTCCTAGCAGCAGTTGCAAAAAGTGCTACACGCCAGGTCACATACTTATCTGTGTCTGGATACACCTATCTTCTGTGAATTGCTTAACCTGCTTTTAAAGCTGGGGGTCACCACTAGATCTGGTGGGAGCAAATTCCATAGTTTCATGGTCTTCAGTCTTAAGAGGTCCTGCCTTTTCTCTGCCCTTCACTGTCAGGATTTATGATGTCTCTCTCACACCGAGACGCGTCAAGCTGGCAGGTTTGTTACCCTGAGGTTTATTTAGTATTTACACAGCAGTTTCAGTCCGAGCCCTCAAGGCTCAATCTTCTCCGGATGGGACTTGGGGACAGCCTGCCCCTTGTCCTCCTCTTGAGCCGAATCTAACAGCGGCAGCTCCTCTGAAGCAGGCTCTGTCTGCCTTGTGGGAATTTATAGCCTGCATTCCAGGATGCGAGAGGCTTCCATCACTCTTAGTGTGGGAAGGAATTAAGCCTCTACTCCCCTCAGCCTGTCCCCCTTCTTCCCCGGCGTCTTCGTTGGCGCTCTGGGAAGGGAGGTCCCTGACATCCAGCTTCAATGTCCACTTTCTTTATGCCTTTAAAGAAAACCAGAGACTGGTATTTGGAGACGTACTGTCTCCAACGGTGGACATAAGAATTCATGGCTCCCTACCCTCTGTGATGTATAAACTCCTTGCAATGCGTCCTCATCCCCCAGGAATATCTTAAGCTGCCTTATCACAGGTCACAAAACTTAGCCCATCAAGTCCCACATTTTCTCTGCAGGGGTCTCAGATGACCCACTGATAAATGCTGGGGGTTGTTCCAGATACAAAGCTGATGCTCTCTTAACACTTGAGGTTACGGGCTTTCCCCAGAACTGTATCCTCAACTTTAGATTTCCACATATCCCAAGTTCAGTTCATTAAACAAATTCATAGTAAAGGTAAAGGTTGTGGGGTTGTGGCGCTCATCTCGCTTTATTGGCTGAGGGAGCCGGCGTATAGCTGGTCATGTGGCCAGCAGAACTAAGCCGCTTCTGGCGAACCAGAGCAGCGCACGGAAACACCGTTTACCTTCCCGCTGGAGCGGTACCTATTTATCTACTTGCACTTTGACGTGCTTTTGAACTGCTAGGTTGGCAGGAGCTGGAATCGAGCAACGGGAACTCACCCCGTCACGGGAATTCGAACCGCCGACCTTCTGATCGGGAAGCCCTAGGCTCTGTGGTTTAACCCACAGCACCACCCCCATCCCTTAAACAAATTCATACATCTAATTAATTAAATAACGCTCCAGGGAGCCTCAAAGTTTCCCCGGTAAAACTCAGAGAGTGAGGGGGCAGGTTGCCTATCTATCTCAGTGGTTCCCTGCTAGGGCCATGCCTTGTCTCCTTCCAAGGGCAGGTGAATCTGTTCTCTCTCCTTCTTGTTGCATTGGCATGTGACCACAATATTCAGTCACTCCTACCACAGAGACACAGCAGAATTATCTGCTTTCAGAAGAGGCTTCCAACTCTAGAATTCTACAACTCTAAGCTAAACATAACTAGTCCTCTTAATCTATCGCCGCAGGGCTTTTTCACAACCTCTGATCTCCCCTCTCCTGAAAGTGCAGCCCTCTGAAGCTTTGAAACAGCCTTTTTAAAATTAAATAGTCGAGATGAAGACTGCAGCGCCATCAGAATGTGTGTTTGGCGGAGTATCGCAAGGAGGTAGGAGCTTCAAGAAGCTTCTGATTTTAATGTTGGAGGCAGAAGTAAATGGAGATCACTATGATTTGTCAATCTGGCTTGGGGTAACAGCAAAATGAATCTCCCCGTTTAAAAAAAGAAACACCTTTACAGAAGACGTTTCATTGGTCGGCAGTTCAACACACGGAAACATTGGTTCCTAGCTTCTTCACAGGAGGAATTTCCTCCTTCTGTTTGTCGGGATTCTACAGTTTTGTATAAACGGAACCACAAACAGCCTGGCTGCTGGATCTAGGCCAAAGTCCTGCAAAGCAAGCCCATGAGCAAGGACCACAGCGTAAAAGCAACTCTTCCCCACTTGTTCAGAGTCGTACTGCCTCCAACATAGCAATTCTAGCTAGCAGCCAGTCATTTGACTTGGGAAAAAGAACGCCACCATTCCTCTGAACACCCTCCACAATTGCCGGGCTCGGTTCTGTGCGATAATTTCCATACCTCGAGGCATTCGTGAGAAATAGAAGAAGAGTTTGGATTTGATATCCTGCTTTATCACTACCCGAAGGAGTCTCAAAGCGGCTAACATTCTCCTTTCCCTTCCTCCCCCACAACAAACACTCTGTGAGGTAAGTGGGGCTGAGAGACTTTAAAGAAGTGTGAGTAGCCCAAGGTCACCCAGCAGCTGCATGTGGAGGAGCGGGGAAGCGAATCCGGTTCCCCAGATTATGAGTCTACCGCTCTTAACCACTACACCACACTGGCTCTCAATAGCAGTTTGGCTGCCTCATAAAAAAATCCCCACAATGTTTCACAACCGTAAAAGCATGAGAAGAGCCTGTCGGATCAGGCCAAAGCATCAGACCCATCTAGTCCTGCATACTGTCTTCATGGCGGCCAACCTGATGACACCCTTCTGACTTCCAGCAGCTACTGTTCAGAGACATACTGCCTCCAACAGTGGAAAAGGAACAAAAGCCATTGTGGCTGGAAGCCATCAGAAAGAATGTAAAAATTTGTGTTTGTGTGTTATGTGTGGCAAGGCCACTGGGTCATTACCACCTCATCAAAATCCACACCTGAACAGTTGGCCTTGCCGAGAGGATGATCTTGTGGCTGGTTTCACTGCTAGAGTGAACATGATTACAGTGGTACCTTGGTTCTCAAATTTAATCCGTTCCGGAAGTCCGTTCCAAAACTAAGACGTGTTTTCCCATAGAAAGCCATGCAAAATGGATTAATCTGTTCCAGACTTTTAAAAACAACCCCTAAGACAGCAATTTGACATGAATTTTACTATCTACCGAGACCATCAACCCATAAAATGAAAGCAATAAACAATGTACTGCAGTCACACAATCCCAGTAGCTGGACTGGGTTCCATACAGTCACAAAAACAAAACAAAAAAAGAGCCGCAAAAAGAAAAACGCAAAATAAATAGCAAAAACAGACAGACCTCAGCGTAACACTCAAAACGGAAGCGTGGCACTCAAAACGGAGAACGTTCGACTTCCGAAAAAAGTTCACAAACCAGAACACTTAGTTCCGGGTTTGCAGTGTTTGGGTTCCAAGTTGTTCCAAGTACCAAGGCGTTTGAGAACCAAGGTACCACTGTATTTGAAAACGCCCTCTGCCCTCTTCGAAAAGCAACTAAAACACCCCTTTAACCTCCAATTAACCTTCCCAGAAGCGTTCGCAAATACATGGCAATATTCTTCCGCAAGTGTCTGAATGAAAGAACGCACATATTAAAGACTTCTGAGCGGAACAGACTACTGACACAGTATTTTGGTTGAAACCCAAAACTTAGGTCTATCGATGCAACCTTTTGCTATGAAACATCGCCTGGAATCCAAGGGCTAACGCTCATGTCCATTGCTTATAATGACCTTGGTTTAACGTGGAGAACAGCCATCCCTAACCTGTACAAAAATATTGGTAAAAGTGGCTGCTGTGTTGGGTGAGAACGATGTTTTCCCTACATTTGTCTTTTAGGTGCTCTGGGACACTGAAAAAAAGCCATTTAAATTCGGGGGGGCAGGGGCGGTGAGCGTGTTTGCTTACACTGTTAAGGCAGTTTGGATTTCTGGCAGCTTTTACTTAGATTGTTAACAAGTTTGTGAATAAGAAATCGGCAAGGAGCTAGCAGTGGAGGGAAGGAAACTGACAAGGGTGATGAATGCAAATGAATTGGGGCGACCTATGGGACCTAACACTACAACCAAGCTACCCCACAAGGGTACTGTGAAGATAAAATCGAGAGGACAGAACCATGCATGTCAACTTGAGCTCGTTGGGAGAAAGGTGGTGGTGGGGAATACAAGAAAATGTTTAAACCTGCAAAAAACAGCAACATCACCCCATTGTCTTTAGCTACATGCACAAAAAGATGTAAGGAAGAGCCTTCTTCTGGTTAATATATGCACCCATCAGGACATACTTATCAAAGGGCTTGTGAAGACAAACAATGTTTTCCACTTTAACCGTGTGCATTTTGGAGGCGCAGATTTTACAAAAACTAATTGCGCACAAAGTTTTTAAAAGTTGCGCAACCGATGTAAGGAAGGCGAGGGTTGGAAATTGCTGTGTGTGTGTGCGCCTGCTGCCCTCCAGGTGTTGTCAGAATGCTGCCCTCCAGGTGTTGTCAGACTACAGCCCCCAACTTACCTGACCATTGGCTATGCTGGCTGCTGAGAGTCGAAGCCCAACACCTGGCTGCTCCTGGCGCAGACTTACCTTTACCTCTTGTTTTCCTGGTTTTTTAGAAACAGGCACCTTAAAGGCTGTGATTCTATGCATAGTTACTCAGTTGTTAAGCCCCATTGTTTTTGAAGGTGCTTTCTCCTGGGAAAGTATGTATCTGATCGCAGGCTATACATGCCTGCTCAGAAGCAAGTTCCGTTTAATTCAATGGGGCTTGTTCAGCCCATGGTAAGTTTCTAAAGCCTGGGAACTGCAATTCATAGCTGTCAACTTACAGATTTGAAAACAAGGGACCAGCAGCCTCGAAAATAAGGGATCAGCAGCCAAAATAAGGGATTTTAGTCGTCCAGCAGCCAAACAAAGCCTCAAGCGGTGGTTTCCACAGCGCAGCAACCCGGCAAAGGGGATGCAGCAAGGAAACCCACCATCACCTTTCCGCTGGGAAGTGCTGAGCAAAGGCGAGTCCCCAGGCAAAGCGGCCGATTTGATCAGCACAAGGCATGCAAGCTCCACCCCCCAGTCGTTCTTAGACTCCTTATTGGGTGAGCAACGCAGCCAAGCAACACAGTTGGAGACTCCCTCGTCCCTGGCCGGCAGGGAGGGAGGGAGAGGAGCTGCTTCCTTTGAAACCTGGGAAATTTAAGGGACATCATCAACAAAGGACAGCAGCGGGATACGGGACTTTCCCGCCAAATAAGGGACGGTTGAGAGTTATGCTATAATTTCCCATTCAGGGAACTACAGTTCTCAGCACTCTTAAACCATGATTCTGGGGTTCTTTGGGGGAAAGCTGTTTGCTTTAAATTTATGGCGTGGCTCTGCTGGCAGGCTGCAGTCAGTGAGACTTGCTTCTGAGCAAACATACACAGGGCTGCACTGTAAATATATTTTCCTACGACCACTTGTTTGCTCTTTGATCCTCACATGGAGACATTTGGGGGGATTTATTCCAGTTGGAAATTCAGGTGACTGTGTTCACATACCACCACCGACGGACATAGGGTTCTATCAGACATCAGTAATACTCAAAATATGAGTCATTGAAATTAACTTATATGACTCACAGAGGTCGGTCAGTTTGAATGGGTCTACTCAACCCATAGACGTTAAGACCTCCCCCCTAAACAATACAAATGTGCATTCCCCCCTTTGCAAATTTTAGATATAAACCTTCCAAGAAAAGTTTTATTAATGCAAAAATGGGGGGGACATTCTAGATCTTTGAGTTCAGTCTTTTCTTTTGGCTGAAATTTAGGATTCCAAAAGAAAAGGGCTAAAGGAAAATTTACAAAAACCGAAGAAGAAAAGACATTTACAAAGTCTTGGAGATCTTCATCTCTTGAAAGGGCTGACAGTGTAGCCATCTGTCACTAAAGACTTCATATGTTTTAAAATGTATAGAGGGAAAATGAGACTTTTTTTATTTGGAAGTCAGAGAGCAGCTGCTGTCATCACGCTTGTATTGTTCAACTCTCTGGTGGTTTGTTTCATTAGTGCGACACGGTTCACAATTTCGGAGCCCCCCAGACGGGTGTGCGTAATTTATTTATTGCAGGTGTACCTCTGTAACGTGCAATTGACATAATGGCACACTATTAGTGCATTGATACCGGACCATCCACACATCATTCCACCGCTGTTCTGTGATGTTTCCCCAGTGTTACTGCATCAATGCCATCCAGAGAGGCAGGTTTTGTGATACAAAAAGTTACAGGGTTTCAGTTACGGGACATGCGCCAATTGGAAATGAATCCATTCCAAAAACTTTTTGTGGTATTGGAAGCCGGATGGTGTAGAAACCATCACGATACTATCACAAGCACAAATTGTCATGAATATAAAAAGGACGTCCAGTGGGGCCTCAAAAAAATCACAGGACCTTGTTTTTAATCTATCTGGCTGGGGTCAACCTGGCATGCAAATGCTATTCAGCATGCGCTAAACTAGAAGTGGAGAAAATGAATCCCATTTTCCCGGTTGACAAATTGTACATCCGTGTACAAGACTAGGAAAGGAAGATGTCAGGGTTGCTTGCAACTTGTCCCGGAAACCGCAGCACGAATGACAGCAAGCTGTTTCCTGAGAGCAAACCTGCAATCGAGTGTAGAATCCTCCTGGTTACTTTCTCAGCCAGCCATGACCTCCTTTTGGGAACTCCATTCCAATTCCTCTCCTACCTGATTTTATTTCTTTTTCTTTATCTCCTAGCAGTGAGCATTCTCTGGACACTGAGAACGATCAGCGTTCACTCATCCTCATTAGAATGCTTTTGAGTTCTTCCCCACCCCAAGGTTTTCAGGGCTTTTTACCATATTTTTGTATTTCTGTAATGTAAACCCCCGGGGCTCAGTGAACCTGTCATTACCTCCCTCTTGCACACTGGCTGTGTCGTTTTGGTTACATAAGCATCAGCACTGACACACCAGAGCATCAGAAATAGAAGGAATGAGTGACTCTGTGTTGATGGGGGCTGGGAATGATGATAATATGTACATAAAAATATATAGAGTGTTGTAGATGTTCCTGATTTACCTTCAGAACTTCTTGACTCATGGAGACATGTAGTTCTGCATTATGCTGTTGAAATCACAGTGGTTCGGCGGGAGACAAAACAGCTCTGAAAAAAAAGCAGTTGTGAGTTTTAGAAATGTGGGTGTTTCAGACTAGCCTCTTATAATAATAATTTAGCAATTCAACACATTTGTGACCCTTTTGGTGTTATAGGTACATACGGAAGCATACTACTGTCAATAAAATATATCTGTAAATCTCCGAGACTGGTTCTTTTCGAAAAGGCATCACGCTGCTGATATTCTTGCACATAAACATTGCATTAGAGCATTAAAAAAACGGTATATAGGTCAAGCTAGAACTTTAGGGCCTTTCAGGTCTTTAGGACAGCAGCTTGCATTAGCCCCAGCCAGCGTGACTATAAATCAAGCTCCAGTTTCAGAACTCATTCTATAACTGTCTCCAATGAAACCAGGAGCCAAAGGTTTGAGGCACAGAACAGAAATAATTCAGGAAAGGACAAAGGGAAACTCTCTCAGTCCCTACCTCAGATGCCCCCTCTTCCCAAGAGCTCAGTAAATGGGAAAACCATATTGGGTTGACTTGAGGCCATGCTCGAGCGCCAGACCTTCTGTCCTAAAACAAATAGCTGTAAGCCTGAAGAGGCAGGGTTTTTTCTCTCTCCAAAGCTGCCTATCTGCTTTTGAATGTATTATGGAACACACACAACCCAATGCCTCCGCATCCTACATGCCGGTTTTGTGATTGTGTTGCTTGTTGTTTGAAAGTAGCAGGTTTCCAAATGATTGGCTGCACTCGGGGTTATCTGGGATGGGAGTAGTGTGTACATAGTCGATATATGCCAACCTTCTCTAGATGGACCGCAGTTCCCGTCAGACCCAGCTGGCATGTTAGGGATGTTAGAGAGAAATTCAGTTCAGTCCTCATTTAAAAGTGAACTTGTTGGTTCAAGGGAAAAGCAGGTATAGAAAGGAGAATTCCCGGGATGCCAAGATCCAAATTTGGGGTAAGTACTCTTTGATGTTGGGACGCGGGTGGCGCTGTTGGTTAAACCACAGAGCCTAGGACTTCCCGATCAGAAGGTCAGGGGTTCGAATCCCCGCGACGGGGTGAGCTCCCGTTGCTCGGTCCCTTCTCCTGCCAACCTAGCAGTTTGAAAGCACGTCAAAGTGCAAGTAGATAAATAGGTACCACTCTGGCTGGAAGGCAAACGGTGTTTCCGTGCGCTGTTCTGGTTCGCCAGAAGTGGCTTAGTCATGCGGGCCACATGACCCGAAAGCTGTACGCCGGCTCCCTCGGCCAGGAAAGCGAGGTGAGCGCCGCAACCCCAGAGTCGGCCACGACTGGACCTAATGGTCAGGGGTCCCTTTACCTTTAGGGACGCGGGTGGTGCTGTGGGTTAAACCCCAGAGCCTAGGACTTGCCGATCAGAAGGTTGGCGGTTCGAATCCCTGCAATGACGGGTGAGCTCCCGTTGCTCGGTCCCAGCTCCTGCCAACCTAGCAGTTCGAAAGCACCTCAAAGTGCAAGTAGATAAATAGGTACCGCTCCAGCGGGAAGGTAAACGCCGTTTCCGTGCGCTGCTCTGGTTCGCCAGAAGCGGCTTAGTCCTGCTGGCCATATGACCCGGAAGCTGTATGCCGGCTCCCTCGGCCAGTAAAGCGAGATGAGCGCCGCAACCCCAGAGTCGGCCATGACTGGACCTAATGGTCAGGGGTCCCTTACTCTTTGGTGACAGAGATTTTAAATCACAAAATATGCAGCAAAGTAAAGCCTGGAAATATAGGCTGTTAAGACGGTTAAAGCATGTCCTTCTGAGTTCCAAAACTTCCCTCTTCTTCTTCCAGAATAGGAAAGGACCACACGTTTGGTTAAAACTTACAAACAGTTTATAAAAAGTAAATAAGGAAGCCGTGTACAGGATAAAGGAAGTCATTTATTTCTCTTTTATGTTTCTTCTTTGTTGGAAGTGTACTGTTGTGAAGTTTGTTTCGTTTTAAATGTTATGGCGTTGGATTTGTTTGTTTTAGTTGTTGTAGTAGATTTGTGTTGTAAGTAACTTCGATAAAAATTACAAAAAGCAAAACAAAAAAATTGCAAACCCTTCACAGGTCAGGTTCGTGTGCTTTTGCATACATCAGTCAGAAAAGTTGCAGTGGAAGGAAAAACATGGCTGAGTTACAAAGTAGCAAAAGCTCCTCAATTACAGTGCTTAAGTACGGGTTAAATACTTAATTCATTCCGGAGGTCTGTTCTTAACCTGAAACTGTTCTTAACCTGAAGCACCACTTTAGCTAATGGGGCCTCCCGCTGCTGCCGCTCCGCCGGAGCATGATTTCTGTTCTTATCCTGAAGCAAAGTTCTTAACCTGAGGCAATATTTCTGCGTTAGCGGAGTCTGTAACCTGAAGCGTATGTAGCCCGAAACGTATGTAACCCGAGGTACCGCTGTATCTGACTTTTAGAAGACATCTGAAGGCAGCCCTGTTTAGGGAAGTTTTTAATGTTTGATGTTTTATTGTGCTTTTAATTCTGTTGGGAGCTGCCCAGAGTGGCTGGGGAAATCTATTTCTGGGTGAGCGGAGTCTGTAACCTGAAGCGTCTGTAACCCGAGGTACCACTGTACTGGGAAAACCAGAGCTTGAACTATACGGAGCTTTGTTGGCAAGATGATGTATCTGCTTTTTAGGATGCTGTCTAGGGTTGTGATTGCTTTTCTCCCAAGAAGCAGGCGTCTTTTACTGTGTTTTCCACTTTGGGGCTATCAGTTTCTGGGTCACCTTCAAACGCAGCTCCACATAGAGACATAGAGCGCATGGCAGTAGTCCAAGCATGAGATAACCAGAGCATGCATCACTGGTGAGACAGTCTGTGGCTAGAGAGGGTCTCATCCTGCGTACCAGATGGAGCTGGGAGACAGCTTCAAGCCACCATTAAAAAAAAGGTAAAAGCGTTTCCCTCAGTTTCCCTCAGAGGGCGAAAAAGGCGGGAAAGCATGATGACGGAGCAGAGCGGAGCAGCAGTGCCCAATCAGAAGCGGCGGCGCAGCCGAACGGCGCTCCGATTGGCTGGTGTTTCCCCACCCAATTTCAAACTGCGCACGGACGACCGTTGGTCCAAAATAGCCTCCTCGCGCCAGGAGGGGGAAAGCGCAGGCGCAAAAGCCACAAACTTCGAGGGGCGGAGCTGGAAACGGGAACGGCCCACCCCGCGAGCGCGCCGGCGAGTGACGTCACATTCTCCATCCTGATTGGCCAGAGGGCTAAAAGAAACCGTTCCGCATTTGCACGCGACTCTTCCGGAGGCGGGTACGCAAACAAGCCGCCGCCATGACGACCCCCTAAACCCCTCCCCCCCTCCCCGCCTACCGCGTTGTGATTGGTCGCTCGCGCCTCTCGCGGGAGTCGAGGCGGTTTGGTGAGGTAAGTTGGGAGTCCGTGGGAGGAGGGGGCGGGTAAATCCCTCGCGCGGATTGGCTGGGCGGAGAGAGGGGAGGCGGGGCGAGGCAAGGAAGTCTCCAACCAGCGGCGACGAAGAGAGTAAGGAGGAGGGGCGAGGGGCGTGGCCTGTCAACCTCGCGTCAACGACCAAAAGGGAAGAGGGAAGACGAAACCCCCTCAAAATCTAGACGGTCCCGAGGCGTGGCAGGTTCGAATCCCGCCTCCCCATTTCCCCCGCCTCGTTGTGAGGGGCCTGAGGTAAATAATGAATTCATAACAATAGTTTAAAAGGAATTCGCCAGGAGGGAGCTGTTGGTGACGAAAACCTATGACGGTATTATTATTATCATTCCAGGAAGTGAGAGTTCCCTATCCCATAATACGCCCCTCGACCCTCACGCAGCCCGCCAATCTCACCCCCATAATGGGGTGGCTGAGGTAACTGTCTCAAGAAAACGGGGTGAGGGGGGGCTCAAAGAAAACTGGGTGAGGGGAACTCAAATCCCGTCCCTGATTATTATTATTATTATTATTTATTAGATTTAGTATTGTTATTGTTTAGTTGTTTCGTCGTGTCCGCCTTCTTTATGGTCCAGCTCTCACTTCCATACATCACTACTGGGAAAACCAGAGCTTGAACTACAGTGGTACCTCGGGTTACATACGCTTCAGGTTACAGACTCTGCCAACCCAGAAATAGTGCTTCAGGTTAAGAACTTTGTTTCAGGTTGAGAACAGAAATCGGGCTCTGGCAGCGCGGCAGCAGCAGGAGCCCCCATTAGCTAAAGTGGTGCTTCAGGTTAAGAACAGTTTCAGGTTAAGTACAGACCTCCGGAACGAATTAAGTACTTAACCCGAGGTACCACCTTTGTCGGCAAGGATTGTCCTAATACATATTCTTTTGTTGTTGTTTAGTCGTGTCCGCCTCTTCGTGACCCCATGGACCAGAGCACACCAGGCCCTCCTGTCTTCCACTGCCTCCCACAGTTTGGCCAAACTCATGCTGGTGGCTTGGAGAACACTGTCCCACCATCTCGTCCTCCGCCGTCCCCTTCTCCTTGTGCCCTCCATCTTTCCCAACATCAGGGTCTTTTCCAGGGAGGCTTCTCATGAGGTGGCCAAAGTAATTTCGTGACTGCTGTCAGCATCTGCCGTGATCATGGAACCCAAGAAAGTAAAATCTCTCACTGCCGCCATTTCTTCCCCTTCTGTTTGCCAGGAGGTGATGGGACCAGTGGCCATGATCTTAGTTTTTTTTTTATGTTCAGCTTCAGACCATGGACAATAACAACACAAAAAATTTTAAGGGACGCAGGAGGTGCTGTGGTCTAAAGGACAGATCGTGAAGCTGAGGCTCCAATACTTTGGCCACCTCATGAGAAGAGAAGACTCCCTGGAAAAGACCCTGATGTTGGGAATGATGGAGGGCACAAGGTGAAGGGGACGACGGAGGACGAGATGGTGGGACAGTGTTCTCAAAGCGACCAGCATGAGTTTGACCAAACTGCGGGAGGCAGTGGAAGACAGGAGGGTCTGGCATGCTCTGGTCCAGGGGGTCACGAAGAGGCGGACACGACTAAACAATAACAACAACATACTGCCCTTAATCAGTTCATAGGATATAAAAACAGTCAAAGGCGCTTTATTGCGCTGGTGGGAGATATCTAGGTTCATTTATTACTGATATTATCATTATGAAGTTTGATGAGAGTCTTGATGTGAGTACAGGACACTGGGCTAGCCTGATCCAGTTACGCTCTTCTTAGGTTCTCCATTGGACGAGGCTGCTTTTCACAGAATCGGAGAGTCGGAAGGGACTCCAAGCGTCGCCTAGCCCCTGCAATGCAGGAATCGCCGTTTTACAAGCGAAGGCGCGCTAATGGGATATTTTGTCTTTTCAGATCCTTGAAACCTGGCGGTCACCAGCCCTCGCCTCAAATCCTCGCTTGCCTGCTATCCTCCATGAACGGCAACCATGAAGAAGGCAAAGTACATCCTTTGCACGTGGAAGAAACGGTGGTGGCCTGCAAAGGTGATATTAATTTGAGAAGCTCGGGACCTTTTTATCTCCTTTCTGTTTGCTCTGCTCCCCATCTCTACCAGTGGCTGCTATGGGAAGGCGATCAGTATATCAGTATACCTGAAGGAGCGTCTCCACCTCCATCGTTCTGCCCGGACTCTGAGATCCAGCTCTGAGGGCCTTCTGGTGGTTCCCTCACTGCGAGAAGCCAAGTTACAGGGAACCAGGCAGAGGGCCTTCTCGGTGGTGGCGCCCGCCCTGTGGAACGCCCTCCCATCAGATGTCAAAGCGATAAACAACTACCTGACATTCAGAAGACATCTGAAGGCAGCCCTGTTTAGGGAAGCTTTTTAATGTTTAATAGGTTATTGTATTTTAGTGTTTTGTTGGAAGCCGCCCAGAGTGACTGGGGAAACCCATCCAGATGGGCGCGGTATGAATAATAAATTACTACTATTTCAGTGGTACCTTGGGTTAAGTACCTGATTCGTTCTGGAGGTCCGTTCTTAACCTGAGTGTTCTTAAGCTGAAGCACCACTTTAGCTAATGGGGCCTCCCGCTGCCACCCGTGTCCCATAGATAGATAGATAGATAGATAGATAGATAGATAGATATAAAAGCTAATTGTCAAATGGCCTTCTCGGTGGTGGCGGCCATCAGATGTCAGGGAGATAAAGACCTTTTAGAAGACATCTGAAGGCAGCCCTGTTTAGGGAAGCTTTTAATGTTTGATGTATTATAGTATTTTAAATTTTTTTGGAAGCCGCCCAGAGTGGCTGGGGAAGCCCAGCCAGATGGGCGGGGTATAAATAATAAATTATTATTATTATTATTACTACTACTACTACTACTACGCTATACCAGGATGAATGTGTCTGGCGTGCCTGACACATGACTGGCGTGCTCCAGTCCATGGGGTCACAAAGAGTTAGACACGACTAAACAACAACACCAGGATGTTGGAGGAAGTTTAGGATACCCGTGATATTTCCCCCCGAGGTATAGCAGGGGGTCTCTGGCAGCATTGATGGGTTGTCCCACCAGCAGCCCTCCCCACTTGGATCGGGACCGGAGCAGCTTCCTACGGCCCCTCAGCCAATTTATTTATTTAAAGGTGTTTCTTTATTTAAAGATGAACCTGCTTTTGCCAACTGGGGCTCCTTCAGGAGGAAGGGCAGGTTATAATTCAATAAATAAAAAAAATCAGATATTTCTCTTCTTATCTATTATCTATTATTTATTGAATTTATATACTGCCCTATACCCAGAGGTCTCAGGGCGGTTCACGGAAAAGGAAAGGAGTAAGAGAAAAATATTAAGACTGAAATCCTAAGCACGTTTATTTGGAAGTAAGTTCCACGCAAATAAATGTGGAATATCAGCATTAAATGCACTGTATCCTACAGGTCACTGCAGTGGGAGTTGAAATTAGCTTGGGCGCAAATTGTAACAGCGATGACAGTAGCGCAAAGAAAAAGAACACAACTTATGTTTTCGCTTGCATGTTAGGCTGGGATCACTTTTTTTAAAAATCCACAATTTTCAAACAGACGCATAGGCACCATTCTGTGACCCCCATCGCTATTCCAGAGTTAAAAGTCCACTTTACTATTTCAAGTGATAAGATTACTTAAAGTGAAGGAAATTATTTACCTTTATTATTATTAGTGCGACCTACATCTTTTTCTTGTCTTTACACTGTTCTGTTTTGTTGAGACCTGCCCTGTGGGACATTAACGTTAAGAAATCTCACAAGCGTACGTTACGTTCCTGCATCCTTCAGGTTTTGTCCGCCGGCCGGACTTCCAGAAGGCGACAAGATCTGAAGAGCACGCCGAGAACCCTTCTGGTTGAAATCCTCTGCCTGGAAAAACAGTTAAGTTGCACGTCCAGCATCTCAAGCTCCCTTGTTGCAGTTGACGCTGCTGGACGGGACCACGGTATGGTGGGGGTACGGACGTGGGTTGCGCTGTGGTCTAAACCACTGAGCCTCTTGGGCTTGCCGATCGGAAGGTCGGCAATTCGAATCCCTGCGCTGGGGTGAGCTCCTGTTGCTCTGTCCCAGCTCCTGCCAACCTAGCAGTTTGAAAGCACACCAGCGGAAGTAGATAAATAGGTATCGCTGCGGCGGGAAGGCAAACGGCATTTCCATGCACTCTGGTTTCTGTCACTGTGTCCCATTGGTTTAGTCCTGCTGCCCACATGACGCAGAAAGCTGTCTGCGGACAAACGGCGGCTCCCTCGGCCTGAAAGCGAGATGAGCGCCACAATCCCATAGCCGCCTTTGACTGGACTTAACCGTCCAGGGGTACTTTACCTTATGGTGGGGGTGTTTAACCGCTTTCTCTCACTTCTTAAAAGGATTGTTGTGCGCCACGCAGACGTTAAACCTTTGCAGGAGGAAGACATCAACATCATCGCCTCTCGGTTAAGTGGCCAACCCGACGCCTCAGAAGGTAACCCCCGGGGCACGACCTGAGCACAAGAGCCTTCTCTCCTCCCATGTCTTCCAGCGACTGGGATCCAGAATTATTTGATAACGATGATGATGATTTATCAGATTTATATACAGTGGCCCCTTGGTTCTCGAACATGCTGGAAGTTCGAAAACCAAAGCGCGGCTTCCGATTTGCGCAGGTGCCCCGGGAACAATAGCCGACAGTTCGGCATCGGATGTTCGGCTTCTGAAAAAAGTTCACAAACCAAAGCATTTACTTCCGAGTTTGTGGTGTTCAGGTTCCGATTTGATCGTCAGCTAAGCCGTTTGAGAACCAAGGTTCCACTGTACCACCCTTCATAAAAAGATCTCGGGGCAGTTACTAACACAAGTGAGCAACACGAATAAATAGTTAAAGCAGGGGAAAAAACCAATAACGCCTCCTTCCCAAAAACACATTTAAAAGGCTGTATAATAGTAATCAGGGACGCGGGTGGCACTGTGGGTTAAACCACAGAACCTAGGACTTGCTGATCAGAAGGTCGGCGGTTCGAATCCCCGCAATGACAGGGTGAGCTCCTGTTGCTCGGTCCCTGCTCCTGCCAACCTAGCAGTTCAAAAGCACATCAAAATGCAAGTAGCTAAATAGGTACCGCTCCGGCGGGAAGGTAAACGGTGTTTCCGTGCGCTGCTCTGGAAGCTGTACGCCGGCTCCCTTGGCCAATAAAGCGAGATGAGCGCCGCAACCCCAGAGTCGGCCACGACTGGACCTAATGCTCAGGGGTCCCCTTTATCTTTACCTTTAACCATCCAGGGGTCCTTTACCTTTTACCAAGGGTGGGGGCTACCGGTCCTTTGGGTATAGCCAATCCTCATAGCTATCCAGCGAGGAGGGGAGCAAAATAGCTGCAAATCTCTCCTCTAGTGTTTCCATCTGGTTACGATGGTCTCGTTTATATGCTGCCTTTTCCCTCTGCAAGCAGCTCAGAGAGGAATGACACAGGGCTGGCCGGGGTGGGGGTAGTTGAGGGCAAACTCGGCTTCTGAGTCCTTTCGACGCATCTTTCGACTGGATTAATGTAACTTGCTCTACGTGGGGATGCCCTTGAGACTGACCCAGAAACTCCAGCGGGTGCAGAATGCTGCGGCGAGACTCCTTATGGGGTCCTCGCTGCGGGATCACATTCACCCAGTGCTATACACTGGCTCCCGGTGGAGTACAGGATCAGGTTTAAGGTGCTGGTTTTAACCTTTAAAGCCCTATGCAGCCTAGGACCCTCGTACCTACGGGACCGCCTCTCCTGGTATGTCCCACGGAGGACCTTACGGTCTTCAAACAAAAACATCTTGGAGGTCCTGGGCCACAGAGAGGTTAGGCTGGCCTCAACCAGAGCCAGGGCTTTTTTGGCTGTGGCTCCGATCTGGTGGAACACTCTGTCCCAAGAGACTAGGGCCCTACTGGACTTGACATCTTTCCACAGGGCCTGCAAGACAGAACTGTTCCACCAGGCTTTTAGCCAGGGCACAGCCTGACCCCCTTCTTTGGCAATTGTCACAGATCTCTAGCCCAATGGTTGCCACGAACCTGATTTGAACTGATTTTATAATGAAATGATTTTAGAATGTGGTATCATTTGACTGTTGTTAGCCGCTCTGAGCCCGGCTTCAGCTGGGGAGGGTGGGATATAAATAAAATTTTATTATTTATTATTATTATCTCAACAGGTCAGAGCAAGAAAAACCGCAAAGCCATAGATGAGTTGATCTACCGGCATGCTCTGCGGATGGCCCTGGATATCCTGAGCGGAAACTCCGTCTCGCGCAAGGGGCGGAAAGGCAAAGTGTCACCCCCGAAGGTCACCCCCGCCGGAGCGTCGCCGGGGCGTCCGGCTAAGTGTCGCCAGCTCCAGTCTCCAAGGGACCCGCACGAGGGAGAAAGCAGGGAGAGTACCGTCGAGTGTTGCCTCGGCTCCAAGGTGTCTCCTGTCTCTAAACCACAACACTTTGGGGAGGCAGCTGGCCAGAACTGCTCCCTTTCTGAAGCAGCAGCGACCGTCACCCCCCAGAAACAGCAGGAACCGTCGCCCAAATCTGACTCAGGCCGGAGGCGGCTGCAGTCCTTTAAGGAGAGGGGCGAGGGGCGCTGCCCATCTCGGGGCAGGTCTGGCAAGGGCGGCGGCTTTCCCTCGCCAAACAGAACGAGCACCCCGGCGGCCGCCTCTCGAAAGCCCCGGCCCAGGTTCGCAGGGCCCGGGGTGCGGAAGAAACTGCTGGGCTCCCCCGCCCGATGCGTTTCAGCTGAACCAGCCAGGGGAGAGGAAGGAGGGAGATACAACAGAGGCCCCAACGGCAGCAGGCGCCTGAAGGGAAGGCGGCAGAAACGGAATCGAGGAAGGAGTCGTCCGGGGGACTTGGACTCCTCTGCAGAGTCTCTTTCGGCAGGCAAGGCGGGGCAGAGGCAGGATGCGTCCTTCAGCCTGAAACAGTTCCAGCTTCTGGATTCTGAAGACGAAGAAGGTAGCTTGCGTGCTTTGGCAGGGCGGAGGAAGGTGCTTGTGTGTTGGAGCCAGTGTGGTGTAGTGGTTAAGAGCGGTAGTCTCGTAATCTGGGGAACCGGGTTCGCGTCTCCGCTCCTCCACATGTAGCTGCTGGGTGACCTTGGGCCAGTCACACTTCTCTGAAGTCTCTCAGCCCCACTCACCTCACAGAGTGTTTGTTGTGGGGAGGAAGGGAAAGGAGAATGTGAGCCGCTTTGAGACTCCTTAAAGGGAGTGAAAGGCGGGATATCAAATCCAAACTCCTCCTCCTCCTCTTCTTCTTCTTCTTCTTCTTCTTCTTCTTGTTCTTGGAATGGCGTTGATCCTAGAATCAAGGAATTATAGAGTTGGGAAGGGACCACAATCATCCTCTAGTCCAGCCCTCTGCAATGCAGTAATCTTTTGCCCAGGGTGGGACTCAAACCCACAACCCTGAGATTTAATAATAATAATAATAATTTTTATTTATACCCCGCCCTCCCCAGCCAAGGCCAGGCTCAGGGCGGCTAGCAAGCAATAATAAAAACAAGTTGAATGAATACAACTTAAAAACAAGATTAAATACAACAATTAAAATATTGAAACATTAAAATATTAAAATGCAGCCTCATCACAGGAGGAGAAAGGAAAAAGAAAGAGGGGGAGGGAATCAAATTGGCTCCAAGCCAAAGCCCAGGCGGAACATCTCTGTCTTACAGGCCCTGCGGAAAGAAATCAGATCCTGCAGGGCCCTGGTCTCATGAGGCAGAGCGTTCCACCAGGCCAGAGCCAGAGTTGAAAAGGCCCTGGCTCTGGTTGAAGCCAATCTAACTTCCTTAGGGCCCGGGACCTCTAGGGTGTTGCTATTTATGGACCTTGAGGCTCTCCGTGGGGCATACCGGGAGAGGCAGTCCCATAGAGTCTCATGCTCTAGCAACTGAGGTATCTCTCAGGCTAGGAGGCCAGGGCAGCTCCCGCCCCACAATTCTTCCTGACTCTGCACATCCTGTGCACACCTTGCAATGCACAAGTGGTTCTCTCCCTCTCCCCACTAAAGCAGCAGGTTGGTTTGTTTTTTTAAGAAAAAGGAGAGAGAAAAGATCTCAGTGTTGTTATTTCTCAGTTGTTTAGTCGTGTCCGCCTCTTCGTGACCCCCTGGACCAGAGCACGCCAGGCACTCCTATCTCCCACTGCCTCCCGCAGTTTGGTCAAACTCATGCTGGTAGCTTCGAGAACACTGTCTAACCATCTCGTCCTCTGTCGTCCCCTTCTCCTTGTGCCTCCATCTTTCCCAACATCAGGGTCTTTTCCAGGGAGTCTTCTCTTCTCCTGAGGTGGCCAAAGTCTTGGAGCCTCAGCTTCAGGATCTGTCCTTCCAGGGAGCACTCAGGGCTGATTTCCTTCCGAATGGAGAGGTTTGATCTTCTTGCAGTCCACGGGACTCTCAAGAGTCTCCTCCAGCACCATAATTCAAAAGCATCCATTCTTCAGTCATCAGCCTTCTTGATGGTCCAGCTCTCACTTCCATACATCACTACTGGGAAAACCATGGCTTTAACTACACGGACCTTTGTTGGCAAGGTGATGAAGATCTCAGTACTCTGTAGTAAAAGCTGAAAGTGATTAACGCCTTTTCCTTTGACAGGATTCGCACCTGCCTCTTCCCTGCGGCTTAGCCCCATTGGGAGGTACAGTCACAGCCCATCTTCCAGGGACGATGAGGATGAGGAACTCCCCAGCATCCTCTTGCACCCAGGTGAGGCCCGTTCTCCATCTTCTGGTTTGGCCTTTGGCCGCCAACCCTGTGAGGTAAGTCAGGCTGTAAGATGGCGATTGGCCAGGGAGCTTAATGCAGCCGAGTGGAGATTTGAACCGTGGTGTTTCTCAGGTCCTAGTTCAGCAGTGAATGAATGAATGAATCTTTATTTGCGTCGGCCATAGCAATAAAACAACAATACGATATACAAAGAATAGAAATAAAAAGCCAGTTATATAAAATACATTTGTGGGTTTTGAATCAATAGTCAAATGGTGGATCTGATTCTGATTGCCCCAGCTAAAAACCTCAAGTCTTTATCAAGAGGGCAAGCCAGAAGGGCATGTGCCACCAATTCAGGACTTCCATCTCCACAGGGACAAAAGCGTTTTTCGTGTGGAATCTGTTGGAGGTCCTAGTCCAGCAATCTGTAGCCACTACCCCACACCTCCTGAGAAGCAGTCGGAACCCTCTGTAAAATCTCCCCTGGCAGTATCATAGAATCTTTTTTTTTTAACCAAACTTGTATTTATAATAATATAATAATAATTTATTATTTATACCCCGCCCATCTGGCGTGAGTTTCCCCAGCCACTCTGGGCAGCTCCCAATCAAGTGTTAAAAACAGTACAGTGTTAAATATTAAAAACTTCCCTAAACAGGACTGCCTTCAGATGTCTTTTAAAGATAGGATAGCTGCTTCTTTCCTTCACATCTGAAGGGCGTTCCACAGGGCGGGTGCCACCACCGAGAAGGCCCTCTGTCTGGTTCCCTGTAACCTCACTTCTCGCAATGAGGGAACCGCCAGAAGGCCCTCGGAGCTGGACCTCAGTGTCTGGGCTGAACGATGGGGGTGGAGATGCTCTTTCAGGGATACAGGACCGAAGCCGTTTAGGGCTTTAAAGTTCAGCACCAACACTTTGAATTGTGCTCGGAAATGTACTGGGAGCCAATGCAGATCTCTCAGGACCGGTGTTATGTGGTTCTGGCGGCCGCTCCCAGTCCCCAGTCTAGCTGCCGCGTTCTGGATTAATTGCAGTTTCCGGGTCACCTTCAAAGGTAGCCCCACGTAGAGCGTGTTGCAGTAGTCCAAGCGGGAGATAACTATGCAATTATGCAATTTTAACCGCTTCTATACATACATTGTACAGTATCCATCACTTATCTCTTTTGCCAAGACTTCCCCATCCACCTCTCTGTGGCATTGAGGGGAAATCTTGATCTGATATTTCAACCCATTGTCGTTTCAAGTCTTCTCTTTTTTGATAGAAGAGGCACACATGTAAAGTGGTGGGTGCGTTTCTTATCAGGCCACCCCAATCTGATTTAGGGCACATTTCAAATCCAACCTTGGTTTGGTCCAGATCGCAAAAACTAAAATGGAGTGGCTTGTCCCATGGTGACGCAGCCCCCTAACAGTCAGCCTTCTCCCTCTGATAGTTGTCTCTGCCTTGGCCCAGTATACCTGAAGGAGCGTCTCCACCCCGGACACCGGGGTCCAGCTCCGAGGGCCTTCTGGCGGTTCCCTCACTGTGAGAAGTGAAGCTACCAGGAACCAGGCAGAGGGCCTTCTCGGTAGTGGCACCCACCCTGTGGAACGCCCTCCCACCAGATGTCAAAGAGAAGAACTACTACCAGACTTTTAGAAGACATCTGAAGGCAGCCCTGTTTAGGGAAGTTTTTAATATTTGATGTTTTATTTTTAATATCCTGTTGTGAGCTGCCCAGAGTGACTGGGGAACCCAGCCAGATGAGTCGGGTATAAATAATAAATTACTATTACTATTACACCTTTCTCTCCACTGAGAACAAGGTGGTACACCTTGTTTAATCCTCACAACAACCCTGTGAGGTAGGCCAGCCTGAGAGGCATAGCTGTCAACCGTCCCTTATTTGGAGGGACAGTCCCTTATCCCAGTGCCATGTCCCGCTGCTGTCCCTTATTGATGATGCCCCTTAAATTTCCCGGGTTTGAAAGGAAGCAGCTCCTCTCCCTCCCTCCCTGCCGGCCAGGGAGGAGGGAGGCTCCAACTGGGTTGCTTGGCTGCGTTGCTCACCCAATAAGGAGTCTAAGAACGACTGGGGGGTGGAGCTTGCATGCCTTGTGCTGATCAAATCGGCCACGTTGCCTGGGGACTCACCTTTGCTCAGCGCTTCCCAGCGGAGAGGTGACGGTGGTTTCCCTTGCTGCATCCCTTGCCGGGTTGCTGCGCTGTGGGAACCACCGCTTGAGGCTTCGCTTGGCTGCTGGCTGGGCTTTCTGCCTTTGGCTCGGAGGGGCTCAGAAGCTGAACATACCTGTGCCTGGAAAATCCCTTATTTTGGCTGCTGATCCCTTATTTTCAAGGCTGCTGGTCCCTTATTTTCAAATCTGTAAGTTGACAGCTATGCTTAGAGGCTGTGGCTGACCCCCACGGTCACACCCAGCAAGCCCCATGGGCCCAGTGGAGTTCTGAGCCCTGGTCTCCCAGGTCCTAGTCCGATACTCTAACCACTACACCACACTGCCTTAACTCGGAACAGAAGGGAAATACCCCGTTCCGGCCTCCAACCTCTGTTTCCGTTCTGCCTTTAGAGCCCTGTACCATCAAAGCCGGGATGCTGGTTTGGTGCAGGATGCCAAGACAACCCTTTTGGCCAGCAGTGGTAAGAATAAAAACGTTCTGTCTTGTTGCGTCTTTGTGGAAGGGGCTGTTCTCCCGGACTTCCTGCAAGGGGATGGGGTAGGCATGAAACAGGGGTTTTCTCTTCCCGGCAGGTGAAAAGAGTGCAGCAGAAAGCCAGGAAGGCCAATGTCATCCTCATCCAGGACACTTTGAGCATGAAATCCAAAGGGTAAGTGCAGCTTAAATGCAGTCCCGGTCTGGGTTCTGATCACCCATTGGCTGAGCTGCTCTGATGCCCGGCATGTTCACAGAGCTTTCTCTAAACTGCTCCTACAGGCAATGGCAGAAAAAAAACAACTTATTTCTGCTCTGCTTTCTCAGCCAGGAGTGTTGGGTGCGTGTTGGGTGTAGGTCTGAATTTGAAACCCTTCTCACCCATTGCTGAATAAATAATAATCATAATAAAATTTTATTTATATCCTGCCCTCCCCAGCCGAAGCTGGGCTCAGAGCGGCTAACAACAGCAAAATGATACAACATTCTAAAATCATTATAAAACCAGTTCAAATCAGATTAATGGCAACCATTGGGCTAGACTTCTGTGAGGGTTGCCAAAGGAGGGGATCAGGCTGTGCCCTGGCCAAAGGCCTGGTGGAACAGCTCTGTCTTGCAGGCCCTGCGGAAAGATGCCAAGTCCCTCAGGGCCCTGGTCTCTTGTGACAGAGCGTTCCACCAGATTGGAGCCACAGCCGAAAAATCCCTGGCTCTGGTTGAGGCCAGCCTAACCTCCCTGTGGCCTGGGACCTCCAAGATGTTTTTGTTTGCAGACTGTAGGTTCCTCTGTGGGGCATACCAGGAGAGGTGGTCCCATAGGTATGAGGGTCCTAGGCCATATAGGGCTTTGAAGGTTAAAACCAGCACCTTAAACCTGATCCTGTACTCCACCAGGAGCCAATAATTTTTGGACTTGTTTATTCGTTTAGTCGTGTCCAACTCTTCGTGACCCCATGGACCAGAGCACACTGTCCAACCATCTTGTCCTCTGTCGTCCCCTTTTCCTTGTGCCCTCCAGGAACTGGGGGGGGGGGTGATTTTTAGAGAACCAAAGGGGGAGAGCCCCCAAAAAACGTTGGGGAACCCCTGACTAAAACGCTTTGCTTCTCTCTAGTATCTAGCCATCTGTGTTCTTGCGGCCGTCAGTAAGATTTTTTCCCTTGCTAACCCGTCGTATCCCTTTTCCCTCCGCCTTCCCCCTGCAGCTTCTGCACTTCGTTCAGAAACCTGAAACACTACGAATGCAAGGAAAAGGGAAAACTGATAGTAAGTTTTAAACGGCAAAGGTGTGAGCTTCTTGGGGGGGGGGCGCGTGATCCTTGGTCTCCGCTCTGCATTTGTGTCTTCCACAAAAAGCACTGCTTGTGTTCCCCAGGGGAGATAATATTCTGTTTCTTTTCCCGTTTTGCTATGACTTTGCCCCCAGGCCAGAGCCAAAGAGAGTCACCCTCAAGATATCGACTGGTGCATCAAGTTGATAACAGACTACCTAGTTCGAGTAGGTAAGCTTAGCCAGCGGAGTGGGGCTGGGGGGGGGGGGTGAGGAGTGTCTTCTCTTTCCAGTAGCAAAAGAACTCTGTATTCTGTTTCTTCCTGTGCTGGTCCCGTGGGCTACCCGAGAGGCGAGGTCCAAGTCCTGTCCGTGGTCAAAGGTGCAACGTGGAGGCAGCCCATAGTAGCTGTAATGGTTCTAGGGGTTGCTCGTGCGTAAGCTTGTCCCAACATCTGGCTGGGTTGCCTGAGTGAACCTTTCCTGTCCGGGCAGCCACTCGCCCGTGACCGTCTCAATCACTGGCAGAATCCGTCAGTGGGCGTTTCTTCAACTTCTTCTAGCAAAGAAGTTCTTTGACGCCCAATCTCCGCCTACTCTCCCTGCGCGGAAGCCTTCTGCGCAAGGAGGGCGTGGGCAGCGGAGGACCCCTACTCTCCCCGCTGGTCCCAGGCAAGGAGTCATGGGATCACCTCGCCGATTGCCCCATCTGCCCCCCTTATCCACTGGAGCTATGCTGATTCTCTCCCCCAGAAGATGGGCTGCCCCTCTCACTCCAAGGACACTCTCTGGGATCCCTTCGGAGCTTGCTCTCTCCCTCGGACACTGATGGCAGTTCCCTGACAGTAGCTGAAGCTGGGTGCAGGGCAGGGAATCGGGTGAAGTCAGGAACAGGCTTGCAAGCAGGGAGCCAGGGCGGATCAGGAGCTCAGGCAGGAAAGCTGGACAGGGTTCAGGCAGGAACTAGCAACTAACAATGTTGCTCCCGCAACTTGGGACTGGGGCTGGCTGGCTTTTATCTGCCCCGAGGCATAGAGCGGCCCCGATCCTCTGGTGACTTTCCTATCCTGGCCTGGAGGTGAGCCCTCCTCCTGCAGGAACTTAGTTCCCTCCGCCTCTCTGCCCTGAGCCTCTGCAGCTCAGGAGAGGCTGGAGGGTTACCGGACCCAGAGGCAACCTCCTCTTCCCCTGACGGGGCTGAGAGTGGAGCACCTGCAGGCAATGGGTCCTCCATCACCTCAGGAAACAGAGCAGACTCACCTGCGGACCCAGCACAGGTGAGGACCCTTCAGGCTCAAGCCCCAGCCCCGGCTCAGCTGGTTCTGGAGGCAGGGAATCCTGTGCAGACTGGGATCCCTCAGGTTCAGCATCCGAGTCCGAATCCCAGGCCATCACAGTGGGTGACAGGGAATTCTGCTGCTTATGAATGAAGAATGAAATTCAAGCTTGGAAGCTTGGTCTTTTATGTATAAATATATATGAATAAGCCATCAGAACCATATATTGCAAGGGAGACTTTAAAGGGAAACCTAGTGGCCTTTGGTAACTCTAGAGTGTGACAAAGAGACAGTGCAGAAGCTCACTCAATGTATGACCACTCAAGCCTTGCTTTTAAATCCATGGTCGGCTTGGGAACAAAGTTCTGCGATGGCGTGACATAACTTGAAATCTCCAAAATGGGATTTAGTCGAGAAACCTTCCTCTTCTCTCCCCGTCCCCAGGCTGCGAATCTTTCACGGGGTCCTTCCTGGAGTATTACGCCCACGAGATGAGTGAGTAATTCGTTGCCTATTAAAACGCGCTGCTTTGATTCAAGTTTCCTAAAGAAGGAACAAAATCAAAGAAGGTTCCCTTTGCATGTATACACACAGCCAAGACCTCACTGTCTCCCAATTTTTGTTTTTTATTAAGTTCCTTTTGGGGAGTTGGAGGTCTGTGGCTTCTTGGGACGTGGTATACAGTAGGCGTTTTCCTTCTGTGGCAGTGAGACAAGTCCTAGCCCTTGTCAGTTTCCTCTCCTGCAAAATGGGTATTGTGCACACGTTTCTTCTCCATAGCGTGTCCCTTCCTGTCCAGTTTTGATGTTTCACCAGAGGGATGGGGAGGAAGGAACATAATATTTTGCCCTCCAGTGTGGTGTAGTGGTTAAGAGCGGTAGTCTCGTAATCTGGGGAACCAGGTTCGATTCCTCCCTCCTCCACCTGCAGCTGCTGGGTGACCTTGGGCCAGTCACACTTCTCTGAAGTCTCTCAGCCCCACTCACCTCACAGAGTGTTTGTTGTGGGGGAGGAAGGGAAAGGAGAATGTTAGCCACTTTGAGATTCCTGAAGGGGAGTGAAAGGTGGGATATCAAATCCAAACTCTTATTCTTCTTCTTCTTCCTCCGTGTGCCTCTTCCTCGAAAGGTCCGGAGGGTTGCAACACGAGAACGGGGCCTTCTCTGCAGTGGCTCCCCATCTGTGGCATGCTCTCCCCAGGGAAGTTCGCCTGGCGCCTTCACTATACACCCTTAGGCACTAGGCTAAAACATTCCTTTTTAACCTGGCCTTTGGTTGACCTGATCTACACCCCATACCCTTTTAAAACGTGGCTCTTTAGAGGGGTGGCGTTATTGTATTTTTATTTTATATATTGTGATTTATTTATTTTTTGAACCGCCACGAGACCTCCGGGTATAAGGCGGTTTATAAATTCAATAAATGAATGATTTTTTTGTCCATGATACCTGAGAGAAAGGTAGGCTTTTCTCTGTGCCTTCCCGCAGAAACCGTGACATTGCCTTATGGAATTAAACATATCAATTCCATAAGGGGAAGATTTAAGGATGTAAATGTTTAAGTTAAACTTCATAAGAATTGGGATTTGGAAAACCGTTAAAAGGACATGCAATGAAATTCAACCCAGGGGAAGCGAGGAAGTCACTTAACAAGGTTAATAAGTGTAATTTTCAATAAGGCTATGATTTATGTTTGTTTGCCTTGTGTGTTTGTTTGTCTGTTTATAATATTGTGAAAACCAATAAAAAAAATTGGGGGGGGGGGGAAAGAAACCGTGACATTGCCGTCTGCTTTCCTCCCCCCGAGGCTACTCCGTCCGAACAGGCGTCCTCCACGAACCGCCGCAGGAGACCTTTCCGGAGGCGGAGGAAGCAGACCCGGGCAAGTCGCCATCCGAGCCGTCGCCTGCTAAGCCCCCCCGGAAAGTCCTCCCAGACCGAGCTCGGGCCGCCCGGGACAAAGCCAACGAGCGCATCGTCGAGTTCATAGTGAAGTCCAAGGGGGCGGACGACCACCTCCGCTCCATCCTAAGGAGCAAGAAGCCGTCGCGCTGGCTCAGCGACTTTGTCGTCGCCCGGCCGTACCTGCCCTGCATGGAGGTTTACCTGGAGGACGACCACCAACAGGAACTCGTTCTCAACTACTTGCGGCGGGTTTACCAGGAGGCAGACCCCAAGGTGCTACCCGAAGTGAGAAGGGACAGTATCAAGTTCATCTTGGACGTCTTGTTCCCCGAGGTAAATCGCGGCCTTTTTTTAAGGAGTTGGGACACAAGGAGCTCCCTGAACTGGTGCTACCAGCACTGGTTGGCAGCTGCTCTCCGGGATTTCACAGATTCCCTGAAAATGCTGCCACGGATCGGACATGGGATCCTTTGTCGCTGTTGTTGTTTAGTCGTTTAGTCGTGTCCGCCTCTTTGTGACCCCCAGACCAGAGCACGCCAGGCACTCCTGTCTTCCACTGCCTCCCGCAGTTCGGTCAAACTCAAGCTGGTAGCTTCGGGAACACTGTCCCACCATCTCGTCCTCCATCGTCCCCTTCTCCTTGTGCCCTCCATCTCTCCCAACATCAGGGTCTTTTCCAGGGAGTCTTCTCTTCTCATGAGGGGGCCAAAGTATTGGAGCCTCAGCTTCAGGATCTGTCCTTCCAGTGAGCACTCAGGGCTGATTTCCTTCCAAATGGAGAGGTTGGATCTTCTTGCAGTCCATGGGACTCTCAAGAGTCTCCTCCAGCACCACAATTCAAAAGCATCAATATGGGATCCTTAGCACTACGCCACTAAGCTGCGGTTCTCCCCCTAAAGACGAACTAAGATTCTAGCCCTGACGATTTTGAATAAGGTGCCGGTTTTCACACACGGCCAGTTAGACCCTCGGTCAATATTGCCCACACTGGCTGGCAGTGGCTCTCCAGGGTCTCAGCCCCACCTGGAGATCAAACTTTCTGCATGCAAAGGAGGTGCTCTAACCACTGAGCCACGGCCCTTCCTTTGCATTCCAGAACCCTTCCTCCATGAATGTGTCAAACATAAAAAGGTAAAGGGATCCCTGAACATTGGGTCCAGTCGTGGATGACTCTCGGGTTGCGGCGCTCGTCTCGCTTTACTGGCCGAGGGAGCCGGTGTACAGCTTCCGGGTCATGTGGCCAGCAGGACTAAGCCACTTCTGGCGAACCAGAGCAGTGCACGGAAACGCCATTTACCTTCCCGCCGGAGCGGTACCTATTTACCTACTTGCGCTTTGACGTGCTTTCGGACTGCTAGGTTGGCAGGAGCAGCGACTGAGCAACGGGAGCTCACCCCGTCATTGCGGGGATTCGAACCGCCGACCTTCTGATCGGCAAGTCCTAGGCTCTGTGGTTTAACCCACAGCGCCACCCGCTTCCCTGTGTCAAACATACTTGCAAATTTTCTTTCTCTTTGCCCCCAGGCCATCATCTACGCCATTTCAGCCGTGGACCATATCGACTACAAGAAAGCGGAAGAGATATACTTGAGAGGGCCTCTGGTGAGCCAAAGGTAACTCCTTCCGTCGCTTCTTATCTATAACGGCTTTGGGGAAACTTGCAAAAACGGGAGCGAATGCCATAGTATTGCTGGGTTCCCCCTTTAGTTATGGTTGGCTTAAAAAAAAGGTAAAGGTAAAGGACCCCTGGACTGTTAAGTCCAGTCAAAGGCAACTATGGGGTTGCGGCGCTCATCTCGCTTTCAGGCCGAGGGAGCTGGCGTTTGTCCGCAGACAGCTTTCCGGGTCGTGTGGCCAGCAGGACTAAACCGCTTCTGGCACAACGGGACACTGTGAAGGAAACCAGAGTGCACGGAAACGCCGTTTACCTTCCCGCCGCAGCAGTACCTATTTATCTACTTGCACGTTGATGTGCTTTTGAACTGCTAGGTTGGCAGGAGCTGGAACAGAGCAATGGGAGCTCACCCCGTCGCAGGGATTCGAACCGCCGACCTTCTGATCGGCAAGCCCAAGAGGCTCTGTGGTTTAGATCACAGCGCCACCCTGCGTCCCCAGTTGGCTTAATCATATACTCCATGAGTTTTCCACAAATGCATCTGTGGTCAGAGCAATTCAGGTAAAGAAACAGCAGCACTTCTGGCGATTCCCTCCCTGCGAGAAGCGAGGTTGAGGGAACCAGGCAGAGGGCCTTCTCGGTGGTGGCGCCCGCCCTGCGGAATGCCCACCCATCAGATGTCAAGAAAATAAACAACTACCTGACTTTTAGAAGACCTCTGAAGGCAGCCCTGTTTAGGGACGTTTTTGACATCTTATCGTGTTTTTAATATTCTGTTGGGAGCCATCCAAAGTGGCTGGGGATGCCCAGCCAGATGGGCGGGGTATAAATAATAAATTATTTTAAAAAATAAGAAATTGTCCCACAGCACCTTAGAGACCAACTAAGTTTGTTCCGGGTATAAGCTGTCATCTGCATGCACATTTCTTCGTGCATGCACACGAAAGCTTATACCCAGAACAAACTTAGTTGGTCTCTAAGGTGCTGTGGGACAATTTCTTATTTTTCTGATTTATTTCGACTGTGTCAGACAAACACGGCTACCCACCTGAATCTAATAAATTATTATATCATTCCAAACATCCATGTCTTTACCAAAATTTAGTCTGCTGTTGCTGTGGTATTGAAGACTGTTGCTGTGATATTGGAGAAGAGGAGGTTAAGGGGTGATATGATAGCCATGTTCAAATATATAAAAGGATGTCACATAGAGGAGGGAGGAAGGTTGTTTTCTGCTGCTCCAGAGAAGCGGACACGGAGCAATGGATCCAAACTACAAGAAAGAAGATTCCACCTAAACATTAGGAAGAACTTCCTGACAGTAAGAGCTGTTTGCCAGTGGAATTTGCTGCCAAGGAGTGTGGTGGAGTCTCCTTCTTTGGAGGTCTTTAAGCAGAGGCTTGACAACCAGATGTCAGGAGTGCTCTGATGGTGTTTCCTGCTTGGCAGGGGGTTGGACTCGATGGCCCTTGTGGTCTCTTCCAACTCTAGGATTCTATGATTCTAAGACGAGCCTCCGTTAACTTCTCCACACGTTACTGTATTAATTTTTGAATCCATGAGCTTAGATTTTGTTGTGTGTCCCCCGCCGCCCCCTTTTCCGTCTCTTTATCCTTCAGGGAAAGAGAAATCTTCGAGGAAGAAATCCTAGAAAAGAAAAGAAGGCGGAATCTGCAGAGCAAGAGGCCTCCTCCGGAAGCCAGCCTGTGAAGCCTTTTCCCCTCGTCCCCATCCCGGAGGACACAGAACAAGTTCTACACCAGAGCTGTGACATGAAATAGGAAGTGCGTATTCTGTATAGGACACAAGAGCCTTTATTTTTAAATATATATATATGTGTGTATCAAATATACTGTAAGAAGTACATGTGATACCAGAACCATGACAATCCCGTCAGAGCGAACTGGACTGTTGTGGCAGTGAAACCTTCTCTCTCTCTGCCTTGGGACAGCCCCAAAATAAATAATATATCGGTGTTTGTGACGGCTTGCGCAGGAACCAGTGGCAGTTTGAGAGAAGACTTACTCCCCCGGTGTCAGCAAACCAAATGTTTTGAACTACAGCCCCAGGCTGATGGGAGTTGTAGCCCAAACCATTTTGAACGGATGTCTGGAAGCAAAAAATAAATTAAAAATGCGTGTGCTCATTGTTCATAGGAAACGCTTGTACCCCGCTCCCCTTTTAAATGGCTTCCGGAGGCTTCTCTGGATCCCGAAGAGGAAAAACTTTGCTGTACATTCCGCTGTCGTCGTCTAAAATCCAGTTCGCCCTGCTTTTGGCAAAGGTTTCAAAAGCTGGAGGTGCATCAAATTAGGGGCTTTTGCTTCCCGTCACAGACAGGAATCACCTCAGTTAGGTTCGCAGTCTTCCATCCCCATTCCCGTTATGAATTTTAAAACCCAGCCGGCGCGGCTATTATTAATTTGATGAGAGCTAAAACAGCCTTAAACCTTCTTCCACCCATACCGAATCGTTCCATCCTTTCTCCATCTTTTAAGCTTTCCGTGCAAAATTCTCTTTTTTTAAATCAAACAATAAAACTTCTCAAAACCACGACAGACTGGTTTCTTGCGTCCTTTGGAAGAATTGCAAAACTGGACTGGGCAACCATCGAGCTGTTTTCTCAATAGTTTCTTTTTATTATTTTTAATAGAGGGGTTCTTTCTCTCTCTTTTTGCAAAAACAGCAGCGAGGGACACAGATAGTGTTGCATGCTGGAAGTTTGCAGCTTGGAAATAATCATAAATCGCTTCTCCGGGCTTCTGAGAGGAGGGCTGGCAGCGAAAGCCGGCAAGGGGTGTAGCGATAACACAAAAAAGCAATTTAATTTCTGGCATCTAACCCTTGTCTCTCCCATCTTTCAGCTCTGGTTCAGGCCAGGGGTCCGTCTAGAGCAGTTTCCCAAACTTGGGTCTCCCGATACCGTCTTTTTCGCTCTATAAGACTCACTTTTCCCTTCCTAAAAAGTAAGGGGAAATGTGTGTGCGTCTTACGGAGCGAATGCAGGCTGCGCAGCTATCCCAGAAGCCAGAACAGCAAGAGGGATTGCTGCTTTCGCTGCGCAGAGATCCCTCTTGCTGTTCTGGCTTCTGAGATTCAGAATATTTTTTTTCTTGTTTTCCTCCTCCAAAAACTAGGTGCGTCTTGTGGTCTGGTGCGTCTTATAGAGCGAAAAATACAGTAATTTCTGGCATCTGACCTTTGTCTTTCCCATCTTTCAGCTCTGGGTCAGGCCAGGCGTCCGTCTAAACCAGTTTCCCAAACTTGGGTCTCTAGATATTTCTACATAGCAGGAGATGATGGAAGTTGTCGTCCAAAAAATAGCTGGTTGTTATCCAGGGTTGTTATGAAGGTCAAACTGGAAGGGGGAGAACCGTGTCCTTGACGGGAAAAGCGGGGGTACTAATGTAATAACAAAATAATTAACGGGCTGGCCTAAATAAATTACCTGTAAGCTTCTTGGGGCAAAGACCTGCCCGTTCGTGGGTGCTGCGTTGAGATTGCAATCGTCGATTTATAGAGCGGTTTATTTCAAGAATATTTATTATAGACAGCTTTTTCAAGAGGGGGGCAAAGTGGTGAACAGGGTGGGAGGGAGGGAGCCGGAACAAGATCAAACTTTTCCAAAAATGTTATTAGTTTTCACAATATTATAAACAAACAAACACACACAAAACAAACAAACATAAATCATAGCCTTATTGAAAATTACAGTTAATATGTTTAATTCCATAAGGTGAAGATCTAAGGATGTTAATGTTTAAGTTAAATTTCATAAAAATTGGGATTTGGAAAACCGTTAAAAGGACATGCGATGAAATTCAACCAAGGGGAAGCGAGGAAGTCACTGAACAAAGTTAATAACTGGAACAAGATCAAACTTTTTGACGTGGGCAGAAATTCACGGGTGACTGGAGTAAATTTACGGACTATTTGAAAAGTCATTGTGAAGATCGGACGACGTTTGTAGGTTTGCAATAAGTTTTGTGAGGAGTATTATTGGAAATATTGCAAAAATGGAGAAGGAGGAGGATGATTTGTTAAGAGATGTAAAGGCAATATAAAGTTAAGAAATGCATAAGAAGTGGTTAAAAGGGTGGATCATCAGAGGTGCTGACGGAAGTCTAAAAAGACTGTATAAGTGATAAGTTTTGTGGTATATTTTATATGTTATATAAAATATTTTATATATTTTCTATGTTTATTTTGTTTCATATATGTTTATTTTATTTTATATATTTTATATGTTTATTTTATATCTTTATTTTATTTTATATATTTTATATGTTTATTTTATTTTATATGTTTATTTTATATATTAAAATCAATAAAAATTATATTTAAATATATATATAAATAATGATTTAGGCTAGCTGGCCTCCTCTGGTTGGTAGGAACAATAAAAACCTTCCTTTCACCTTGCACACAAAAGAGAAGCTGGCAATTCATGCTTTTGGGTTGTGCAATGCGGTTCCTCCTTCCTAAGTTCGGCGGTGGCAGCGAGAGAGGCAGCTGGGTCTCTGTGGCGCAATCGGTTAGCGCGTTCGGCTGTTAACCGAAAGGTTGGTGGTTCGAGCCCACCCAGGGACGCGGTGGGAAGCTTGCCTTTTTTTTAATATATATTCCTTTTAATTTTATTTTTGCAAAAATAAAATAGTAATGCAAGCTGGGGCGCGCGAGATTGCATCAAGGGAGGTTGCTGGGAATATGGATTGGTGGATGGAAAACTAGGGACGCTATAAAAAATATGTGTGTGCAAGAAAGGGCAAGGGAGCCTCTGCCAGGAACCAAGATGGCCGCGCCGGCAACAAAGCAGGAAGCAGTTATTTCAAGCACATTTTTATTTTTATTTTGTCTTTTTCTTTTTTCATTATCATTTTTCTTTTCTCTTTCTTAACTTTTTTTGTATTTTTCCCTCTCGACATTTGGATGCCGTGCTTAATTCTTGCTATCTCTGTCATTTTTAAAAAATGCAATAGAAAAAATAAAATAAAAAACAACTTCCCTAAGCCAGTTTGCTACTATACCTTGATTTCAAAGAGCTGCTGTATTTCAAGCACAATTTTATTTTTATTTTGTCTTTTTTATTATTATTTATCATTTTTCTTTTCTTTTTTGCATTTTCCTTCTGAACATTTGGATGCCATGCTTAATTCTTGCTTCCTCTGTCATTTAAAAAAATCCAATAGAAAAAAATAAAATAATAAAAATAATAAAAATAAAACAACTTCCCTAAGCCAGTTTGTTACTACAGTATAATGTATTTTTGACCTTGAAAAGGGAAGGCCTGCTATCCCTCCCCTTCGCCACTAGGTGGCAGCAGCAACAGCTGCAGCAGCAGCAGGCGGCGCCGCCAGGAGCCGGAAGCGGAACCTTTGCAGGGCGGAACTGTGGCGCCGGTGGCGTCGGTTCCCCACCCGGAGCCTTTAGGGAACAGGACCCGCCTGGCTCCGCCCAGGGAGGGAGAAGGTGGCTTGAAGGGCTGCAGAAATGGCGACTCTGGCAGGTGAGGTGGGGGCTGGGCTGGGTGGGTGGGGGGTATATTTTGGGGGGGTGGGCTTCCCCTGCTGGCTGACCCCCCCCCCAGGCCAGCAGGGGGGGCTCAAGGGACCAGGAACTCCCCCCTTCCAAACTTTAAAGGTCAGCAGCCTCAGATCTGCAGATGACACAACATTGATGGCAGAAAGTGAGGAGGAATTAAAGAACCTTTTAATGAGGGTGAAAGAGGAGAGCGCAAAATATGGTCTGAAGCTCAACATCAAAAAAACGAAGATCATGGCCACTGGTCACATCACCTCCTGGCAAATAGAAGGGGAAGAAATAGAGGCAGTGAGAGATTTTACTTTCTTGGGCTCCAGGATCACTGCAGATGGTGACAGCAGCCACGAAATTAAAAGACGCCTGCTTCTTGGGAGAAAAGCAATGACAAACCTAGACAGCATCTTAAAAAGTAGAGACATCACCTTGCCAACAAAGGGCCATATAGTTCAAGCTCTGGTTTTCCCAGTAGTGATGTATGGAAGTGAGAGCTGGACCATAAAGAAGGCTGATCGCCGAAGAATAGATGCTTTTGAATTCTGGTGCTGGAGGAGACTCTTGAGAGTCCCATGGACTGCAAGAAGATCCAACCTCTCCATTCTGAAGGAAATCAGCCCTGAGTGCTCACTGGAAGGACAGATCCTGAAGCTGAGGCTCCAAGACTTTGGCCACCTCAGGAGAAGAGAAGACTCCCTGGAAAAGACCCTGATGTTGGAAAAGATGGAGGGCGCAAGGAGAAGGGGACAACGGAGGACGAGATGGTGGGACAGTGTTCTCGAAGCTACCAGCATGAGTTTGACCAAACTGCGGGAGGCAGTGGAAGACAGGAGGGCCTGGCGTGCTCTGGTCCAGGGGGTTGCGAAGAGGCGGACACCACTAAACAACTCAACAACAACGTGTCTTGGTAATATGAGCCTTTCGCTAGGAAGCTGGAGATGGTCCCTCGGGTGACTGGAAAGTGGCGGGGATGTTGTCGGGCGAAGGCAAGTGGAACAGGTGCTCAGGCACAGAGCCCGGGCGCTGGATCTGTCCCTTAATTGCCTTCGGAAGCCAGCAAGCATAGGACAGTGCCTTATGCTCCCTCTGAACAAAAATGGTAGAATTGTATTTACAGTGCTACCTCAGGTTACATACGTTTCAGGTTACATACGCTTCAGGTTACATACGCTTCAGGTTACAGACTCTGCTAACCCAGAAATAGTGCTTCAGGTTAAGAACTTTGCTTCAGGATGAGAACAGAAATCGTGCGGCAGCAGCAGGAGGCCCCATTAGCTAAAGTGGTGCTTCAGGTTAAGAACAGTTTCAGGTTAAGAACGGACCTCCGGAATGAATTAAGTACTTAACCCGAGGTAACACTGTATTATTATTAATTTTTATTTGCACATTAAATGTTACACATAATGAACCACATTATTCTATTATAAAAAGAATCTACACGGAAAGAAAAAAGAAAGAAAAGACAAAGAATCTACACGAAAAGAAAAAAGAAAGAAAAGACAAAAACAAAAAAATTCAAATGAAAAAATCTTGTCAAAAACATGCAGCTGTTTAATAAATACAAACCATCATCGACGATATTCTAAACACATATTTCCAGTGAGAGATCCTTTTATCTTGACCTTATCTTTTTCTCCTCGCAACTCTCGCTTTCTTATCTGTACCTAATCTCTGGTTTTATTCCCTGATTTATTTGATGACTTCCTTCTACCTCTACGCAGTTCCTGATTTCTCATCTATTCAAGTCTCTGCGTCCATTTTTAGCTCTGCAAAAATCCATTTGTATGATCTCTGTGGAATTTAATCTGTGCTCAACTACGCTGTGGTTTTATTTCCAGCTTCCCGCGTTGCCCTGCGTGGCCTGTCCCTTTGGAGGTAAGTATGCCTAAGGCAATTCTCACTCTCTTAGAGAACACTGAGCCCAATTGTTTGATTATTTCGGCTCTTTAAAGGTAAAGGGACCCCTGACCATTAGGTCCAGTCGTGACCGACTCTGGGGTTGCGGCGCTCATCTCGCTTTACTGGCCGAGGGAGCCGGCGTACAGCTTCCGGGTCATGTGGCCAGCAGGACTAAGCCGCTTCTGGCGAACCAGAGCAGCGCATGGAAACGCCGTTTACCTTCCCGCTGGAGCGGTACCTATTGATCTACTTGCACTTTGAGGTGCTTTCGACCTGCTAGGTTGGCAGGAGCAGGGACTGAGCAACGGGAGCTCACCCCGTCGTGGGGATTCAAACCGCTGACCTTCTGATCGGCAAGCCCTAGGCTCTGTGGTTTAACCCACAGCGCCACCCGCGTCCCTCTGCCCCACTAAAGGAGGATGCTAATGTAACTTTGGGGTGGGGTGCTGATTTCGAGCGATGTGCACGAGCCCCACTTTGAGACCCACGACTTCTCGCTGTCTCCCAACAGGCCGCTCGCGGTGTCCAGCGCACCCGCTCGCTCGCTCCATCAGACGCCCGTGACGGACAGCACAGACAGGTAGGCCGAACCCCAAACACCCCCCTCGTCGCCGGGCAGCCAGGGGGGATTCTGTGAGGCAGGCGGAAAGCAGCTTTGAGAGCCGCTGCGGGGCAGCCACAAACCAGGGAGACCTCGCTTCCGATCGCCTCTCTTCGAGCCGGTTGCCCACCTCTCAGCTTAGCCTGCCTCATAGAATTGTAGCATTGGAAGGGGAACCCAGGGGTCATCCAGCCAAACCCGCAGCAATACAGGGGTTGCGGCAAAAGAATCCCTGACTCATGGCCTTCCAACCTCTGCTTAAAAAGGAGGAAGGAGAGTCCACCACCTTCTACGGGAGACTGGTCTGTTATCAAACAGCTCTTACTGTTTGATAGGGCCCTAAGGAAGTTACCGTATTTTTCGCTCTATAAGACGCACCAGACCACAAGGCGCACCTAGTTTTTGGAGGAGGAAAACAAGAAAAAAAATATTCTGAATCTCAGAAGCCAGAACAGCAAGAGGAATCACTGTACAGTGAAAGCAGCAATCCCTCTTGCTGTTCTGGCTTCTGGGATAGCTGCGCAGCCTGCATTCGCTCCATAAGACGCACACACATTTCCCCTTACTTTTTAGGAAGGAAAAAGTGAGTCTTATAGAGCAAAAAATACGGTAGATTGGCTTCAACAAGAGACAGGGCCTTTTCAACACTGGATCCGGCCCGGTGGAACGCTCTGCCTCATGAGACCAGGGCCCTGCAGGCTCTGATTTCTTTCCGCAGGGCCTGTGAGACAGAGTTGTTCCGCCTGGCCTTTGGCTTGGAGCCAATTTGATTCCCTCCCTCTTTTTCTTTTTTCTTTTCCTTCTCCTCCTGCGATGAGGCTACATTTCAATATTTTAATGTTTCAATATTTTAATGCTATATTTTAATTTTGTTTTTAAGTTGTAATCATTCAACTTGTTTTTATTATTGCTTGTAAGCCGCCCTGAGCCCGGCCCTGACTTGGGAGGGCGGGGTATAAATAAAAATTATTATTATTATTATTATTATTATTATTATTATTATTACCACTAGAATGTTTGAATCAGTTGGTTCGGGTCCTTGCTGGCTCCGTCTCCCATGGGACAACTGCCCTTCCAATATTTGATGACAGATCTCATATCTCATACGCTTCTCTAAGATTATTTACCGTATATTTTGCTGTATAAGACTCACTTTTTCCCTCCTAAAAAGTAAGGGGAAACGTGTGTGCATCTTATGGAGCGAATGCAGGCTGCGCAGCTATCCCAGAAGCCAGAACAGCAAGAGGGATTGCTGCTTTCACTGCGCAGCAATCCCTCTTGCTGTTCTGGCTTCTGAGATTCAGAATATTTTTTTTCTTGTTTTCCTCCTCCAAAAACTAGGTGCGTCTTGTGGTCTGGTGCGTTTTATAGAGCGAAAAATACGGTATATCCTGCTTTCCACTCATGTAGGTCTCAAAACGACCCCCAGCAACGATAACATATAAGCAATTTAAAACTCAGACATTTTTAAACACCAAGAATTTTATATCTCCACCCGAGAACATCTGAGATCCATCCAGGGCGGTGCAAAGGCCACTGGAAATTAAACAGTTTGACCGGGCATCTGAAACTCCAGTAGGGGTGGCGTCTCCTCGTTGGACTCGATGCCTAACTTGTCCCTGACTAACTTCTTGTGGGAGGGAGTTCCACAGGTCTGTGCAGCCGATACCGGAATTTGCACCCAGCTCTTGTTCATGCAGTCAGAAACCAGCACGGTTGGAGTGATAACAAGAGCCATGAAACTGGGTTCTAAGGGAGTCATCTAGCCCAACCCCCTGTGATTCCTCAGCAGGGAATGGCGCCCTGATGGTATCCTTTCCTCCGTAGTTCTGCTCAGCTTCAGCAGAAGAGCGCCAGCACCGTCGTTCAGAAGAAGTCGTACCTTCCTAGCAGCCGAGGGGAGTACGTCATCACCAAGCTAGACGACTTGATCAACTGGGCTCGGCGGGTGAGTGGCAGCTTTGCGAGGATTATTATTATTAAAGGGTAAAGATAAAGGGACCCCTGACCATTAGGTCCAGTCGTGGCCGACTCTGGGGTTGTGGCGCTCATCTCGCTTTACTGGCCGAGGGAGCAGGCGTACAGCTTCCGGGTCATGTGGCCAGCAGGACTGAGCCGCTTCTGGCAAACCAGAGCAGCGCACGGAAACGCCGTTTACCTTCCCGCCGGAGTGGTACCTATTTATCTACTTGCGCTGGTGTGCTCTCAAACTGCTAGGTGGGCAGGAGCAGGGACCGAGCAATGGGAGCTCACCCTGTTATTGTGGGGATTCGAACCGCCGACCTTCTGATTGGCAAGCACTAGGCTCTGTGGTTTAACCCACAGCGTCACCCACGTCCCTATTATTATTATTTTGTTTAATTGCTGCTAGAGACTTAGTCCATCCTGCCCGTAACATCTCCTGCAGGCCCTCAAGCCTTATATACCTGTGTTTTACCCCGAGCCACACTTTCCCAAATGCGGAAGCCGCAAAAACAAAAACGCAAAATAAATGGCGAAAACAGACACACCTCAGCGTAACACTCAAAACGGAGCGTGTTCGGCTTCCAAAAAATGTTCGCAAACCAGAACACCTACTTCCGGGTTTGCTAGTGTTTGAGTTCCAAGTTGTTTGAGAACCAAGGCATTTGAGAACCAAGGTACCACTGTATTAGCACCTACAATTCCTAATAGAAAAGCCTCTAGTTTTTAAAATAAAAGTTAGTGGCTCATAGGGATGCGGGTGGCGCTGTGGGTTAAACCACAGAGCCTAGGACTTGCCGATCAGAAGGTCGGCGGTTCGAATCCCCACAACAGGGTGAGCTCCCATTGCTCGGTCCCTGCTCCTGCCAACCTAGCAGTTCGAAAGCACACCAGTGCAAGTAGATAAATAGGTACCGCTCCGGCGGGAAGGTAAACGGCATTTCCATGCGCTGCTCTGGTTCGCCAGAAGCGGCTTAGTCCTGCTGGCCACATGAGCTGGAAGCTGTACGCCGGCTCCCTCGGCCAATAAAGTGAGATGAGCGCTGGAACCCCAGAGTCGGTCACGACTGGACCTAATGGTCAGGGGTCCCTTTACCTTTACCTCGCGGCTCATATCTCAATGCTGAGCATCTCCTCCGCCCACAGAGCTCCTTGTGGCCGATGACCTTCGGCTTGGCTTGCTGCGCCGTCGAGATGATGCACATGGCTGCCCCCCGCTACGACATGGACCGCTTCGGGGTGGTCTTCCGAGCCAGCCCCCGGCAAGCCGACGTCATGATCGTGGCGGGCACGCTCACCAATAAGATGGCACCTGCCCTTCGGAAGGTAGGCCGGGTGGAATCCAAGAGGCGGCACTTTCAGGGACAATGGGAGACATTGGTTTGGCCCGAGGGCCATATTCGCTTCTGGGGGGCCGCCTGCTGGCAGAGGGCAGGTCTAAAGGCGAAATGTTTTAAACAATTTAAAATTTTGGTTCCTCTTGTTTTGCTTCTGTTGGGGTTGGTAAAATGTTTAGTTGGGGCTGGTGGTTATATTAACTTGGGCATAACTGTAAACGGTTTAATAATAATAATAATAATAATAATAATAATAATATTACTATTACTATTATTATTATTTATTATTTCTGTCCCACCCCATCTGCCTGGGTTTCCCCAGCCACTCTGGGCAGCTTACAGCATATATAAAAACATAATACAGTGGTACCTCGGGTTAATTACTTAATTCGTTCTGGAGGTCCGTTCTTAACCTGAAACTGTTCTTAACCTGAAGCACCATTTTAGCTAATGGGGCTTTCCCGCTGCCGCTGTAGCACGATTTCTGTTCTTATCCTGAAGCAAAGTTCTTAACCTGAAGAACTATTTCTGGGTTAGCGGAGTGTGTAACCTGAAGCGTATGTAACCCAAGGTACCACTGTACAGATTATAAATAAACCAGTAAAACAATAGAAACTAATAATGATGATGGTATCCAGAAGGGAACACAGCCCTCAGGCAGAGTACAAAGTTTTAAAGGGCAGAAGCAATTATTATTGTTGTTGTTGTTGTTGTTGTTGTTGTTGTTGTTGTTATTATTATTATTAGTTTCTATTGATTTATTGGTTTGTTTATAATCTGTACAGCCGTACCTTTGATATTCTGTGAAATTTTTAATGTGTGTGGTTTTTTTGCGCGCGGGGTGGGTGTGTTGCTGTTTTAACAATTTATTTTGCGCTTCTATCTTGTGTTTCCACCCTGTGTGCCACCCCGAGATTGTAGGATGAAGGGCGGTGCACACATTCAATAGATAAAAATAAACTTGCTAAGCTTTGCAGATCCCAGGTCTCTGCAACTCATTTTGACTCCAGCATGCAAAACTCGTCGTCTTCTTTGTTTCGACAGGTGTATGACCAGATGCCTGAGCCACGCTACGTAGTCTCCATGGGGAGGTAAAGAAAAATGGAAATATTTCTTTCCTATTGTTGTCGGGGAAAGTGGGTGTACTTTGTACAGTGGTGCCTCGCAAGACAAAATTAATCCGTTCCGCGAGTCTATTCGTCTAGCGGTTTTTTCGTCTTGCGAAGCAAGCCCATTAGCGGATTAGTGCTATTAGCGGTTTAGCGGCTATTAAAGGCTTAGCGGATTAGCTGCTAAAAGGCTATTAGCGGTTTAGCGGCTTAGAAAAAGGGGCTGGGGAGCGGAAAAAAATCTCAAGACTCGCAAGACATTTTCGTCTTGCGAAGCAAGCCCATAGGGAAATTCGTCCTGTGAAGCGCATCGAAAAACGGAAAACCCTTTCATCTAGTGGGTTTTCCGTCTTGCGAGGCATTCGTCTTGCGGGGCACCACTGTAATCATTTTTCAAGCTTATAACCTTCGTTCATCTCCCTGCTGCTGGTTGTCGCCCGTGATTTGAACTCTAGGCTCTGACACGCTTTTGCTGCTGTCTCTACCGAATCTTTCCTCCTCCTGCAAACCGCACTCCCTGACGTTTCCGCGGAGGGGGAAACGTTTAAACCGACGTATCCCATAATCAGCAGTGCCACCTCTTGGGGGGGGGGCAGCCAAGGGTGTCAGAGGTGCAAATATAATAATCAGATTTCGAAAAGCTGGTATCATGGGATAAAGTCCATCCGTTTGGTTGAAATAATCAGATTTAAATAGTTTAAATGGGATTTTGAACACATGCAATCAACCACTCCTGTTGGAATTTCATCACGCTGTTATCGTCCTTTGTGGGCTGTGCAAACTGCTCTTCCGAATAACGTTTTTTTATAGGGTCGGGGGCACTGGGGGTGAGTTTGCGACACCAAAAAGATGGCTTAAATACTGAATAATACGTTCGCTAAAACACTGGACTGCCCTCCATTGTTTTTTTGTCCTGCTATTTTCAGCTGTGCTAACGGTGGCGGCTACTACCATTACTCTTACTCCGTGGTTCGTGGCTGCGACCGGATCGTGCCGGTGGACATCTACGTCCCAGGTAAACAAGACGACGTGTGTCACTGGGGGTTGGACTAGATGACCGCTGGGGGGCCCTTCCAACTCTGCGGTTCTCTGATTCTGCTAGCTGCCTCTCCTTGGCTGCTCTTCCCCAGCCTGCAGCCGCTTCAGACTCCCATCAGCCCAGGACATGGAGTCCAAAGTGGCTGGTGATGACTCTGGACTTGAGATCCGGCCTCCTTGCAGAGTCGTTTTGGACTCACAGCTATCCATGTAGGCGCAGGTCCATTCCGGTGGATCGGGCCCGTCCAGCATGGGTGGCCAACAGGATTCCCCCAAGGAAAGCCCACAAGCATGTTCTGAGCCCCAGAACAACTCTCTCCCTCTGTGGTTTGTAGCGACAGATATTCAGAAGCATTCACAGCTGTCCATCGAGGCGCAGGTCCATTCTGCGTCTAGGGCAGCTGTCTACCAGCTCCATCTGGTATGCAGGATGAAACCCTCCCTGCCCGTAGACTGTCTGGCCAGAGTGGTGCATGCTCTGGTTATCTCCCGCTTGGACTACTGCCATGCACTCTCCGTGGGGCTACCTTTGAAGGTGACCCGGAAACGACAACTAATCCAGAATGCGGCAGCTGGACTGGGGACTGGGAGTGGCCACCAAGACCATATAACACCAGTCCTGAAAGACCTACACTGGCTCCCAGGACATTTCCAAGCACAATTCAAAGCGTTGGTGCTGACCTTGAAAGCCCTAAACGGCCCAGTATCCCTGAAGGAGCGTCTCCACCCCCATCGTCCACCCTGGACACTGAGGTCCAGCTCCGAGGACCTTCTGGCAGTTCCCTCCCTGTGAGTTGTGAGGTTACAGTAGTACCTTGGGTTAAGTACTTAATTTGTTCCGGAGGTCCGTTCTTAAACTGAAACTGTTCTTAACCTGAAGCACCACTTTAGCTAATGGGGCCTCCTGCTGCTGCTACTGTGCCGCCAGAACACAATTTCTGTTCTCATCCTGAAGCAAAGTTCTTAACCCGTAGTACTATTTCTGGGTTAGCGGAGTCTGTAACCTGAAGCATATGTAACCCGAGGTACCACTGTACAGGGAACCTGACAGAGGGCCTTCTCGGTGGTGGTGCCCGCCCTGTGGAACGCCCTCCCATCAGATGTCAAGGAAATAAACAACTATCTGACTTTTAGAAGACATCTGAAGGCAGCCCTGTTTAGGGAGGTTTTTATTGTTTGATGTTTCATAATTTGCTGGGAGCCACCCAGAGTGGCCGGGGCAACCCAGTCAGATGTACTGCATATAAAAAAACAGATCATTATTGCTATTGTTATCCCTTAGGGGCTTGGGCTAAGGATACTTTCCAACTTTACGGTTCTATTATCATTATGCAATACAAGGAGGTTCCGGCCTGGACAACCGCCTTGCCTCTGCCCTGTGATGGTCTGACTGCGAACCCCCTTCTTCGCAGGTTGCCCCCCCACAGCCGAAGCTCTTCTCTACGGGATTCTGCAGCTGCAGCGCAAGATCAAGCGGGAAAAACGACTCCAGATTTGGTACCGGAAGTAGCAACGGCACGTCGGCTGGCGGGCCCGAAAATGACGGTGGCGCCCGTGGTTTAGCGCATTTTGCACACAGCTTTCTCTACAAGTTTGCAATTATATATAGAGAGTACATTGGTTTGGTGGCCTGTCTCTTTTCACAATCAAGGGCTTCTCACAGGGAGGGAACCGCCAGAAGGCCCTCGGGAGATGGACCCCGGTGTCCGGGCTGGCCGATGGGGGTGGAGACGCTCCTTCAGGTCTACTGGGCCGTTTAGGGCTTTGAAGGTCAACACCAACACTTTGAATTGTGCTCGGAAATGTACTGGGAGCCAGTGAAGATCTTTCAGGACCGGTGTTATGTGGTCTCGGCAGCCATTCCCAGTCACCAGTCTAGCTGCTGCATTCTGGATTAGTTGTAGTTTCTGGGTCACCTTCAAAGGTTTGAGGCATACAGTGGTACCTCGGGTTAAGTACTTAATTCGTTCCAGAGGTCCGTTCTTAACCTGAAACTGTTCTTAACCTGAAGCACCACTTTAGCTAATGGGGCCTCCTGCTGCTGCCGCACCACCAGAGCACAATTTCTGTTCTCATCCTGAAGCAAAGTTCTTAACCTGAAGCACTATTTCTGGGTTAGCTGAGCCTGTAACCTGAAGCGTATGTAACCTGAGGTACCACTGTATTACCATCATGAGGGCTACCAGCCTGAGTTTGACCAAACTGCGGGAGGCAGGGGAAGACAGGAGTGCCTGGTGTGCTCTGGTCCACAGGGTCACGAAGTGTCGGACACAACTAAACAACACCATCAGGGGGACTAGAAGCTTTTCTTTTTAAAAGCTGAAGTTGCGGTTCAGGCAACGCTAACACACACACACCCCATTCAAACATTTTGCAACTGGTGACTACGGGCCAGTCGCTAGCTCTCTGCCTAACCAACCTCTCACGTTTTTTGTGAAGATTAAATGAGGGAGGGGAGAACTAAACACATCGAGTCGAGCTCCTTTGTTAGGAATAAGTTGGGATATACCACATTTTTTGCTCTATAAGACGCACCAGACCACAAGACGCACCTAGTTTTTGGAGGAGGAAAACAAGAGAAAAAAGAATTCTGCATCTCAGAAGCCAGAACAACAAGAGGGATTGCTGTGCAGCGAAAGCAGCAATCCCTCTTGCTGTTCTGGCTTCTGGGATAGCTGCGCAGCCTGCATTCGCTCCATAAGACGCACACACATTTCCCCTTACTTTTTAGGAGGGGAAAAGTGAGTCTTAGAGAGCAAAAAATACGGTAAATGTGAAACTGCGATAGCAAGAGCGGGATGAGACCCAGCGTCGTTCGGGTCGACTTCCGGAAGGCAGCCTGTTTGCTCAGGGGATAAAAGTTTGGGCTTTGGAGGCAGGAAGGTGGGTGTAAAAAAGACCTCTGTTTGGAGAGCTGCTGCCAGACAGAGTAGTCCTCAGCAGGCTGCATGGACCAATCGTCCGCCTTTAGAGCAGGGGTCGGCAAGGTTTATCTTGCGTGGGCCAGATTGGTCCCGCTTGTGATTTCCGGCGTTTGCACAGACGCGATTTCCGGCGCCGCAGAAGCTAGTTTAGCTCGCACCGCACCGCGCTGTGCTAATTTAGCGCAGCACACCAGCAGGCAGCTCAGTTCGGGGGCCGGTCAAACGACATCCGGCCAGTGGGCCTTAGGTTGCTGACCCCTGCTTTAGAGCCTTGTTACAGCGAGCGGTGCTGTGGGTTAAACCACAGAGCCTAGGACTTGCCGATCAGAAGGTCGGCGGTTTGAATCCCCGCAATGACGGGGTGAGCTCCTGTTGCTCAGTCCCTGCTCCTGCCAACCTAGCAGTTCGAAAGCACACCAGTGCAAGTAGATATATAGGTACCGCTCTGGTGGGAAGGTAAACGGCATTTACGTGTGCTGCGCTGGCTCACCGGAAGCGGCTTAGTCCTGCTGGCCACATGACCCGGAAGCTGTACGCCGGCTCCCTCGGCCACTAAAGCAAGATGAGCGCCGCAACCCCAGAGTCGGCCACGACTGGACCTAATGGTCAGGGGTCCCTTTACCTTTACTACAGCAACAGAAGATAGGCTGGTGACTTATATGTAGCCAGACTACTGATCCATCCGGCTTAGTACGGTCTACACTGGCTGGTAGCCGTTCTCCCGCATGGAGATGTCGGGGATGTAACCCGGCGCCTTCCACAGGCCACACTGGTGCTGAGCTGAAAAGTCATGTCCCTAGTCCTCATGGTTCTGAATGGAAAAGCAAATTTGAACAGGAGTCAGCCTGTTACCAAATCAGACCAGAAGCCCATCTCTCTACAAGGGCCGGCAGGGGCTGTGTGGGGTCTTGCAGGCAGAGAAGGGTCTACCGCAGCCCTGCTTATGGAGACGCCACCGGAGGGATCGATCCACAGACCTTCTACATGCATCGCTCGGCGCCAAGCTGCCGCCAGTGTGGTGTAGTGGTTAAGAGTGGCAGACTCGTAATCTGGTGAACCAGGTTCGATTCCCTGCTCCTCCACCTGCAGCTGCTGGGTGACCTTGGGCCAGTCACGCTTCTCTGAAGTCTCTCAGCCTCACTCACCTCACAGAGTGTTTGTTGTGGGGAAAGAAGGGAAAGGAGAACGTTAGCCGCTTTGAGACTCCTGTGGGTAGTGATAAAGTGGGATATCAAATCCAAACTCCTCCTTCTCCTACACCCAGTTTGCCGTTCGGCAGAGATGAAAGGAGACAAGGCAATGTGGAAAAGAATTCTCTTGATCGACAGAACAGACTGCAATTTTTTTGGCTAAAGGGCTCGTGTCCATGTGCCCGGAGGCTCGAAAAACGAGAGGCCGCCTCCCTCCCCGATTTCTGTTTGGCCGCAAAAGAGCGGACCGTCTCGGCTGCTCCTGCTGCGGTCAGCATGCCCTTCCTCAGAGAGCTAGCCGGTGGTGGGGGAACGGGCTGACAGCTCTACTTGATGAGGGCGGGAGTGATCATTTTGGGGAAGGAGTAGTATCTGCAGTCAGACGGAGGGACGAGGTCCATGACGGCTGTGTGGATGTTCTCCTTCTTGAAACCGGCCTCCACCAGGTGCTCCACCTGCGTTTCCTAAAATGCGGGAGGAAAGCGCCTTGAGGAGACTTTAAACCCACCACACAAGACACGCGGTTGTAAAGAACCAGCAATTTGAACGCGCTATGAACATCCGACACCAGAGGGTGCCAGAGAGCAGAGAATTTTAAAACACAGTTTTCCTTGGGGTTTTTTTTTTCGTATAACGATCCAAGGAAGAGGAATGGCGACGAGAGCCGTTTAAATCTATGGGGTGGGTCTATTAGGACCCTCGTACCTACAGGACCGCCTCTCCTGGTATGTCCCACAGAGAAATTTACGGCCTGCAAATAAAAACATCCTGAAGATCCCAGGCCACAGAGAGGTTAGGCTGGCCTCAACTAGAGCCAGGGCTTTCTCGGCCGCGGCTCCAATCTGGTGGAACGCTCTGTCACAAGTGACTAGGGCTCTGCGGGACTTGGCATCTTTCCGCAGGGCCTGCAAGACAGAGCTGTTCCACCAGGCCTTTGGTCAGGGCGCAGCCTGACCCCCTCCTCTGGCAATCTGCACAGAATTTTGCTTAATGGTTGCCATCAATTTGATTTTAATTAATTTTATAATGAATGTTTTTAGAATGTTGGATTATTTTGATTGTTGTTAGCCGCCCTGAGCCCAGCTTCGGCTGGGGAGGGCGGGATATAAATAAAAATTTATTATTACTTGCGGGAGCCAGACTAGAATTCGCACGGACGCAGAGCTCTTGTTCCCTGGCCTCCACCCGCCTGCAAAGCCCTCCCTCGCCCTCACCTGAAACATCTTCTCGATGTCCGAATACTTGTTCTTGAGGAGGTCTCCCCAAGAGGTCAGGTTGCAGTAGGTGAGGACACCTCCGGGCTTCAGAAGGCGGTAAGCATGGCCCTGCAGGAAAGTGGGGAGGGATGGGAGTTATGGCAGACTTTGTGGGGCTCTTTCCCCCCAGGACGCTTTGCTGGGGATTTTTGTCCTGGAAAGGTTGGGGGTCCCTGCTGGTTGCATCCCCGTATCTGAAGTTAGGAATGTTATAAGAAAAAAAGCCCTGCTCCTTTTCCCTTATGGGGTACCCAAGAGCCTATACAGAGTCCTTTTGTAGGTTCTCTGTTGGTAAAAGGACCCCTGACCATTAGGTCCAGTTGTGACAGACTCCGGGGTTGAGGCGCTCATCTCACTTTACTGGCCGAGGGAGCCGGTGTACAGTTTCCGGGTCATGTGGCCAGCAGGACTAAGCCGCTTCTAGTGAACCAGAGCAGCACATGGAAATGCCGTTTACCTTCCTGCCGGAGCAGTACCTATTTTATCTACTTGCACTTTGACGTGCTTTCGAACTGCTAGGTTGGCAGGAGCAGGGACTGAGCAACGGGAGCTCACCCCGTCACCGGGAATTCGAACCGCCGACCTTCTGATCGGCAAGCACTAGGCTCTGTGGTTTAACCCACAGCACCACCCGCGTCCCTTAACCGCGTCTGTTGGTAGGAGAAAATAAAAGAGGCAAACCAGAGCATATTGAGAAGCAAAGCAGCTAGTAAGCCTGATCTTTTATTAAGGCTGTTGCAACAGGGAGAGAGGTGGAGGACCCCCTTTGTCCTAAGGTGTGCAAAGCCCTTATATAGACTTTTGCACTGCCCACCCTGGAACCCAAGACCGCCCCTCCATACATCATACATACATCACGGAAGGGGTGTAGCCCAAGCCCAACCCCCAGTACATCAGAGAAGAGGCGGACTACAACCTGTCTGCCAGGTTACCTGATTGAATTACCTGGGCATGCTGGCCACTCTTTTGTTATGATCATAGAATCATAGACTCATAGAGTTGGAAGAGACCACAAGGGCCATCGAGTCCAACCCCCTGCCAAGCAGGAAACACCATCAGAGCACTCCTGACATATGGTTGTCAAGCCTCTGCTTAAAGACCTTCAAAGAAGGAGACTCCACCACACTCCTTGGCAGCAAATTCCACTGTCAAACAGCTCTTACTGTCAGGAAGTTCTTCCTAATGTTTAGGTGGAATCTTCTTTCTTGTAGTTTGGATCCATTGCTCCGTGTCCGCTTCTCTGGAGCAGCAGAAAACAACCTTTCTCCCTCCTCTAGGTGACATCCTTTTATATATTTGAACATGGCTATCATATCACCCCTTAACTTCCTCTTCTCCAGGCTAAACATGCCCAGCTCCCTTAGCCGTTCCTCATAAGGCATCGTTTCCAGGCCTTTGACCATTTTGGTTGCCCTCCTCTGGACTACTCAGTTCCTGAATCCAGGTCACAGGCTCAACCTATTCATACCTTAAATGTGCCTTGAGACAGGATTTGTGAGCAAAGAGACAGAGGGGAGGCTCCTCATTTCCTTTGACCTTGCAGAGAAATATCTGAGGTCATTTGGGAGAGACAAAATGGATTCAGAACTTTTTTCTGTACTGTATTAAATTTAGAAGATCTGGCAGCCACGATTTAAGACTTTCGAAAAGAAAGGACAATAAACGAAAAACAGATTAAAACTCGCATCACGTGATTTCAGCCAGTGCCGGATTTACGTATAAGCCAAACAAGCGATAGCTTAGGGCCCCGCTCTCTTGGAGACCCCCCAAAATATAATTCTTCTTAATTGTATTTCAGTTCAACAATTATGTGCAAATGGCTTCAGATACCTGTTAGGTCCATAAATTACCTTATAGCATGTATTCAACACAAAAAAGAGCGACAATTTGTTGTTGACAAAGGACAGCTGGGCGTATAAAGGGGCCCATTACCCCTTTATAGGGGGACGCGGGTGGCGCTGTGGGTTAAAGCCTCAGCGCCTAGGGCTTGCCGATCGTAAAGTCGGCGGTTCGAATTCCCGTGGCGGGGTGCGCTCCCGCTGTTCGGTCCCAGCGCCTGCCAACCTAGCAGTTCGAAAGCACTCTGGGGTGCAAGTAGATAAATAGGGACCGCTTACCAGCGGGAAGGTAAACGGCGTTTCTGTGTGCGGCTCTGGCTCGCCAGAGCAGCGATGTCACGCTGGCCACGTGACCCGGAAGTGTCTTCGGACAGCGCTGGCCCCCGGCCTCTTGAGTGAGATGGGCGCACAACCCTAGAGTCTGTCAAGACTGGCCCGTATGGGCAGGGGTACCTTTACCTTTACCTTGCTTTTTGCGACTGCCGTCACGCCTTACCTTGATGAAGCTGAACTGGTGAGTGTGCCAGGTTTCAGCTGAGAGAGGGTACGTGTCGTAGAGGATTCCTGGAGGTTGCAGGAAAGAAACAGGAAAACAGAAAAGGTTACTTTGCCAACTTAGGAGTCTCCCGCACCTCCTAAAGCAGGGGTCTGCAACCTGCGGCTCCAGAGCCGCATGTGGCTCTTTTACACCTTTGCCGCGGCTCCGGGGCGGATACTAGCGAGGGGAGGAGGCGCATTGTGCGCCCCGACACTCCCCACTGTGGCGGGCTCTGTACTGGCTGTGACGTCGCATGGGGGCGGGGCGTGCGTTACTATTGCCTAATTCTGGAATTCAAAAGCATTTCTCCCTCCAACCAGGAGGCAGAACATAGATTCCATTGATGGCCTTTCCCCTCCATGAATTTGTCTAATCCCCTTCTAAAGCCATCCAAGTTGGCCCTGATTGCCTACTGTGGCAGGGAGTTCCACAGTTTGCACGGGGCGAAGAACGGCTTTATTTGACCCGTCCTGAGCCTGTTCAGCTTAACTGGACGCCCACCAGTTGTGGCGTCCTGAAAGAAAGGGAGGAAACCTTTTTAATCGGGTCTCTTGCTTACCGTTGAAATGTTCTTCGGGCAGGGTGGGGACGACGTCCTCCCACAACCCCTTCAAAGGGACGACCTTGGGACCAGAGCAGAGGAGAGGAGGTTAATGACTGACCACTCAACTGACTCAGCAGCTGGGAATCGGCTCTGAAAAGTTTGACCAACTCCTCTCGGTTTGCAGTTTAACCTGGTTTGGTTCTTTGGGTCAGAGAGGGGCTGTTGGAGAGCAAAGAAGACTCAAAAGAAGAAATAAAATTGAAGCAGAAAAACATTATTAAAATTTGTACCTTGGTTTTCGAACGTTCCTTGGTTCCTGAACGTTTTGGCTCCCGAACGCCGCAAACCCGGAAGTGACTGTTCCGGTTTGTGAACTATATTTTGGAAGCCAGATGTCCAATCGGCTGCAGGAGATTCCTGCAGCCAATCGGAAACCGCGCTTGGGTTTCCGAACATTTTGGGCTTCCGGAAAGGATTCTGTTTGACTTCCAAGGTACAACAGTACTGCCACTAATCCGCAAATTCAATCCCAGGCTTCTTGGTAGGGGGTGTGCCAGCCCCTCCCGGAATCGCGCCTACATTGCAAACTTTAAACCGCTTCGTCTTTTGCAGGTCAGGCCTGGGTGCGAGGGTGCGTGGGAAAGAATGGATCCTATAAGGGCTTTTCCCCCTCTAGACACAAACCTTGAAAAACCACTCTGAGTTTTTAAAATGAACCATGGAAAGGGAAGAAGGGAAGTTGTTCGATATTTCAAAGTAAAATGCTTATTTCAGATCGCAAAATTGAAAGTTTTATGAAAATCATCAAAAGGAAGAGAACCACTCTGAGCAGTGGCGAAGCGTGGGGGGTGTAGGGGTAGCCGGCCGCACCGGGCGCAACATCTGGGGGGGGGGCGTGCTCGCACTCGCAGCTCTCTGCCCCTACCTGGCCCACTCACTCTCTCTCACTGCAGTGCTGGCTGTGCAAATCCGATCCGAGCCGCCGGGTCGCCGCCCACTGTGGAGGGGATGGTGCCAGGCGTGCGGTGCGGTGCGGAGAGAGAGAGAGAGACTATCTGGGGGAGGGACAGTGCAGCGGGGGGGGGGCGCAAATTACTTGCCTTGCCCCAGGTGCTGACAACCCACGCTACGCCACTGACTCTGAGTTATGTAGCTTCTGACTAAACCCGAGGAAGGATATACTGGGTGTGAGAGCCGTCCTGTCCGTGGAATGGGCCCCCTCAGAAGGTGGTGGGCTCCCCTTCTTTGGATGGTTTTAATATATCCTTAAAACAGCAATGACTCCCCTTCTTCTCTTTCCATGGTTCATTCTGCACATCATAAATCCCTGCATATTTTACAGAAAACTATACCATTCAGTATTCCATTATTCCATCAGACTATTTGCACTGTTGAATTTATCTCAGTGCTACCAACATTTTCAGGTGTACACAATTATTACCCATATATTCAATAAACGTTTTAAGGATGTTTCAAGTTGTAAAACAGAAAATTTTACAACTTGAAACATTCATTTTAACATCCTTAAAACGTTTATTGAATATATGGGTCATACCGTATTTTTTGCTCTATAAGACTCACTTTTCCCCTCCTGAAAAGTAAGGGGAAATGTGTGTGCATCTTATGGAGCGAATGCAGGCTGCGCAGCTATCCCAGAAGCCAGAACAGCAAGAGGGATTGCTGCTTTCACTGCGCAGCGATCCCTCTTGCTGTTGTGGCTTCTGAGATTCAGAATTTTTGTTTTCTTGTTTCCCTCCTCCAAAAACTAGGTGTGTCTTGTGGTCTGGTGAGTCTTATAGAGCGAAAAATACGGTGCTTGTGTATACCTGAAAATATGTATATATATAGAGAGAGAGAGAGTACAGTGGTGCCCCGCAAGACGAATGCCTCGCAAGACGGAAAACCCGCTAGACGAAAGGGTTTTCCATTTTGGAGGTGCTTCGCAGGACAAATTTGCTATGGGCTTGCTTTGCAAGACGAAAATGTATTGCGATTCCTGGGGGTTTTTTTCCGCTTCCCACCCCCTTTTTCTAAGGCACTAAGCTGCTAATAGCCTTTTAGCAGCTAATCCGCTAATCCCTTAAGCCTTTAATAGCCTTGAATAGCCGCTAAACCGCTAATAGGGCTAATCCGCTAATGGGCTTGCTTCGCAAAACGAAAAAACCTCTAGACGAAGAGACTCACGGAATGGATTCTTTTCGTCTTGCGAGGCACCACTGTATATGTATATGTATATGTATATGTATATGTATATGTATATGTATATGTGTGTGTGTATATATACACACACACACACCCCTCTATGACCTGATTCAGCCTTAGGGCTCTTCTGACATACCTTGTGAGGCTGTGTTTTCGCCCACTCCTTCAGCCGCTGGAAGACACCCTCATTGCACTCGATGATCCAGTGTTCCTCGATGTTGAACTCCTCGATTTTGGTGGCGGCGATCGCCATGCCGAAACCCACCTCCAGCACCCGGCCCCCTGAGTGCGACACACAACAGCAAGGAGGTCCGGTTAGCGGCCGTGACTCTTTGAGCGGACTAAGGAGACGGATCGAGGGTTAAATCTGCAGAGGGACATTAAAACCTCCTTTCCCACCTATGTGTGGGAGAAATAGAAAAAGTGAATGGGCTGCGAAGCCTTTTCAGTAGAGTCAAAGGCTCTTACATTTTGCAGCCTGCTAAAGCGCAGGAATAAGGCAATTGCGGCTTTTAATGCCTTTTCTTTGGGGTCTGCTGACCCTCCCCCTTTCACCCCCGTTGCATAGAATGAAGCACACTTTAAGTAAGATAAACAAACCCAGCCAGATGGGCGGGGTATCAATAATAAAATTGTTGTTGTTGAACAAAAAGTTTACTTACGATTCAATGCAGGCAGCAAGTGCAGTACGAGCAAAAAAAAAGTCTTGGGTCCGAAATTCAAAAGTCGGCTTCTAAATTGGCTGCCCACCCCCCAACACATGCCTGATCAGTCTGGAAGCAGGGGTGCCAATTTGAATAAAATATTGGAGAGGCCCAGGAAAGACCTGCCCCGCATAATCAATCACAAGATGCGGAGCACGGACACCATTTGAATGGCATTGCCTATCATCGGGGGGAGGGGAGCATGCCCCCCTTAAATATTGCCAGAGACAAAAGTGCGTGTGTTGGCCTTCTGGATAAACACGAAAAGGCCAGGGTTCACTGTTAACATATAAAGATACTGTATGAAAATTCTAGATTTTTTTTGCTCTATCCAAGAGAATCATTCTTCCGTTAGACTTATATTCCACGTCTCAGCCTGCAGCTGTCGGGAAAAGCCCGACCCCTGAATCGAACCCACAGACAAGCGTTTTTTTTAAAGGGGGAGATAGTTTGCAGAGTGGCTATTCTTAACTCTGCTGCAACACAAGGAGGTCTCAGGCAGGAAGACTTGGGGTGAGGGGCGGAAAAGGCTAAAGCACATTCCTTCACTGCTGCGCCCACGTCCAATACCGTATTTTTCGTTCTATAAGACACACCAGACCACAAGACGCGCCTAGTTTTTGGAGGAGGAAAACAAGGAAAAAAATATTCTAAATCTCAGAAGCCAGAACAGCAAGAGGGATCGCTGTGCAGTGAAAGCAGCAATCCCTCTTGCTGTTCTGGCTTCTGGGATAGCTGCGCAGCCTGCATTTGCTCCATAAGACGCACACACATTTCCCCTTACTTTTTAGGAGGGGAAAAGTGAGTCTTATAGAGCAAAAAATACGATAATCCCTGGAATGTTAGCTAAAGGGTGCTGGAAGTTGTAGCTCAAAACCACTAGAATTGCCTATATTACGCAAATCCACTTGAAAAAAAACACGTAGAGGTAATTGGCTGTATATTAACAATTGTCATTTACTAGAAGCTACTTCTCAAAATTATAGGGATGCGGGTGGCGCTGTGGGTTAAACCACAGAGCCTAGGACTTGCCGATCAGAAGGTCAGTGGTTCGAATCCCCGCGACAGGGTGAGCTCCCGTTGCTCGGTCCCTGCTCCTGCCAACCTAGCAGTTCGAAAGCATGTCAAAGTGCAAGTAGATAAATAGGTACCACTCCAGCAGAAAGGTAAACGGCATTTCCGTGCACTGCTCTGGTTCGCCAGAAGCGGCTTAGTCCTGCTGGCCACATGACCCGGAAGCTGTACGTCGGCTCCCTCGGCCAGTAAAGCGAGATGAGCGCCGCAACCCCAGAGTCGGCCACGACTGGACCTAATGGTCAGGGGTCCCTTTACCTTTACTTCTCAAAATTAGATGCAGCTTCTCATAACGTCAAAGTCAGCATCGTGACATAACATATTAAAATGTAGCTTGTTCAGTTAGCCACCATGTCCAGTATGTACAAAATGCAATTCCTATTTTGTCAGTCTAATTTCTTCATCTTCTCTTGTATTTTTCTGTCTGGTGTATTCCTTAGAAGAGTACCATGAAATAGTCTTGTAAGTGTCAAATGAATATGATAAGGTTGGTAGATTTAAGACACTGGCACTGGAGGCACAGGTAGACAAGAGAAGGATTTCTGGATATTCCCCTGTTTCGCCCCAAGGGGCTTCATCAGCTGTGCGTGGATCCAAATCATATAAACACAGACAAGTTTTATGTCTCTTTGGGAGTTGTAGCACTGCAGGGCAAACTATATTTTCTGAGAATCCTCTGGAAAAACAATCTCTCAAAGGACCTGTTGACGGCATTTTACCATTGCACTGTGGAGAGCGTATTAACTTACGGTCTGTGTGTGTGGTTTGGGAGCTGCACGGTCAGGGGAAAAACAATGCTGTCCAGGGTTGTAAAGACTGCGGAGAGAATAATTGGGTGCCCTCTTCCCACCTTGGATCAAATCTACGCTTCCAGGTGCCATAAGAAAACGGCAGAGATAGCGCAGGATAGTACGCACCCCGGAAATGATCTCTTTCAGCTTCTGCCTTCTGGAAGAAGGTATAGGGTTATAAAGGCCAGGACTAGCCGCCTGAGAAACAGTTTCTACGCAAATGCAATTCTGGTTCTAAAAACAGCATAAGAAGTCTCTATAGTATAGTGTTTTCTAAAATGGGGTTTCAGAGTTTTTAGGGGTTTTTGAATGTTTTATGTAGTTTTTCAGTTTCATTGTTCTGCATAGGACAATGACAATAAAGATATTGTATATCGTATAGTTCCCGGGGGTTTTCTTTTCCCCTTGGGTGGGAGCGGAATGTGCTTTAGGGTGTCGGTGCAGCCAGAGAGGGAATGTGTTGCCGCCAACGCTAGCCCTACTCGGAGGAGACCCGCTGAAATTAATGGGCCTGACGAACTTCGGAGCATTCCTTCCAACGGGTCTACTCTAGGGCAGAGGTTATAGCTGGGTAGAACCCAGAGTCTTTCAGACAAGGAGTAGCTTAGGATAGGCTGGCAACGTTGAACCAGAAAGGGAACGTAGGAGAGCCTGGCTGCAGCATCGAGCCAAAGGGAGCCCCCTGGCTTCATCACCCTATTATCACGGGGGGCCGCAAGCACAAGAACAACTCTCCCTTCCTGCGGTTTCCAGCAACTGGTATTCGGACACATTACCACCTCCTTACTGTGGCAGGGAGTTCCGTAGTCCAACCCTGAGCTGTCTTTTCTTCCGCCTTTCCCGAATCTTGCAATATTCAGCTTTGTGGGATGTCCACCAGTTCTGGCCGCTACCGCGAAAGCGGGGAATTTGGACTACGGCAGCAATACCCCTTGAAGGTAGGCTTGCCTACAAACCTCCAACGACCACAACATTGCGATTTAGCGTGTCAGGCTGGCACCGGGTTCCTTTCTCCCAACACTTGGCCCTGAAGCGAACTGGGCTACCTTGCAAGCCAGCCGCTGGCCTCTCAGCCTGGCCTGCCTTCGCAGGGTCGTTGCGTAGATTCAACAGGGAGAGAGGAAAAGTGGAATGCAGCGAAACAAAACATACCGTCTTTTTTGCTCTATAAGACTCACTTTTCCCCCTCCTAAAAAGTAAGGGGAAATGTGTGTGCGTCTTATTTTTTTTCTTGTTTTCCTCCTCCAAAAACTAGGTGCGCCTTGTGGTCTGGTGCGTCTTATAGAGCGAAAAATACGGTAAATGGCATCAGTTATTCAGGAGTGAAAAATACATCTGTGTGTGCGTCTTACGGAGCGAATGCAGGCTGCGCAGCTATCCCAGAAGCCAGAACAGCAAGAGGGATTGCTGCTTTCGCTGCGCAGCGATCCCTCTTGCTCTTCTGGCTTCTGAGATTCAGAATATTTTTTCCTCCTCCAAAAACTAGGTGCACCTTGTGGTCTGGTGCGTCTTATAGAGCGAAAAATACGGTAAATGGCATCAGTTATTCAGGAGTGAAAAATACATCTGTGTGTGCGTCTTACGGAGCGAATGCAGGCTGCGCAGCTATCCCAGAAGCCAGAACAGCAAGAGGGATTGCTGCTTTCGCTGCGCAGCGATCCCTCTTGCTCTTCTGGCTTCTGAGATTCAGAATATTTTTTTTCTTGTTTTCCTCCTCCAAAAACTAGGTGCGCCTTGTGGTCTGGTGCGTCTTATAGAGCGAAAAATACGGTAAATGCACCGTCCTACCTTTCGAAGCGGCCACGGAGGCGAGGGAATGCATGTAGGGAGTTTCCCAGCGTTCCATAACCGGCTTCCCCATGATCTCCAGGTGGGTGTCCGTTGTGTCATACCCTGCGGCCGCTTCTTTCCAGGACAGCTTGCAGTTCTCCCCTTCCAGGAAAATCGGTTGGGCGGTTTCGGAGGAGGAAGTCATGTTGGCTGGAGCTGGAGAGAGAAAGAGAGAGCTGGAGATTTAACAGATCCCAGCAGGAACTCCTTTGGACTTTAAATAAGTTGGCTTTAAATAGATGAAGCTGGGGGGCGAAGGGGAGGGGAAAACAGCTGACTCTGCATCTCAGGAGTGCTGAGTTGAAAAGGGAAGGGTGATGCCATGCCTCCCCCCTCTCATTTTGCAACGCCCATTTCCAAATGGGAAAGGAACGAGGGGACACCTGCTGGATAACTCTTGCAGGCACTCACCCAGTGCTGGATTTACGTATAAGCAAAAAATATGGTATCTGTCTGCTTTCTGCAGGCCACGTATAATTCTGTCTTGGGTCGCCTCTCTGGCTCGCCTTTCCTCCAAACTAATAATAATGATAATAATAATAATCCTCAATGCTGCAACCTTTCCTCCTTCCCCTTTGTTGCCCTTTCCCGAAACTTTCCCAAACTCTGCAATATCCTTTTTTTGACATGAAGCGACCAGAACTGGACACATAATAAATTATTATTAATAATAATATTATAGATCTGTAAGATGACATTCATGGCACTGGCGGTTTTATTTTCAGCTCCTTTCCCCCAGAGTGGCTGGGGAAACTCAACCAGATGGGCGGGGTATAAATAATAAATTATTATTATTATTATTATTATTATTATTATCCCTGGCATGGGATTTGCCTTTGTCACGGCTGCTGCACACTTAGGTCGACGTCTCCATCAAGACCCCTCAAGGTTTTATTCGTGGTCCACGTGAAATTTATTTGCTTATTTATTTATTTGCCCCAATATGCACCATAATGTAATTTATACTGGCCCTGAGGAAACGGAATACTTTATGAGGGCCACCAGAGGCCAAATGAGCCAAGCAGTGAATGCATTTTTAAAACTTTTTTCCCAGTAGGTTAGTTTCCATGCACAATCACGTACAGGTGAGTTCAGGATAAAAGGTGTCTCTGAGCATGTACAGAGTGTCTCTTTCCTACTAAAAGGCTTTTGTGAGGAGCTGGCACCAAAAGCTTATTTTCCTTCCCCCTTATAATCTATTTAATCCTCTTAAAACAGACATTCTCCCCCCCCACACACAAATGGCCTGAAAACTTTTCCTATAATAATTCCATTCTCCTCCCCTCAGCCCAACGGACTACAACCCCCATGAAGCCTTGCGGCGGCAAAATACGCTATGTTTCCTCAGCGCATGCGCCCCTTTCTCCTCTAACCCCCTCTTTCTGACCCCTCAGGCGGGCGCAAAGACGTGCTCTGCGTGCGAGCGGCTACAAACTACGCTTCCCATCATCCTTTTAGGAAGGCGAGACGTTTTCTCCGCCTACACTAACGAATTATTGTTTTAAAAAACTACACCTCCCATAATGCCTTTCGCGGAAAAAAACCCACCTTGACGAGCAACGCGCGTGCGCGCCGCCTCTTCCTCCCTTCAGCTCCCCGCGTCGCCCTCCCGCCCCTGCGGTAAACCCCGTTTAGAACCAAGCCAATGGCGAACAGTGGGTGGAGCGTAGGAAGGAAAAGAAAGCGAGTGGAGTCTCCTCCTCGCGCTTTTGGCGCAAGCGCAGTGCGGCGCTGTCCGGCCGGGAGCGGCGGTTGGCGGCCGCAGGGAAACGGGAGGCGGAGGGGGGCGAGAGCGCGCGCGTGTGCGTGCGTGCCGCTTGCGCATGCGCGCGACGCCCGCTCGCTGCTGCTGCTGCTGGTCGCCGGGGCCCTCTTGTGTGAGGTAAAATAGGAAAAGCCCCGAGAGGAGGAGGAGGAGAGGCGGCGGCGGAGGAGCCGGAGAGGAAGGAGAGAAGAGAGAGAGAAAGCCGCCTCAGCAGAGGCCACAACCGCCGCCGCCTCCTCTCTTCCCCCCCCCCCCCTCAAAACCCCGCTCGGATTCACCTCAGCGCCGAAGGAGGAAGCAGAAAGAGGCAGCGGCGAGAGAGGAGGCGGAGGGGCAGCCGAGCGGGCCCAGGGCCTTCGCGCCCCCGCCATGAACAGCGTGGGGAGCGCCGACGAGATCGGGTGAGGGGGGGGAGGGAGGGGGGAAGGCCCTGTCACGTGTGGGGGGGCAGGGCGTGGGGGGGAAGTGGGGGTCACGGGGAGGACACCCCCCTCTGTTAGCCCTGTTGTAAGGGAAGAAAGGGAGCCCCCACCCCCCAAAAGACCACACTTGGGGAGAAGTAGGAAGGCCCTGTCACGTGTGGGGGGGCAGGGCGTGGGGGGGAAGTGGGGGTCACGGGGAGGACACCCCCCTTTCTGTTTCCACATAGTAGCCCTGCTGTAAGGGAAGGGGGGAAAGAGGGAGCCCCCCCCCCAAGACCACACTTACTATTTAGGGGGAAGGCCCTGTCACGTGGGGGGAAGTGGGGGTCACGGGGAGGACACCCCCCTCTTCCTCTGTTTCCACATAGCGCTGTTGTAAGGGAAGGGGGGAAAGAGGGAGCCCCCCAAAAAGACCACACTTGGGGGGAAGTGGGGGTCACGGGGAGGACACCCCCTTCTTCCTCTGTTTCCACAAAGTAGCCCTGTTGTAAGGGAAGAAAGGGAGCCCCCCCAAAAAGACCACACTTGGGGAGAAGCAGGAAGGCCCTGTCACATGTGGGGGGGGCAGGGCGAGGGGGGAAGTGGGGGTCACGGGGAGGACACCCCCCCTCTGTTTCCACATAGTAGCCCTGCTGTAAGGGAAGGGGGGAAAGAGGGAGCCCCCCCCAAAGACCACACTTACTATTTAGGGGGAAGGCCCTGTCACGTGGGGGGAAGTGGGGGTCACGGGCAGGACACCCCCGTCTTCCTCTGTTTCCACATAGCGCTGTTGTAAGGAAAGGGGGGAAAGAGGGAGCCCCCCAAAAAGACCACACTTGGGGGGAAGTGGGGGTCACGGGGAGGACACCCCCTTCTTCCTCTGTTTCCACGTAGTAGCCCTGTTTTAAGGGGGGAAAGAGGGAGCCCCCCCAAAAGACCACTCTTACTATTTAGGGGGAAGGCCCTGTCACGTGGGGGGAAAGTGGGGGTCACAGGGAGGACACCCCCTCTTCCTCTGTTTCCACATAGTAGCCTTGTTGTAAGGGAAGAGAAGAAAGAGGGAGCCCCCCACCTTCAAAAAAGACCACACTTGGGGGGAAGGGGAAAAAGAGGGAGCCCCCTAAAAGACCACATTTACTATTTAGGGGGAAGGCCCTGTCACGTGTGAGGGGCAGGGGGAGGGGATGTCACGGGGAGGACACCCCCCTCTGTTTCCACATAGTAGTCCTGCTGTAAGGGAAGGGAAGAAAGAGGGAGCCCCCCCACACCCCAAAAAGACCACACTTGGGGGAAGTGGGGGTCACAGGGAGGACACCCCCTCTGTTTCCACATAGTAGACCTGCTGTAAAGGAAGGGGGAAAAGAGGGAGCCCCCACCCCCCAAAAAAGACCACACTTGGGGGGGAGTGGGGGTCACGGGGAGGACACCCCCTCTTCCTCTGTTTCCACATAGTAGCCATGATGTAAGGGGGGAAAGAGGGAGCCCCCCCAAAAAAGACCACTCTTACTATTTAGGGGGAAGGCCCTGTCACGTGGGGGGAAAGTGGGGGTCACAGGGAGGACACCCCCTCTTCCTCTGTTTTCACATAGTAGCCTTGTTGTAAGGGAAGGAAAAAAGAAGGAGACCCCCCCCCAAAAGACCACACTCTCACACCTTATTACTGTTTGGGTGAGACAGGTCTCAGCCCCTTCTCTTCTTTACCTGTCTTTCTCTTTTTTTATCCTGGATGTTGAGGGATTTCTTGGATTTGGCTGGAGAAGAGAGTGACCTCTCTATCCCCACCCCAACAGAGGACCCTGCAGTGAAAAGGAAGGGCCTTTCTCCCCCTTCGCAACCACCCTCCTTACTGCTTTCCCCCTTCCATCTATCTCTGCGACAAGAGCCATAAATTTTGGGGAGGGGGCCGACGATCAGCAAGGAGGGCTGCTGAAAGTCAACCACCTAATAATGTTCATTTTCCCTTTATTTTGGACCTTTCTCTTTAGTTTCAGATCTTTCTCTCCCCCAGGAAGAGGTGGGGAGGGAGGAAGCTGGGTTAACCTTCCTACTTTTTCAGCTATGAGGCAGGAGTTTCTCCAAAGGAACCCCCCCCCTGCCCCCGTGGCCAGCACACGCTTCTCTGTACCCTCTATCCCTTGTCTCTCTTACCCCCTCTGCACTGCAGGGCAAGGTGGGTCAAGGGGTCTTAACTCTTCTCTATTTTGGGGGTGGGATTGAAGTTGAGGGCTTGGGAGAGGGCCAGTTTTTTGGGGGGGGGGGTGAGAGGAGCTGCGAGAAACGAAAGCCATCCTCCCTCCATCTATCTCCAACCTTTCTCTGTGCCAAAAGGATGAGCTGTTAATTAGGGTGGGTTGGATTCAAAATAATAATGGGTGGGCACTGTGGGGGTTAAGGCCCCAGAAGGTGAAAGAGAGCATGGGGTGGGATATAACATCAGCAGAGCCAGGGGGTGGGGGAGCTAAGTGCACAAATGGATTTCAGGAAAACGAGAACCTTGCTTGGTCTGTTGCGCCCAAAGCCCGCTTTCCACATTACTGAACCAGGTGCTTCCAGAAAGCCCATATGGCACCGTCCTAACTTGGAGGAGGGTTCTCTCTAGGGGGCTCTTGGTCTGTGATTGCTACTTACAGATAAGCGAATTGGGACTTGGAGCACAACCTCCAATGGGGAGGTGGCTGCTGTTGGGCCTTGAGACCCCAGTGGGTGGGTTGTATTAGACCAGAGGGCTCACAACAGATACGCAAAGATCTGTCTCCTGTATTATTGGACGCTGGAGCAGACATGGCAGTGAAAGGTTCTTTCAACATACTGTATGCTGAATACTGTATGCTTTTATTCTTGAGGTACTGGACTTGTTCCATTCCTTTTCTTCCAAAACACACAGGAAGGTGATTCAACTGTTGAGGACGTATGTTGGTGTATACAGTGATAACACTGTTGGGGATAATACCTCTCAGGTGCTCTTAAATTACTCCTTAGGTAACATGTGGATATAGATCGAGATTGTAGTGAGATTGTGGGCTCATATCCAGCTCCCTAATCAGGTCATTTGTTGTCCTCTGACATGGGTTTTGGGGTTCCTCTCACAACACACACACCCCAAACCCCCACATCCTCTGGCATCCTGTTTGCTACCTTTTGGGTGATGGATTTCTAGCTTGGCAGTACAAATCTAAGGCTGTGGAGCAGCTGGCAGCTGGCCCTGCAGCTGGGGCACAAGGTCATCAGGTTGGGATCTGCGGCAGCTCCTTGCTGTTTGGAGCGAAGCGCTCCAATTATTATCTGAGGTCCCTCTGCACACTTTGTGAGGGGAGGGGGGGCATTGGTTGCTGACCCATGCTCCTCCTTGTCCCTTTGTGACCCTATACAAGCCATCATATTCGGACCTTTGCTCTCTCTTAAGTCGCCTTCCTGCAGTTGAAGGAGGTTGAGAACCTGTGTAGGACAAGAACACTGGTGATTCATCAATGCTGCCCCATGATGCACGGAGCTTTCCCCTCTTGTGTTGAGCACGGCTGGCAAAGGCATGGCTTTGCTTTCAGCCTCTGAGTCCAAGGCAGCCCACACTGGAGGGATAAAGGCTTTAAAAAGAAGATTCTCTTTTGTATCTCGTTTTTTACGTCTCTGCCACATGCAGATAAGACCTCCTGGGGTGCCCAACGTGCCTTTATATTTCTTGTTCCCGGGCAGATTTCCACAGATCAATTTCCATCCTGGGAATGGCTGAATTTGAAGGGGGGGGTGAGAAAGGGGGGGTTTACTTTTGTAAAGCCTTCTAAGGGATTTCATGCTTTTAATCTATAACCTCAAAATAGCTCACTGGTTGAGTCTTTGTATATGTCGTCCTTAGTCACCGTGCTCCAAATGTTGAACAGGATGTCTGCAGTACAGTATGTAGGAAAAGAGCTGGGGGAATATATCTAAGCCCTAGCTCACTAAGCTGCCATTCTATAGGAAATAAGCATACATAGCCTGAAATCGAAGAAACTTTACTATGCTGAAAATGGAAAAGATGCTTAAAACCAGTAACTATAATATTTAGAGGGACGCGGGTGGCGCTGTGGGTAAAAGCCTCAGCGCCCTAGGGCTTGCCGATCGAAAGGTTGGCGGTTCGAATCCCTGCGGCGGGGTGCGCTCCCGTTGCTTGGTCCCAGCGCCTGCCAGCCTAGCAGTTCAAAAGCACTCCCGGGTGCAAGTAGATAAATAGGGACCGCTTACTGGCGGGAAGGTAAACGGCGTTTCCGTGTGCGGCTCTGGCTCGCCAGAGCAGCGATGTCACGCTGGCCATGTGACCCGGAAGTGTCTCCGGACAGCGCTGGCCCCCGGCCTCTTGAGTGAGATGGGCGCACAACCCTAAAGTCTGTCAAGACTGGCCCGTACGGGCAGGGGTACCTTTACCTTTACCTATAATATTTAGATTACGCCTCCGCACATTGCTTCACATTTAGTTTAATATCAAGCAGTTTGATCATAAAGTTTCTTCTACTATCAGGCCCATGCTTAAGAGTACGGCATGCAGAATGAGCATGGTGGCAAAAGTATAAACATTATGCCAGGGTTACAAGTAGACAGTCATCTGAATACTTTTGGGGATGTGACAAGAAGAATGGCTCGTCCTTTGGGTTCTACTCATTGGGAAGATTTCTGCTCTGTGAGTTGTGAAGCATTTTCTCATCAAAGTCTACCTTTTCCTTGAGTCTTACACCATCCCTCATAAAGCTAACTCGTATTCCCATCTGAAATGCACTTAAAGACATTCATTCCTTGCAAGCTCTTTCCTTGTAGTGTGTTGCTAAGCCGCTGTTGACATTTCTGCTTTAAGTGTCTTGAGGTTGGGCCCTGTCTTTGTTACTTGGTAAAACATCAAGTACCGTATTTTTCGCACTATAAGACGCACCAGACCACAAGACGCACCTAGTTTTTGGAGGAGGAAAACAAGAAAAAAAATATTCTGAATCTCAGAAGCCAGAACAGCAAGAGGGATCGCTGCGCAGTGAAAGCAGCAATCCCTCTTGCTGTTCGGGCTTCTGGGATAGCTGCGCAGCCTGCATTCGCTCCATAAGACGCACACACATTTCCCCTTACTTTTTAGGAGGGAAAAAGTGAGTCTTATAGAGCAAAAAATACGGTACGTTGTTGCTGCTGCAGTAATTTTTAAAAGAAAAATACTGATAAGCTATACTGCCTTACCATTGTCAGAGTAGCACTCAAGATGGCAGGAAACAAGCTGCTTCTATCAGCCTTGTTCATATGAGCTGAATTTTAAATTTTTAAACTGAGCTGTTTTTCACCTCAGGTGAAAAATATACCATATTTTTTGCTCTCTAAGACTCCCTTTTTCCCTCCTAAAAAGTAAGGGGAAATGTGTGTGCGTCTTATGGAGCGAATGCAGGCTGCGCAGCTATCCCAGAAGCCAGAACAGCAAGAGGGATTGCTGCTTTCACTGCACAGCGATCCCTCTTGCTGTTCTGGTTTCTGAGATTCAGAATATTTTTTTCTGGTTTTCCTCCACCAAAAACTAGGTGCGTCTTGTAGTCTGGTGCGTCTTATAGTGCGAAAAATACGGTAACTGAAAAGCCCAAAGGTTCTTAGCAGTCACCTATGACCAGTGCAAATCCACTTCAGGCAACAATGCAGTAAATATTTATTTTTAAAAGGCCACAAAGACTAAAATAGGTAAGTGTAGACCACCTATGTCAGTGATAAGGAACCTGTGGTCCTCCAGATGTTGGACATGGCCAACATGGCCAATGGTCAGGGATGATGGGAGTTCATGAACATCTGTAGAGCCATAGGTTCCCCATTATTGGTCTAAAAAGGTAAAGGGACCCCTGACCATTAGGTCCAGTGGTGGCCGACTCTGTGGTTGCGGCGCTCATCTCGCTTTATTGGCCGAGGGAGCCGGCGTACAGCTTCCAGGTCATGTGGCCAGCAGGACTAAGCCGCTTCTGGTGAACCAGAGCAGCGCACGGAAAATGCCGTTTACATTCCCGCTGGAGCGGTACCTATTTATCTACTTGCACTTTGATGTGCTTTCGAACTGCTAGGTTGGCAGGAGCAGGGAACGAGCAACGGGAGCTCACCCCGTTGTGGGGATTCGAAACGCCGACCTTCTGATCGGCAAGTCCTAGGCTCTGTGGTTTAACCCACAGCGCCACCCACGTCCCTTGGTCTAGGTCAAGGTATATGTGAGACTGGACAAGCAACCTGTAGACCCATTGCAAGTGGGACTGGATTTCCTCTAGACTTCCTTCATAATGATTCAAGGAATGCTCTTTGCTTGTTGGCCTAACAAGTGCTAGATCCTGATGTCAGTTAGCAACAGCAAAATTCTCAACGTTACGGGTGCTGTTGATTCTGGGTGTCCTTATAAAATTCTAATAGCAAATGGGTTTTTTTAATTTCCTGATCCTGTGGAATGTGGCACAGTAAATGTGGCCAGAATAATCTGTGTTATTTTAATAAATTGGATTTGTAAGCTTATTTGTAGCTTGCTGGTTATTTGTGGTTTCATAGGAAAGTGTTTTTCTTCTGTGGTGAACAGAAAGATAATGCAATAGGAATGGGCTGATTTTAGGCACAATGGCAGAGCTTGGTTTGCTTCTGAGAGAGATAGAGAGAGCCTGCAAGGAGCCTCTGATTTAATTTCGTTTGTTTGCTGTGTTAGCAGGGCATCCCATAACATAAAGTTCTCTGGGTGACGTACAGTAAATAAGTTATAAAAAAATTAAAATGCAAAGTAAAACATCAAGCCATTCAAGAACAGCATCAACACAACACAACTTGATGCACCCCACCATTAAAAAACAGAGGTCTAAATTACTTAAGTAATTTTAAAGGGCTGGTTAGAAAAAAATTATATTCACCTGTCACCAGAAAGATCACGAAATTTTACTAGGCGAGTGGCTAGCGGCGTAGCATTGGTGGGGTCACAGGGGCGGTTGCTAGCGGCGTAAATATTCTTAGGGGTGCAAAATTTCAAAAGAAAGTAGTTGTAATAAATTTTAAAAATAGTGTGCCCTCCCTCTCACATTTAAATCTCCCAATGTCCTCTGCACGGGCTTTGGAAAGAACCCTGCTCCCGACCAATCCCCCATTCCATTCTCTGCCATGCTCAGTGCTCACGGGACGCCACGGCTGCTACTCGGGTATGTTGCTTAGCTTTTGCCCCTTAGTTCCCGCCTATCGATAGACAGTGCCAAGGTTACTTGCCTCGCCCCGGGCTTTGGCAACCCATGTTACGCCACTGGGTGAGCCTTTCTGGGAAGGCTATTGCTTCACCAAAGTGCCCTCTCCTCTCCTTGGTAGTTGCCTGCCTTGCTTCATTCAGCAGGGACAGCTGGAACAGGCCCTCCAAAGAGGATCGTAAGGTGTGGGCAGGTATGTATGTGAGAAGGTGGCCTTCCAGGTCACTTAGTCTGAAGTTATTTAGAGCCTTAAAGGTTTAAATGGAGCACAGAAACAGACTAGATTAGCCCCAGTTAATCTTGCGGTGCTTTTCTTGACCAACTGCATCTTCCAGGCCATTTTCAGAGGCAATCCCACATCCATCTCAGGTAACAGAGCATGGGTGATTGTTGCCAAACTGTCTCCATCCAGAAATGGGTTGCAGCCTGCATACTGGCCGAATCTGATAAAAGGTGCTTGTGCTGCTGTTGCATCCTTGCCCTTCTTCCTCACCTCGTGCTCAGCAATTGCATCCTTTCCTGGAAGCAAATGAGGGACAGAATTGCCATGCACACAGAGCGAGGAGAGGGAGCGCGCAAGCCCAAGGCTCCTTTAAGGCTGTCCTTTGGAGAGCCAGCGTGGTGTAGTGGTTAAGAGCGGTAGTCTCGTAATCTGGTGAACCGGATTCGATTCCCCACTCCTCCACATGCAGCTGCTGGGTGACCTTGGGCCAGTCACACTTCTTTGAAGTCTCTCAGCCCCACTCACCTCACAGAGTGTTTGTTGTGGGGGAGGAAGGGAAAGGAGATTGTTAGCCGCTTTGAGACTCCTTCGGGTAGTGATAAAGCGGGATATCAAATCCAAACTCCTCCTCCTCTTCTTCTTCTTCTTCTTCCTCTTCTTCTTCTTCTTCTTCTTCTATTCACCCATGTCGGCCACACCATGGTTTGGCGCTGCATCTGATGCAGCCCAATGCAAAAAAAAGAGGAGGGCCGTTTGTTGGATGCTTAGCACACAATTCACATACAGCAAATTCATAAAAATGGCACAGGACCTAAAACCAAAAGTCGGAGGGTGCTCATCCAAATCCTACATATGGTTCCTCAGCAGCAAGCTCAGTGGTGCTTAGTACCAAATCAGTCTGAATTGGACTGCATCTAGCCGGAGAAAATTCTCCATGGCCGTTAAAACTATTTATTTATTAAATTTCTATCTCGACCTTCCGGTGGAGCCCAAAATAATCCAAGGGAGCGAGAGCCTATAAATAATATGGATTGCTTTTCTGTGCTTTGCTGCCCTGTTCCTTAGGGCTTTCAGTTAGGTATGTAGAAGTACCTGTTCCTTGTTGTTGTTGCTGTTGTTAGTAGCATTTTGTTTTCGCATTAAGGAAAGTGTTGCTTAAAATGAAGGGTCAAGCAAACCCGGTTCCCCATGGCATAGGAGATGAGCTGCTGGTAAAATAGTTAAGATGGCAGTGACCGAGCGCTGGAAGATGAGAGGTTTTGTTGGAACGGTTTGGTGCAAGGTAGCTTGCTTCTCTCGTGGTCTGTTTATTTATTTATTTCTCCATGCCATCTTCAGGCTGCAGCGGCAGTTTGTTCTGCATTTGCTCAGTGTACCAGAATCCCATCTAACACAAAGCCAAAGGCCAAAACTGTCTTAGCTTGTGGCAATCTATGGAGCTGTGTATAAATAGCCACACTTTATTTACATACAGCTGCTCTGCTTGACCTCAGAAAACCCTGCACTTTTTTTTTTTTTGTCTGAATATTTGTCAAGGTGGCCAGAAATAATTTACAATAGAGCTGGAAGACTGAAAAGATTTCAAAGTCCCTCCTCCTTGCAGAGAGATGCTTGGCTTAGGATATGTTTTGAGGCGGGGGGGGGGGTACAGTAATTTTAATGGAATGTTGGCTGCTCAGTAAAAGGGGGGAAATGGGATTTAATGTGTTAGGGATCATGCCAGAGGAGGGTCAGGGACAAGTAAAACCAACCCCATATCCATAGTTTGTCATTTATTGTCATTTCTGTTGGGTGACCTTGTGCCACTTGCAACATCTCAGCCTCAGTTTTTTGTAACATGGGAATCTTAATGCTCTCTACCTTTCCGAATTTTTGCAAGTCAATGAGAATGGGAAAGCGTTTTGTATGTGGAAAAGATTCCTAGCGTCAACATCCTCAAATTGCCTTAGCCCTCTAGAATGAGTGTGCTTCATCAATAGATTATATTTCAGCACGTGAACTTCCTTGCATGCAAGTTGTTTTAGTCACACACACCTGACATCCAAGAATTAAGTAGTACCCCTCCAGTGTAGCCATTAGTTCCACACAAGTTGCTTCTCCCCCTTTCATTGGTGAATAATAGGGTGCCTCTCAAGTATTCATTAGACCTGTGCGGTTGGGACTCTGCTTGGGCATCTCTTGATGCCTGCTTCAGCCAAGCTTGTGATAAGATTGTGGGTGAGCGCTGGAGTCCTGCCTTGCTAACAGTGGTGGTGACATCTCTCGGTATTGATGTCCCTGGACAACCCTCCTCCGTAGGCACACTCTGTGCTTTCTGCACAGCCATTGATGGGCACTGCGCATTATTAAAGCGAGCTGAAACACTTGGAGCGGTATTTATGCGTTTGCACGGAAAGCTGCCCTGAACTCTGCACTAGTTAAAAAAAAAAAAGGAAAGTTCTTTTTGTTAGATGTCTGTTTTCCCAGTGGTAGATTTCAAGAGCTCGGATAAACCTGAATTTGTCTGATCTTAAGCAAGGGCTGGGATGCGGGTGGCGCTGTGGGTTAAACCACAGAGCCTAGGACTTGCTGATCAGAAGGTCACGGTTCTAATCCCCGCAACGGGGTGAGCTCCCGTTGCTCGGTCCCTTCTCCTGCCAACCTAGCTGTTCGAAAGCACACCAGTGCAAGTAAATAAATAGGTACCGCTCCGGTGGGAAGGTCAACAGCGTTTCCGTGCGCTGCTCTAGTTCGCCAGATGGTAAAGCAGCAGCAGCAGCAGCAATAATACTAATACTAATAATAGAGTACTTTCCCCTGCCTCCACTGCATCCTGCCTGCATTAGAGATCATAGGAGCATTGAAAGCTGCCTTTACCAGGTCAGGCTATTTGTCCATCCTGCCCAGTGTTTTATACCCCAACAGGAAGTGGCTTTCTAGGGGCTCAGAAGGGGCCTTTTACATCAGCTGCTCCTGTTTAACTGGAGGTGTCGACCTGGATCGAACCTGGGTCACTCCACATGCAAAGCAAGCCTTAGACACTGGGTTCCAGTTCTACCTTCCTGGCGATACCAGCAGTGATGGAAGTTCACGATGCTGTCATAAGTCTCCTGTGCAGCAAAATTTCCCTCAAAGAACCTGTTGTTGCTCAGCCTCCCGTGGCGCTTAGAACTAGCTTCCAGCGAGACTCGTCTGTCTGATGGCAACCATCCTCAGGGTGTGGCTCGCCTGCAGAGTAGATCCAGTTTTCTGGATCAAGTTGACAAGACAAAGCCATTAGTCATCGGGTAGGGTAGTTCTTTTATCTTGGTGCCCAGAGAAAGAGATATAAAAAGAACTGCCTTCTCTGCATGGGGAGGTCTGCTTGAAGAAGAAGAAGAGGAGGAGTTTGGATTTGCTATCCCGCCTTTCACTCCTTTTAAGGAGTCTCAAAGCGGCTCACATTCTCTTTTCCCTTCCTCCCCCACAACAAACACTCTGTGAGGTGAGTGGGGCTGAGAGACTTCAGGGAAGTGTGACTAGCCCAAGTTCACCCAGCAGCTGCATGTGGAGGAGCGGGGAATCGAACCCGGTTCACCAGATTACGAGACTACCGCTCTTAACCACTACACCACACTGGCTTGGTTCGTCTTTGCTTGGGGTTGGGTGGCGGTGGTGGAGACCAGAGTTCTCCCTTAGTGAATGAATTGTAGATGAAGCAGCAACATTGTGACGTCAAGTGTTGTCCTCATTACTGCTGTGGTGTCATGGGAGAAGGGTACATGATGTTGCCCTCTCCTACCCACCAAGGGTCACATGTTGTATTGTATTGCATTTGTAGGTTGGGTTGCTGTTATGAGGTAGAGCCCTGGCTCTTGGCTTTCTTCTGCTGGATACATAAAAAGGTAAAGGGACCCCTGACCATTAGGTCCAGTCGTGAACGACTCTGGGGTTGCGGCGCTCATCTCGCTTTACTGGCCGAGGGAGCCGACGTACAGCTTCCAGGTCATGTGGCCAGCATGGCTAAGCCGCTTCTGGCGAACCAGAGCAGCGCATGGAAACGCCGTTTACCTTCCCGCCGGAGTGGTACCTATTTATCTACTTGCACTTTGACGTGCTTTTGAACTGCTAGGTGGGGAGGAGCAGGGACCAAGCAACGGGAGCTCACCCCATTGCAGGGATTCGAACCGCCGACCTTCTGATCGGCAAGTCCTAGACTCTGTGGTTTAACCCAGAGCGCTACCCGCGTCCCCGGGGGAGGCATATGTATCCCCCAAAATTGTGTGTGTAGAGTTATGTCCTTGGGGTTGTTGTTTTTTTACATCTACTTGCACTTTGATGTGCTTTTGAATTGCTAGGTTGGCAGGAGCAGGGACCGAGCAATGGGAGCTCACCCCGTCATTGCGGGGATTCGAACCGCCGACCTGATCGGCAAGCCCTAGGCTCTGTGGTTTAACCCACAGTGCCGCCCGTGTCCCATGGACATATACATACCAGCATTCAAAATTTGCCAGGCGCATTATGCACCTGGCTATTGGCCACTTGCAACCAAGTGAAGATGCTCAGGCACCAGGATAGCACCTGACGTCTCCATCACCTGGAGGTTCATGCCTGGGGATCCTTCGATCTTGACTTTTCACACACCAACAACACATCCCGTAGAATCCTACCCATTATATTTTATCTGCGCAATCAGAATTAATTTCGGGATCAAAAAAGCTGTATTGAAAACTACAACTCTGCATTCCATTATGGTGACTGCCACTCTAGTTTAAGGAGCCATTTGGTGCCCAGCTTATATATCTGAGTTTCTAACACTGATACACACTACACCTGCTCTCCGTATGCTTTTGGGAAACCATAATTGGTGATAGAGGAGAAGGATGCTTCTGTAATGAGCAGTAGAGAGGCACAATTAATGCTGGGCCGCAGACGGGAGTATTTTCCAAGCATGGTCTGCATGGTTGTGTACATCATCTTGTACCATGAGGGCTAGAATCCTGAGTAAAAGAGAGAGTAGTTTAGCACCAGCTGAGGAGACAAATCCTCTCAGCCACAAGTTAATCGACACAACATAGCTGCTGGGTTAAGATCAGCAAGGGATTTTATGCTTGTTCTTAAACATGCATGTATTTATTTGTAAAATATCTATAGATAACACTTTCAGTGTAACTCCACACCCCCCCCCCCGCCAGTGGGGAAGATTGCTTTGTGTTACAGCTCTGCATCCCAGCCGGTGTGCTTGTCATTTTGCCATTGTCGTATCTCTCATTATTGCTGAACTGTTTCTCATAATTAAGACAAAAACAGTGTGCTTATTTGACTTCTTTATCCACATGGGTGAACATGTCTGGGCAGGGACCGCCATCCGCTTTGCATTCAGAAGGTCCCAACCCAAGTCCCTGACATTGTTAGTTTAAACAGTGTTAAGTACCAGCTTATTTGGGACCCATCTGCCTGAGACCCTGGAAAGCAGCTTTCCCCTACCTTGTGCCCTCCAGATGTTTTGAACTGCACCTCCCATCAACTTCAGCGTCATGCAGCCAAGCTGGCTGGGGCTGTTTGGGGTTGTAACCCATTGCATTGGAGGGCACCAGGTTAGGGAAGGCTGGTGAGGGCCACTTAAGAGACCTATAGCCTGGCCTCCCTCTTTTGTCTGGCTTGAGCCTGCTTTAACCTGAGCCACGTTTGCGCTGCGCCGAAGACTTCCTGCTTCCCTAGAGAAGCACACGCACAATTAGATGTTTTTGTGGTGCTTAAGTTTCCTTTCAACAGCTCCTGCCATACACCTGGCTCCCCCACCTGTGGGGTTAATCATGTCATTGTGTTTGGGGATTCACTAACAACTTGTTTGCCAGCCAGGAGGTCTGTTCCTCTATTTGTGGTTTTGCCTCCTCTTAGCCCAGTGACAGCTGAGTTCAATTCTGTTACTGAAAGCCAATTCCTTAGCTGAGCATGTGCTCAGAGACATCTCTGATTCTGCCTTCCCCTGCCCCCTGTTCTGTACCTCCCTCCAAAAAGTGGGTCTCAGGACTGAATGTAATATGAACTGAAAGCTTGCTCTTGTCCAGAACTGGGCATCCAGTTGAAACCAAAAGTTGCCAACCTTCCTTTTGTCAATAAAAACCCCAAGAGTTAATTGCTTGCTCTGTTCTCTTTCCCACCCCAGGAGTGTTTGGGGGAACAAGATAAATAGGCATAGCTGTCCTTCCAACTTTACAATTTTATGATTCTATACCCTTGAGGGGTAAACTTTGTTAATTGGAGGAGGGTGGGGGGCGGATTTTTAACATCTGTCAGTCTGAGCTGTATCCTGGTGCTGGAGGTGATGGGAAGCTGATGGCGCCTGGGTCTTGAATTGCTGCACCTTTGAGGGAAGCCTTTGTCTCTGCCGCTGGTGTTTTCCCAACAGTCCCTCTCCCACCCATATGGCGTGCAAGCGGAGCGTGTTGCCGTTTGCATTGCTGATGGATGGTACTGTTTGCCTTAATGAAAGCGAGCATGAGAAAGCGTGAACTGAGGTGGAAGGATTTTCTCATACTTCAGTGGCCTTGAAGATCCTTTGGCTTGGGAGGCGGCGGCGGCAGAGGAATCCCAATGTGTGGGTAGAACCTAGAACCAAGGCCCAGTGTTTTTTGGCCTTGTTCAGGTATCTGCTTGTGTTAATGGGGGAGCGAAGAGAATCCTTTATTGTGGAGGAGGGATAGGTAAAGGGACCCCTGACCATTAGGTCCAGTCGTGACCGACTCTGGGGTTGCGGCGCTCATCTCACTTTACTGGCCGAGGGAGCCGGCATACAGCTTCCGGGTCATGTGGCTAGCATGACTAAGCCACAGCAAACCACAGCAGCACACTGAAACACCGTTGGAGTGATACCTATTTATCTACTTGCACTTTGACGTGCTTTTGAACTGTTAGGTGGGGAGGAGCAGGGACCAAGCAACGGGCGCTCACCCCATCGCGGGGATTCGAACCGCCGACCTTCTGATCGGCACGTCCTAGGCTCTGTGGTTTAACCCAGAGCGCTACCCGCGTCCCCGGGGGAGGCATATGTATCCCCAAAAATTGTGTGTGTGTGTGTAGAGTTATGTCCTTGGGGTTGTTGTTTTTTTACATGTGGCACTTAGACTGAAGATTGACTCTCCTTGTGGGGTACAATGATGAGCTTTGTCTGTTCCGGCGCTGGAGCTTAAAACAATGAAAATATTTTTCTGCCCAGCAAGCGGAGAGTGCATTCACAGGGAGGGCTCAGGTGTGCATCTCTAGCATAGAGGGATAGGGCACAAAAAGCTTAAATGCCCCAGGTGGGAAGGATAGGGAACCTGTGGCTCTTCAGGTGTTGCTAAACTCCAGCACCTATCATCCCTGATGTATGGCTGGGGCTGGTGGGGTTGAAGAACCCCTGGAGCACCCGGGCTCTGCCTCTCCCTGCCCCATGGCACACTCTTTGACTGTAATAGTTCCATTGGCTTCGAAGCCCTAATGAGCCACAGTCCTAGTGTTCCCATGCTCATATGACAGCGTTAGTGTTCAAATTACACCGTTACGTTACCGTGCACCTAAGGTTCTAGTGCTGGCAGGAGTGCGTCTAGAAAACCGAGGAGGTATTCTTGATGGAGAGCCTGCCAGGCCCTCTGCTGGCAGTTCAAGCCCTAAGCTGGGCATAGGCTAGGTGGACTTGTTGAGTAGGTCGCTTGAGCACTGCAGCAGCTGTGAGGTCCTTCCTCGCCGCCTGCAAAATATAAAAGGGCACTTGCAAAAAGTTGTTGCTGCCGGTAGTGAATTGCTTGCTGGACACCTCCCCGGGATGCAGTTCAATTCCCGAGGCGCAAACGGTTTGTCTGAATCAGTTTAGGGGAAACAAACGGCCTGCCAGAATGGCTTTCCGGGGCCTTTGTGGTCTAGTGAATAGGGTGTTAGCGAGAGATCGAAGTTGAAATATCAGCTGAGCTGTGACCTTTCTGGGTTGCCTTGGGAAACTGCTACCTCTGTTTTAGTCTTGGTAAAAGGGACAGAACAAAGGCTTTCTTCAAAGGGCAGCTGAGTGGAATGAGATTCAGACTGTAAAGTATTGGCACATCTTTTCACAATATATCTCTATATATAAACCAGCACTCCGTACATTCTTAATATTGTGCTTTTGCAATGGTGTGGTGGAGTAATGATCAATAAGAAATTTTGCTTTGTTCTGACACGTTTGTTCATAAGGTAAGTAAAAGTGCTGAGGTAACCCTTGGGTAGTACTACATTTACAATCTACAAAGCATGCACACACTGCTGCACACTGCCTATTATGGTATAGCACCTTTCTAGAAGAGCGTGTATGTAGATTGTGGGCTGTCAAGATTTCAAGGGGCAGATACACAGAGCAGATACTAACCTTTGTGTTCTTTGAATTCCAGAAAGCTGTTTGTGGGTGGCCTTGACTGGAGTACCACGCAAGGTAATCATTTCCTCAATTGACCATGCACATCTTACGGAGGTTCAGATCCCCTACCTCTGGGCTGCTGCTCTCGTTGTATCGTGGCTTTGGGAGGGCTGCCTCAGGCCAAAGCATTTGGGTTTCCCTGAGGCCAGTGCAGCCTCAGATGTGCCCGGCAAGATGGGTTGCTTGTCTGAGAGCTGGGGGTGGGGAGCTACTGGGAGGATAGTGGTTAGCGAGTGAGAGCACAAATCCTCAAGCCTTATTAAAACAAGCCTCCCTATAACTACAAATTGCTCCTTGTGCCTTGGCTCTCTTGCCTCCACCATTAAGCTGTCCTTCTGTGGACCCTACGAGTCTGTTCTGAACAGCGTTCCGCTGCTTCTCAAAGCACTGAATGGCTGGGAACCCATTTTAAGGTAACGAATACTTCAAGCATTTATTTTGGTTGCCCTGCCGGGGCTATGTCTGCCATCTTGCGGGTTTCCCACAGGCTTCTGGTTCACCACTGCGAGAACAGAATGCTGGACTAGATGGGCTGTTGGCTGCGGGCTTTCCTTATGTTCTCAAAAAAAGTGCAAGCCAGCTTGAGACCATGTGTTGTGGGGGTGCATTTATTTCCGTCTCGGCCCACGTTCTGTCTCCCGGCAAATCGTCCTCAACAAAATGCGTGTGTGTGTGTGTGCTTCTTCAACAGAAACTCTCCGCAGCTACTTTTCCCAGTATGGGGAAGTTGTCGACTGTGTTATAATGAAAGATAAGACGACGAATCAGTCGCGAGGGTTTGGATTCGTCAAATTCAAAGATCCCAATTGTGTGGGGACAGTCCTGGCCAGCAGGCCTCACACATTAGATGGCCGAAATGTAAGTTTTGGGTGGGGTGGGGGAGTGATTGCTTTTCCAGTTATTTCTTAAGCTAAGCAGGCAACTGTGACTGTGACTGACTGAATAATTAAAAGCTTTGGTTGAGCAATTGCTCCTTCCATATGTGACTGAACTGAGGCCAAACCTAATTAGTACTCGGCTTTTAGGAGAACTTTCAGCACTTCTCTTATATGTTCTCAACTTAAATTTTTATTAGTTTTCATCAAACATACATTCCAATACATTCATTGTATTAATACATCTCATACATAACATTAGCTCTATTGAGCTTTGGACTTCCTTCCTCCCCTTCGGTAAGTATCATATATTTTCATTATGTCACGTATTTTATACATTTATCTATTTGATCATAAGCTGTTGACATTAATCAAATCCTGCCAGTGTCTTTAAAGATTTACAGTTGTCTCTTATATAATCCAAGTGTTTACTCCAATTTTCATAAAACTTTTGTTCATGCTGATCGTTTATTCTCCCCAATATTCTAGCCAGTTCCGCATAATTAATCATTTTGAACTGCCATTCAGTAATAGTTGGTATTACTTCTGTTTTCCAATTCTGGGCTAACATAGTCCTTGCTGCTGTCGTGGCATACAAGAATAGGTTTTTATCTTTCTTTTACATGCTCTCCCCCATACCTTAACATCTGCTCACGATATCATGGGTGGAGAACAGCGAGATTCCCCTCTCCGCTTGACTGCTAGATGAACCCTCCTTTCCTGTTTTTGGAATTGCTACCACCCCAAAGTATCTCTTGGTCAGGGGGCCGCGCACCAGGTTAAGCTGCCCTTGTGTGTTCTGCTGTCTCTTGGATTTGCGAAGTCTGGCAGGGGGCTGCTGTCATGCTCTTGCGAAATGAAAGTGTGGCAGGCTTGCAAATCGGTCCACCAGCGTTGGACCTGACAACCTGCCCATCAGTTTCCCGAAGGGGATTAAGGCCCAGCTCTCTTTCCAGTTTGCAGCAGCGTCACTGCCCTGGTCCTTGCCAGCCCTGACTCGCAGGCGAGTGGCCATTCACACGCTAGGGAGGAGTGGGCAAGCAGCCAGCCCTGAGAGCGACTGGTAGGTCCACTTTGATTCACAGTTTCCTAGCCTGCCTGTATTTATCCAAAGCATTTTTACTCGGCTCTTGAGCAAAACGAAACTAAAAGGCTCCCAGGGCAGCTTCCAAATCAGTCCCTGCCCTCAGGGATTTCAAAGACATGGCGTGGAAAAGGGATTGGGGAGGAGGAGGAGGAGGAGGAATAATAATAATAATAATAATAATAATAATAATAATAATAATAATAATAATAATTTATTATTTATGCCCTGCCCATCTGGCTGGGCTTCCCCAGCCGCTCTGGGCGGCTTCCCAAAAAAATATTAAAATACTGTAATACATCAAACATTAAAAGCTTCCCTAAACAGGGCTGCCTTCAGATGTCTTCTAAAAGTCTGGTAGTTGTTGTTCTCTTTGACATCTGGTGGGAGGGTGTTCCACAGGGAGGGCACCACTACCGAGAAGGCCCTCTGCCTGGTTCCCTGTAACTTGTCTTCTCGCAGGGAGGGAACCGCCAGAAGGCCCTCGGTGCTGGACCTCAGTGTCCGGGCTGGACGATGGGGGTGGAGACGCTCCTTCAGAAAGAAGAAAGAAAGGAGGCTTGGGCACAAGTTCTTCGTTAGCAGTTTCTTGTAACGACTGATTAGAATGTACAAGGAGAGGAGGAGCTAAACATTGCTGGTCTCTCAGCTGTGCGTTGATTTAAAGGCCCTGCCATCCCTTCTTTCCTCCTGCCACATAGCCTGGTGGCTGCCTTTAGAGAACATGACTGTGCTGAGTTGGGACACATCTGCCTGTGTTAGATTTGCCCCTGTGGGCTTCTTGAGAGACGGTTTCAGCTGTCCACAGGAGGGCAGGACCTCCGGGTCTCCGCTCAGCTTGCTTGTTTGAACGCCAGCATCGGGCAAAGCCAGCTTTGGGTCTCCTTTTCGTTTCAGACTAAACTCTGGCTTGCCCTGCCTCCTGTTTCACCCTCTCCCTTGTTTGACAGATTGATCCAAAGCCTTGCACCCCTCGCGGAATGCAGCCAGAGAGAACCCGATCAAAGGAGGGATGGGTAAGGAAGCCGCTTTGGCGTGCGTCGCTCTCCGCTCTTTCCTCCCTCGGTGCCCTTACTGAGCTGCCAGTGTTTGTTTCCCATGTCCAAATTCTGAGGAGCTTCGTTAACCCGCTGTAAGCAGGGCAGCAAAATTCAGCCGCAAACAAATGAAGCTCTGGGGACTGGGTTACCAGATGTCACCGCTCGCTGAAAGCAGCCATGTTTCAGTGTGCTCAGCTGAACCCGCTGATCTTCACGATCTGGCGCTCGGGGGGGGGAGGGTTAGCTGTGGTTTTGATATGTGTATACCTGCTGCTTGCAGGGGGGCATGTTAACACTGACACATGAACATTGTTGTGTTCAGATGCCTCCTTGCCCAATGAATATTTATTATTGATGTTTATATTATGTCTATCCTTCCCCCGCAAAGGAATTGTTCAAGGGGGGAATAGAAAGGAGCCATAAGTGTTATAAGAGCCAGGAACAGTCAGCACAGGCCAGGAAAGGCATTAGCCGTAGTGACCAAACGTGTCTTCATTTCCTGACCTCCCTTGTTGTAGTTAAGTAGCTTAGCTGGCTTCACTGGGGAGCAGTTGCTACCACAATGAAGGGTCCACCGAATGTCCTAGTGTGCTTGTTCGATTTGTGAAGTCAAGGGGTTCTGTTGGGTCAGCTTCTCCTGTCAATTAGGAGCAGCCCAGCCTTGGGAGCATGTAGGGTAAGTCTCTTCAGCTTGGGGATTTTTCCAGAGTTCTGCCTACACATCTGCCCTCTGGGGTTTTCTGCCAGTGTCTCCATTTGCCACCCACATCGGTTCCAGGTTCCCTGGCATACTGTCCCCTTGCTTTCGGCTCCATCCACGCCTGTGAGCTCTCAGCGGCCCATTCCCTTCTCCCACTCCCATCCTTGTCCCTGTTTTTTAACTATCGTATTTTTCGCTCTATAGGACGCACTTTTTCCCCTCCAGAAATTGAGGGGAAATGTATGTGCGTCCTATGGAGCGAATGCAGGCTCCTTGGCTTCAGCGATAGCAATGCTAAGCCTCCCAAGCGCAGAGGGAGCACTCCCTCTGTGCTCCAGAGGCTTCGTGTTGCTTTCGCTGAAGCCCTCTCGCTCTCCAGGCTTCAGGGATTGCCACGCGCAGCCCCTCCGGCAGGGAGAGGCTGCACGGGGCTATGGCTTCTTTAGCCCCACGCAGCTTCTCCCGGGAGGGAGAGGTTGCGTGGGGCTAAAGAGGAAGCCAAAACAGGCCAGTGGGATCCATCCCACTGGCTGCCTTGGCTTGTGCCATAGCCACGCGCAACCCCTCCGGCAGGGAGAGGTTGCACGCATTCTGTACACTGCTCTTTGGGGCTGGGGGGGAAATAAGATTATTTTTCTTGATTTCCCCTCCTAAAAACTGGGTGCACCCTATGGTCCGGTGCGCCCTATGGAGCGAAAAATACGGTATGCTCTCCACAGAGTGTCCTCTCTCTTCCTCTGCTCTCAAGCCATGCCTTCAGCCTCCATTTCTGCCAAGCTTTTCCGGACCTGCACTGCAACTCTGCTTTCCTTGATAATCAGCCCTTGCTATCAAATCCTTCCCTCCCTTCTCACCTTTGTCCTGTTTGCTGTACTTGATCGCTGCCCATCTCACTTATACGGAGGAGGCGTGGGCGGGGAAGAAATAATTACAGTGTTCTTAACAGCACTTCCACGCGCAGGCAGAGTTCAGTTCACGCACGGCAACTTAACTTGGCGAGTCTTTCCAAGGTGCCTGCTCCAGTAGCGTGAGCCTTTTAGGTGCAGCTGGTTTTCAAGACAGGTAACGTCTGAATTGTTCACCTTCTGGCCGATGTGATTCCATCCACATGCAAATATGGCATTTCAGCACCCTGGGCGCACATTTGTAGCACAACGCATCAGCACTTCCTTCCAGTAGGACAGGAAGACTTGTGACTACTGTTCACCGCTTCAGTTGTTGAATTATTGAGGGGGGGGGTTAGGGAGGTGACCTAGCCCCCCAATAGCCTTTGCTCAAAAGCCCCTACAAAACTCAGATAAGAGGACCAGGATGTGACATAGAGGAGGGAGAAAGGTTGTTTTCTGCTGCTCCAGAGAAGCGGACACGGAGCAATGGATCCAAACTACAAGAAAGAAAATTCCACCTAAACATTAGGAAGAACTTCCTGACAGTAAGAGCTGTTCGCCAGTGGAATTTGCTGCCAAGGAGTGTGGTGGAGTCTCCTTCTTTGGAGGTCTTTAAGCGGAGGCTTGACAACCATATGTCAGGAGTGCTCTGATGGTATTTCCTGCTTGGCAGGGGGTTGGACTCGATGGCCCTTGTGGTCTCTTCCAACTCTATGATTCTATGACCAATACAAATGGTAAGAGGAATGGACTTCCTCTCTACCTTTACCCATTGAAAACATCTCTCTCAACTCCCACCCCACTGGTGCTGCCTCATATATACCGTATTTTTTGCTCTATAAGACGCACTTTCCCCCTCCTAAAAAGTAAGGGGAAATGTGTGTGCGTCTTATGGGGCGAATGCAGGCGGGAGGCTCTGCTCAGCGTTCCCTTTAAAGAGCCGCATGGAACGTGTGTGTGGCTCTTGGGGGCCCAAAGAGCCGCACACACGCTCCATGTGCTCTTTAAAGGGAGTGCAGCTCTTGGGGGAGCCTTAGCCACACGGAGCCTCTCCTGGGCAGGGAGAGAATTCATGCCGCTGCCCAGGAGAGGCTGCGCGCGGCTATCCCATAAGCCAGGACACCAAGCGAGATCGCTGAGCTGTGATCCTGCTTGCTGTCCTGGCTTCTGGGATTCAGAATTTTTTCCCCCTTGTTTTCCTCCTCCCAAAGCTAGGTGCGTCTTGTGGTCTGGTGCGTCTTACAGAGCGAAAAATACAGCCCCTCTGCCATTTGCAGTGGAGACACATGCTGACAAATGGCAGTCTGGCCGCATGAACGAATGTTGTTGTTGGTTGTGGTTTTTTGGGAGGGTGTGTGTCTTTGAGCCGGATCTGAACTGCAGGCTGCAAGACAAGTTAGAGAGCGCAGCTTGGTCCATCTCTGAATTTTAAGTCCAATTTGAAAGAACCCTTTTGCCCCTCTTCCTTTAAGGCAGAAGTTGCTCGGCCGTCAAAAGGACCGGCGCTTCCGCAGGCATGGAACAAGCATCACTTTGAAGGATACATCCTAGTTTTAATTGCCGCCGTTTCTGTCCCTTTTGTCTTAGCAGAAAGGATCCAGGAGCGATAACAAATCTAATAAAATATTTGTCGGTGGGATCCCTCACAACTGCGGCGAGACAGAGCTCAGGGAATACTTCAAGAAGTTCGGAGTGGTGAGTTTATTGCGCTGGCAGGCATCAGGTCTCCAGAAAGCAGCTTCTTTCTCCCATCTCCTCCATCTCCATTCCCTCCTCTACACCTGGAGTTCGATTTTTCGCCTCATCAACATGAAATATTCCTGTGGCTGTCTGCTCCTTCTTAAAAACCAACCAACCTGCATTTCTGGGCATTAGTCATAAAAGCCCCTAGTTCTATATTTTTTTTTTAAGATATTTATTAAAAGTTTTATAGTTACAGAAAAAAAGTATAAAAGAAGAAAGAAAGAATGAAAAATTTAACAAACAATACATCAAAAATAATAATAATAATAAAAGAACAATACATCAAAACAACAAGAAAAAACCAAAACATTTAAAAACACATCCAATTTCCATATCTTTATCTTTCATTTACTTGTTTCCTCGACTTCCTCACACCTCCCTTTTTTGTATTCTAGTTCAAATTAGCTAATTCAGCAAATCCTTTCCCTCTTTCTCAATTTTTGTTCTGTAGTTTATCCTAACCCAATCTAACTTTAAATTTTCCACTTCAACCCATTAATAATCAATTTTTGCTTAATTCTTTATAACATTTCTGCTAAGACCATATAACTTCATTCCAGTATTTTTCTAACATTCATTAATTTTGCAGTATTTCTGTAAATATACTTTAAATTTTTTCCAATCTTCTTCCATCGACTCCTCTCCCTGGTCTCAGATTCTGCCAGTCATTTCCGCCATTTCCATGTAGTCCATCAGCTTCATCTGCCATAAAAGCCCCTAGTTCTAAGGTGTTTGGTTTCAGAATCCTGAGCCCATGGTTTAGCCTCTTCTCAAAGTCCCATTGATCCAGCATAAGGATGTCTGATTTTTGCAAAATGTAGACAGCATGGCTTTTGTGTGTCTTTGTACTGTTTTGTGGCAGAAATAATTTTTTGGCTGGTATTAATTTGATGCCATGAAGTCTGCTCTTGCCCCTCTGTCTTCTCAGGGTGGACTGACCAACCAGTGTGAGATCTCCCTTGATGTCCTGACCGTCTCTAGGGGTCCCCCCCCACCCGAAAGCTGGAGCCTCTGGTGAGGGGCTCAGTGGTCCCCCAGTCATATACAGGTGAAACTCGAAAAATTAGAATATCATCGAAAAGTTCCTTGATTTCAGGAATTCAACTTGAAAGGTGAAACTAATATATGAGACAGACTCATGACATGCAATGCGAGATATGTCAAGCTTTGATTTGTGATCATGGCGTACAGCTGGTGAAAACCCCAAATTAACCAGCTCAGAAAATTAGAACATTCAAGGAAATCGGCAAAACAAGGATTGCAAATCGAACAAGATTGGACCTCTGAGAAGCAGAAGCACGTCACGCTTTGCATTTCACGAGTCGATCTCATATATTAGTTTCACCATTCAAGTTGAATTCCTGAAATCAAGGAACTTTCCCGCGCTATTCTAATTTTTTGAGTTTCACCTGTATAGTAGTAAACAAATTAATTATATCCATTCCTCACTCTTTGGTCAACTAGCCCCCCCCCCCCCCCCAGTCCTGGCTTATAACAAAATCCAACGCAAGGGTGTAATGTAGCAGGGATATGTTGAGTTGTGTGTGTCTAGCAAGCTTCTCTTGCACCTGATAACGGATGACCACCCTTTCTTAGAGCCAGGGAGTGGGGATTTCCATTGGGGCTGGTTGATAGTGAAAATGCCAACTCACAGAAGTAGCTCTTCCACTGACTATTTTTGGTCAAGGTGCCATTTGCTTAAATGGTTCGCAGATCATTTTCGTGCTTTGTTCTCAAGTGGGCCACATTCTTCACTCCCCCCCTCCCTCCTCACCCCTCTTCTTTCTCCCTCCCACCCACCCCCAAAGCAGGTAAGTCTCCAAACAACTCATCATTATTTGGACATAGGTTGCCTGCATTTATACTTTAATTTACAAGCTGCTTATGTTTGGAGCAGAGAGAGAATGGTAGACTCCCAGTTCCGGGCAGGCTTTGGCCCTTATCTCTGTGCTCCAGGCACCTAGGGCCTGAAAAGAAAAGGAAGAATTGCACCAGCAAGCTTTGAAAACAGGGTTTTGTTAATACAAGAAAAACCTATTTAATCACAACAGCGGATTTGCGTAGGTTTACGCCTGGAGTGTTACCAGTGTAACACATGAGGGGTGAAGCATGATTTCCCCCAGAACTCTTCCCTTTCTCAGAGGCTTGGGTTTCTGTGGACCTTTTCGTTCTAAACCAGGGGTCTGCAACCCACGGCTCCGGAGCCGCATGTGGCTCTTTTAAACCTTTGCCACGGCTCCGGGGCGGATACTAGCGAGGGGAGGAGGCGCATTGTGCGCCCCGACACTCCCCACTGTGGCGGGCGCTGTACTGGCTGTGACGTCGCATGGGGGCAGTGCGTGCGTTAGTCACGCACCGTCCCGACGTCACCTTCCCGCCCGCCCGCTACATTGTAAGGGACATGTACGCTGGTCACTGCATTGAAAGGGGGCACGTACGCTGGTCACTGTTTTGAAGGGGAGTGAAGAACACACACACACACAAAAAAGGTAACTTGTTAATTTAACGTTTATTTCTATGAGGAGGAGTAATTCTGAGGGGTCAAACAAAGAAATAATAAAAAAGTGACAAAAAAGTTATTTTTATAATGACGAGTTTTGCGGCTCCCAGGTTTTTTTTTCTTCGGAAACGGGTCCAAGTGGCTCTTTTTGTCTTAAAGGTTGCAGACCCCTGTTCTAAACTATCACTGGCTTACTCAGGAAAAGAGTTGAATGATTTCCAAAATAGAAAAATGGGGGTATTTTTTATGCTGGTACTGAGTTGGGATCGGGGGGGAGTAATTTTAATGCGCTGGCAGAGTGGCCTGCTGTTGAAGGGTGGGTAATGAATTTAATAATAGTAAGTCCAACTAGGGTTATCTGTCTCCCTGTCCTCCTTGCTTCCCTGCAAATATTACCTTTGGAATAAGCCCCCAGGTGTCCTGCTGATTTTTCATAGTTTCCCTTCCTTCCCAAACCCCCAAATTTCCACAGGAATTTAAGGAGTTCCGGCAGCAGCTTTAGGAAGCACCAGGAAATTGGTTCTGAGGTGTGCTGGAACAGAATGGATTTGAGAGGCGCAGGTGGAAGGGTGGGCAAGGACCTGTGCCAGGGTATTAAGGCCATAAATGGCAACAGCCTAGAGGTCCCGGGCCCTAAGGAAGTCAGATTAGCCTCAACCAGAGCCAGGGCCTTCTCAACACTGGCTCCGGCCTGGTGGAACGCTCTCCCTCATGAGACCAGGGCCCTGCGGGATCTGATCTCTTTCCGCAGGGCCTGTAAGACAGAGTTGTTCCACCTGGCCTTTGGCTTAGAATCAGTTTGATTCCCTCCCCCTCTTTCTTTTTCCTTTCTCCTCCTGTGAAGAGGCTGCATCCTAATGTTGTATTTTAATCTTGTTTTTTTAAAAGTGGTGCTTCAGGTTAAGAACAGTTTCAGGTTAAGTACGGACCTCCGGAACGAATTAAGTACTTAACCCAGGGTACCACTGTAGTTTGGTCAGTTTCGGAAGCAGACTGGAATTCAACTTGAGACGCGCAATTAAAAACGGGGAACTAGCTTTTCCCAACAGCGAATGTGTAAACTTGAACTTGTTCAGCAGCTAATGACTACTTTTGCCCAGATGAATCAGAAACATGATGCTCCTGTTTGCTTGAGGGGGTTTTCGTGGGGAGGTGGGGCAAACAATGGGCAAGGCGTAATTGGGCAGGTCCCAAATGGGAATTGACCCATGTTAGTAAGATCGACGTTCATGCTTGGTAACCTGAACCCTGCCAAACCAGTTGTCTTTTCAAACCTTAACTCGCCCCGGGTGGACCCATGTGTATCCCATTTCATTATGCAGTTGTCCTTTGGCTCCCAAAATACTCCCTGGGGGGGCATTTGTGGCTCATCCGGGCAAATGCTACCTAAAAGCCCTTGAGTGGTGCTGGGTGATAAATTTTCTCCTTCCCGCTGATGGCTGCTTCAGCAACTCAGCCTCAGCTTCCCCATGTGAGCAGCTCAGCCTCCTGGGGCTGGTTGGGGGAGGCTCTGAGTGCCGAAGGTCCTCATCCTGTCACAGCAGAGGCAGGCTGAGCTGGACCTGTAAAATGGGGAGCAGAGCCCCTCAAGCTTGTGGCTGATGGCAGTTTCTTTCCCCTTGTGCTTAGCTAGGTGACATCTCTTGTTATCTCCTTGTCTAACTAAAGAGGCCACCAGTAAATTAATCCGTATAGATTTGCCGATTAGGCCTCATTTGCAGACGGTGAAAGTGGGTGGGCTGAATGTTGAGGATTGGGCAGCTCTTAAACTTGCCACTGTCCCTCCTGTCTCGATTTCTCCAGAATGCCCTGGAACGACGCTGTCTCAAGGAAGCATTACCGTATTTTTTGCTCTATAAGACTCCCTTTTTCCCTCCTAAAAAGTAAGGGGAAATATGTCTGCATCTTACGGAGCAAAAGCAGGCTGCGCAGCTATCCCAGAAGCCAGAACAGGAAGAGGGATTGCTGCTTTCACTGCGCAGCGATCCCTCTTGCTGTTCCAGCTTCTGAGATTCAGAATATATATTTTTTTTGTTTTCCTCCTCCAAAAACCAGATGCGTCTTGTGGTCTGGTGCGTCTTATAGAGCGAAAAATACGGTAAATGGCACCAGTTATTCAGGAGTGAAAAATACATCTTTTTAGGAGCCCTGATTGTCATTTGAGGCTCTCTTTCCCTTGCTTATCACGCACTAGCCTCTAGATTGCCCCTTGAAAAAATAAACGAGGTACAGAGGTTAGCAAAGGGTAGTTAACGCAGGCCACCTGTTTATATGAGCAGACTCTGCCACCTTGGGGAGTTCTGCCTGCTTGAAACAATTACTAAGATGGCTAGAAAACATGCTCTGTGTTCCTTGTTTGTTCCTCCAGCTCACGCATCCGTCCTCACTCTCCAGGGCCATCTGCTTTTCTCCCTGCTCCTAGCAAGATGCGTTTTCTGCCGCTTCAGCACAATTAATCTGCACCTTGTCTGGAGAATTTTAAAAGACCGGTGGGGAGGTTGCCCTCTACCGATCTGCGACTTTGGTTTGCACTTTGGCATTGCTTTCTCAGTTATCCATTTGTGTTTTTTTAAAAAAAGTTTATTGCAGTTATATATTAACACCTGGAAGAAGAAAGAGCCACGAGTGGTCTTCTGCCTCTCAGCCCTTGCTTGGGGAAGGGTACTTGCCAGCGGCTTATTCTGCCTTGCTTCCTATCAGATGCTTATCGCTAGCTGCTGCCGTGTGTTAACCCTCCTGTGGGAGCGTCATCAGTCGAATTTCCCCTTCTCTCTTTTCTAGGTCACTGAAGTGGTCATGATCTATGATGCAGAGAAGCAGCGGCCCCGAGGTAAAGGAGAATCTAGTTTGTCCTTGAAATTTCTTTATCCTCTCCCTATGTCAGATGGCAAACTTTCACAACATCAACACACAATATATCTATATTGTTTACATTGCCTCGGGAAATTATTCCACTGAACAAACTGCTACATGTAATTCATGCAATTCCATCCTCCAGTGTGTTACTGCTTTTGAAGTCAGGTGTTAAATGTCCGTCTCTGTCTCCACCCTACCTGCCCGTTCCCCCAAAAGGTGTCTTCTTTAACGAAAAGGTTGACACCTGGATTGAGCCGCTTGTTTCAAATAGGCGAAGGAGAAGGAGTGAAAAGAAGCAGTCATTAAATGTACACATTCTCCTATCCCCCCCCTTTTTTAGAGCCATAAGGTAAAGGTAAAGGTACCCCTGACCATTAGGTCCAACCCCTGACTCTGGGGTTGCGGTGCTCATCTCGCTTTATGGGCCGAGGGAGCCGGCGTACAGCTTCCGGGTCATGTGGCCAGCAGGACTAAGCCGCTTCTGGCGAACCAGAGCAGCGCACGGAAACGCCGTTTACCTTCCCGCCGGAGCGGTACCTATTTATCAACTTGCACTTTGACGTGCTTTCAAACTGCTAGGTTGGCAGGAGCAGGGACCGAGCAACGGGAGCTCACCCCGTCATCGCGGGGATTCGAACCGCCGACCTTCTGATCGGCAAGTCCTAGGCTCTGTGGTTTAACCCACAGCGCCACCCGCGTCCCTTATTTTTTACAGCATACAGGCTCTTAAAATCTGTTTTCCAAGGCTGCAGTTATCAGTAACTGCAAGATTAGAACATGTGTTCAGCTTTGCCCTTTTTTGTGGTTAAATGGCTTCAGCTAAAAGCATTGGCCAAAGGCCACATCTGTTAAGTTGCTTCTTGAAAAGTTTCACAGACGAGGATCTAGGCAAGCCCCCTGTTACCCTTGAGGGATAACTGCTTTTATGTTTGAGTGAGTAGGCAGTTTCTCCCCGAACTCCAAAGGCTGAGTCAGCAGTGCCTTCTCAGCTTCAGCCCCAGCGGGAACCGGCCCTTGTCTTGTCTAGCTTTCCATTCCAGCAATCACTTTTCAGTCGGCTCTTAGAGGCAGTATTTTTTCCAAACAAAAACGTCATCTGCGTGAGTTGCACCTAACCCACTCGGTAGCATGTCAGACATGCTAGGAAACAGTTTGCCATCTAGACTTTTCCACTCTTCCTTGTTGACTCCATTTATTTTAAAGCAATATGTAAATTCTTCACTTCATATTGATTAAGCTGTTAAGTCTTAGTTTTTATTTTAATTTAGACATACATCCTTAGTGGCATATTTAAGTGTTTCATAGTAAAAGTACAGTAAACGTTAAGTTCTTTCTTCCCCCCCTCCCCTTCCTTTTCTTCTCTCTCTCTCTCTGTGAACTGTTTGTGATTAATATCTCTTTAGATTTTCTTCTCTCTAGGTGATAGATTATCACAGAGGTACAGGCCATTTCCACAAATGGAGGAGGGGTTCGGGCTTCTGCCTTTATTTGGAGTGTAAACTTGAAAGTTTTCAATATTTGGGGGCAGGAGGAGTGGGGGCGGGCGGTTTTCTCTTGTTTTGATGCCTTTTAATTCGTTTTGCAACAGCTTTGCACTGTTTCAACAGAAAAATTCACTGGCCCAGTAAAGAGCAGCATCTTCTTGCATGGTTCCCCGCCCCCTTTAAAGTTGGGAGAGGCAGTGAAAGAACCTTGCCACTACTTTGAACCATCGTTCCCGCACTTGTGCTCACCAGGAAAACAAGACCCAGACGTGATGATTTTTTTTTTACTTAAACGACCCCCTAAAGCTCTCGCAGTTCAACTTTCCCAGTGACGAAGCAGGAAACTTTGAAGGCTTCCTTCCGAGGTTTTGTCTTTTGCCTTAAAGCCTCACTTATGCAAGTAGCTACCACCAGCAGGTTTGAAGGGCGTGAACTGCCGGGCAGCCGTGTTTAGCTTCAGCCTTGTACACCAACAAGCGTGTCCGGTGCTGGATGCCAAGCATGGGTGGCAAGTTGGTGTGGCAGATTGGGCCCGGCTCGGCTCACAGCCAGCAGCTTTCAGCCGGTTGGGCATGATCCTGCAGCCTGCACTAGCAATCCACCCATTCCGACTACGGGCAAACATGACTCTTGCGTTTACACCGCTTTCCTCTTAACCGCTTTTGTCTGCGGCGTCCTGCGGTTTCCATTGCAACCCTATGCTTCCTTCACTCAGTTGCACAGCTGTGAACTTCACTGCAAGTGTCAACGTGTCGGTTAGACCCCTGGGGGATGCGAAGAGCAAATGCCTCTTTCATCAGTGGCTGCCCTGTGTTGCTCGCTATTGGATGCATCATGTTGATAACTTGTGAAGTCTCCCTGGCCGTCCTAGTTCCTCTCTTAAGCATCCTAGAAAACGCACTACTCCCTGTCCCAATTCTTGGTGTCTCTTTCTGCTCAAGCTCTTGCCCTCTTAAGATCTTAAACTTCCTTCTTTCATCTTAAAATCTCTGCTCAGTCATTTGTATGGCGGTTAGGAAGCTTGACCCGTATACTGGGCACCCACTCCTTATTCCCATTTTACAGAAGGGGAATGTGCGCTTGAATACTAATTGGCTTCCTTTCAGCCAGCTAGTGATTTCATGACTGAGCTGTGATATAAACTGGTTCCCCCTGCCGCCACCGCATCCTACCAGTTTTCCAACTTAGCACCAAGTTATAGATTTGAGAGGACCACTGATGGGAAGGATGCAGATGTCCTATAGAGGAATTTGGTCCACTTTTTTGGTCGGGGTCTGTTACGCTGCTTACTTACGAAGAGCAGCTTTGTAAATGTTACGCTTTTAAGTCCTACGACTCTTGTTGCAATCTTGTCTTGGAAAATGGCTTCATGGAAAAGCAAAGCTTTATACTAAGGCAAGGTTTACTGTGGCTGAACACTGAGGTAGCACTTAAGGTGAAGAAGAAGAGAGTTTGGATTTGATATCCCGCTTTATCACTACCCTAAGGAGTCTCAAAGCATCTAACAGTCTCCTTTCCCTTCCTCCCCCACAACAAACACTCTGTGAGGCGAGTGGGGCTGAGAGACTTCAGAGAAGTGTGACTGGCCCAAGGTCACCCAGCAGCTGCATGTGGAGGAGCGGAGAATCGAACCCGGTTCACCAGATTACGAGTCCACCGCTCTTAACCACTACACCACACTGGCTCTCAGAAACTCGTCACGGTCATTGCTTTTTTTTAGCTTGCCTGCTACTGAAAATTAAGAGCACCTTTGAATTGCATGCAGCATGCAGCTAAATCTGCACATCTGCAGAACGCAAAATTTGCACGAGTCCAAAACCTCTCGCATTGTTTTTGGTGGTTTGAGTCTCTGGGCTCACAGAGAAATTCCTGAATGACAGTGTGATGTGGTGGATCAGATGGGGCGTTTGGCCTTGAGGTGCTTTTCTCCCTTGCAGATCAGCTCTCAAAGCTCGTTGAGGTGAACTTGAGAGAGCTGCCGCGATCAGCCAAACTGCGGCTTGGGGCTCAGAATGCAGCCGGCTACTCATCTAGTCCTGGAACGTAGCAATCTCCCCTCTTAAGGGAGGAAGAGTTCACAATTTCCAAAAAACAGACAAACACAGCTGAGCTGATCCCCAACCTTTAGGTGGGTGCACCCATCTGTTTTCTCCCACCCCAAAATGCCAAACTTTCCCCCTCGCAACGAGTTCTTAAACCTTAGGCTTTCCCCTTCTCAAAACTCCTTGTGTTTCAGTCTTCTTAGGCCTTTCGCACCCATTTTCCTCTTCGGCAAAGCTTCCTGGGCTTCAAGGGAAATCTCCTTGTGAAGTTAACATTTCTTCCAGTGTCCTTAAGTGCTGCTAGGGTCCCCAAGAGCTTTTCAACAACCTTCTCCCCCTCCTGTTGTCAAGCAATCATTCAGCTTGCCCACCCCTTGTCCACCTGCGCTACATTCTTATAGAAGCAGTTCTGATCCAACAGCCTCTTAGCGCTTGCCTCCCTGACAACGTTTTGGTTTTCCATACGCCCTTTCCTTGCTGTCTTCCTTATTCCCAAAAGACCTCCCTGCCAACCCCCGTGACCCCATCGCCTCTTATCTGGGTCTGCCAGATCTCCGCTTCTGGGAAACTCTCGAATTTTTGCTTAGTTTTCCCTTCTGGTGTTTGCAATCCTCCTTTCTTTGAATCTCCTTGCTTGCCTCTCATTTTTCTTCCTAACCTTGTTGTCGTTTAGTTGTGTCCGCCTCTTCGTGACCCCATGGACCAGAGCAGGCCAGGCACTCCTGTCTTCCACTGCCTCCAGCAGTTTGGTCAAACTCAAGCTGGTAGCTTCGAGAACACTATCCAACCATCTCGTCCTCTGTCGTCCCCTTCTCCTTGCGCCCTCCATCTTTCCCAACATCAGGGTCTTTTCCAGGGAGTCTTCTCATGAGGTGGCCAGAGTCTTGGAGCCTCAGCTTCAGGATCTGTCCTTCCAGTGAGCACTCAGGGCTGATTTCCTTCCGAATGGAGAGGTTTGATCTTCTTGCAGTCCATGGGACTCTCAAGGGTCTCCTCCAGCAGCATAATTCAAAAGCATCAATTCTTCGACAATCGGCCTTCTTTATGGTCCTAACCTTGAGCGAAGAGCAAAAGAGCACATTTTTCTTCCGATCAGTAGCTGTCCCTGATAACGTCCTCCCCCCATTATAAATAGTGGACGTTTCTGAATCGGTTGTCTCTCGGGTGCAGAAACACCCATCTTTCCACTTCTGTCCTGCCAAGACTTCCATCTGCCTGCAGACAAGCAAAAGAGCCACTCTTTGTAGAGGCTGCTGCATCGTGGACCTGGCTTCATTTATACTCTTACGTGTTGGAGATGCTCTTAAAAGTCCCCCACAGCCCATTTATTTTTAATTTGATTCCGCCCCCCGACCCTGCTCTCGTTGCTGACAGCAGAATATTGACCTGCTGCGATCTATCTTGGCCTGTATCTTTGTGTCTTTTTTAAGTATGAACCTTTTCTACGATAAGGCTCCATGGGCTTACCCAACCATGTTGGATAAGCTTAGAGAGACAATAACTGTTACAGAGACTGTAGCTTTATTTATTTTTTTCTGTTGAACGCTTTAGAGCAATAAATGGCTGCTGTCAGCACTAGCTGCAAAGCGAAAATTAAACCAAGGGGGAAATCTTGGGTTTCAGGGGGGAAACGATTCAACGCCCCCACCCCAACGCCATTTCCCACCCCCAAATTCATTTTTTGTTTTTTAGAAAGCCGCTTTTGCGAAAGGCTGCAGTTGCGTCAGCTAATAGTGGTCCTGGATTTGGCCATTGGTAGTTTTCCAAGGGGACGCAGTGTGTTCTGCGTAGGACTGTGTTTGGGATTTTCTCAGATATTTATTCATGGAATGAATTGGCAGGGCAAACAGGTTGCCCCTGGAAGTACTGCCCGTAATATATTCTCCGTCAGCCAAATTTCCAGCGACAATAAACAGGGAGCTATCATGTTTTCCCACCAACCCTTGGCCCCAGAAGATCTTGCCATTGGGAAGTCACCTGAAACCCTTTGCTTGAACCCTTGGTTCGCCCCTAATACTGTTCATCATCCTGTTTTGTGTCACAACACCCTGCTACCTTGATTCACTCTTCGTCGTTGGCTAGGTTTTGGATTTATTACTTTCGAGGACGAACAATCAGTGGACCAGGCTGTCAACATGCATTTTCACGACATCATGGGCAAAAAAGTGTGTAGTTGTAGTTTTATTTTACCTTAAGACAAAGCTGAGCCTTGGAGCAACTGGCAATTTGGCTGGCGGATAGGAGCAGCTTGGGGGGGGAGTGTTTGAGGGGGACACACACACAAGGGGTGACAGAGAAGAATCCTCACAGGTGAAGCTTCATTGAGTGACTTGTTTTTATCGCACGAGTCTCCATCACCTTGGAACAGAGAATTTAATCTTCCACATTTCCACCAATTAAGAAGTAACTTCTTCCAAAGTATGGTACTGAGAAGGTTTAAACCAGCACCTTTCAGGCTGCATTTCTAGGCCCTGAAAGTTTATTGCAGAGAAGATTGATGGGGGGGAAAACCCCCTGAGAGGCAGTGTAATGATCTTGGTCTAATAAATTAGCGTTTAGCAGACCAAGAACAGGTGCTGTGCTTCTATGCTCCTGCTACCTCATATCTTTGAGCATTAACACATTTTTCCTTAAGCTGGTGCCCTCCAGAGGTTTTCTACTACAACTCCCATCAGCCTCAGCTTGGGGAAAAATGCATTAATGCAAGTCTCCTGTGGTTGGCTAAACCACTGGTTTTCTGGAAGTCTGAACTGCGTAAGCCTGGCAGTGAACTGTCAGAGGGATGAGGAAGGATGCTGGCAAAGCACTTGATCTCTGCCCAATAAGCAGTCATTTATCGACCTGAGGCGGTTGTGCCCGACCAGACTAGCCTGTTCATCTCCATACAACACCCCTCTGTAGGGGCTGGTTAGTGGGGGGGGGGTCACTCTCAATTTGTGCAGTGCAGGCCTGGAAATTTGGGAAACTGCTGACGAGCATTTGAGGACCATTTGTGGGCGGCTCGGGTTAAAATAATAGCTGAGGACCCCACTTGCGATTTCGTCATGGCGTTTGGCTGCGTTCACAAGAACTAAGGCAAGCAGCGTTGAGGTTTTGCTTTAGACGTTCTACTGGAAGGTGTTAAGGAGGTGTGATGGTAACAAGCTGGTAGAAGGCAGGCAGGAGCAGCAGGGCTGTTGTAGAAGGTGATTTTTGTTTTATTTTTTGCAACGCCAGTGAAATCTCTACGTTGCCAAAGGCTCAGCTTCCCATTACCACTCCTTCAGATGTGTGTGCCTTTTATTCCATATTCCAGCTGGGGAGGACGGGTGGGGAAGGGGAGCACAGCAGCCTTTGAAAGGCGAGATTTGAACAAAACACTGACCGAAGCATCGTGAAGGAATGGTTCAAACCGGGGAGGAAAAAAAATGGGTCACTTACTGTGAGACTTCGATACGAATCCACATATTCTTTTTACCTATAATAGCGTTTTTAACCACGATGCAGTTAAGTGACCTTTTGGTTGTTGTCATCTTCATACTGTGTTGTCAGCGCTTCCGAGAGACTTCTGGGTGAAGCGACTCTGCTTTCTTAACTCACTCGGCTTTTAAGTCCCTTGGCTCTCAGCGTGGCTTCACGTGAGCGAGCGAGTCAGGGGAAGGAGTGGCTTAAGTTTCAGAGAGCTGCCTCAGCCTCTAAATTGCCCCAGCTTCTGATAAAGGTGAAAGGGCGACGAAGAGATTCTTGTGCAAAAACTAAAGTGTTCTTCGTGGCTCTCCAGTTTGGGTTGGAACCGCAAACATTTGATGACAGACTCCTGGGTTTTTAAAACGCCCAACGCTCTCCCAGTTCTCAAGCTTTGTAATTCACAATGAGAAGCTGATTGTATTTTTGAAAGCTCAGTATTTCTCTGCTATCCGGAAAGTCCTGCCAGGATATCCTAGTTAATGCATAAATAGTTACGCAGTTTTAAAATATTGCTGAAATCTTCTGAGTTGGAGCTGGAGCTACTGCTTCACTCGTTTCGCCAGCTGCTAATCAAATTCTGTAGCACCAGTTCTGGGAACCCAGGAGAGAACTGGCTGATATGAGTTGGTTTCAAAATCCATGCTCTCCATCCCTCCCTCACCGCAAAAAAGTCCCTGCTCATCTTTGTCTTTGCACAAAGCTGAAGCCAAAATCTCAATATGGCAAAGATTGCAGCGATATAAATGCCATGTTACTCAGCCAGTGGCTGGAGAAAAGGCAGACTTGGAGCCATCGATGTTTGGGTGCCAAATACGTTTTTGCCGACCAGGTAGAGTACAAGTTCCCAGCCATTTTGGTAATTCCACCCATCGTTAACGGCGGCTTTTGAACTTTCCTCAGCGCTGCTGCTCCCCGATAAACCCCTGAAACAGCAGCGTCGGCAAAGCCGCGCTGCCTTCTTTCTCTTCTGCCCTTGATTACAGAAACTTATTCTCCCCACCCGACCCCTTTGCCATATTAAATGAGCAACCAAACTGTCTCAAGGTTTGGGGCTTGGGGCATAGGGGTGGGAAATTGCTTGTTTCCAGCACCCTCTCAGTGCAAGATTTGGGTCGACAAAAAAGAGAGGAGGGATGCTTCAGGGACATTGGGAGGCCTGTTATCTGCGCTGACTTGCGCAGCCTTGCAGAAGCAGAGTTAATCTAAAGTACACACATTTCATACGTTTCGCTTCGTGGCGTTTATATTCGGGCTTTCCTCCAGGGAGCTCAGGAAAGTTACGCAGGGCTCCTAGGTGGTCTTCTATCCAGGCAGCGACCACAGAGAAGGCCTGCTCAGCTTTAGTAAGGTTGCTATGGCTTTGGCCTTCAAACTGCGTCCTTGGCTCTTTTGGAGGCAAAGATTCTCGAGTTATTAAAGCGTGGCTGAGCACGTCCAAATTGTTAGCCGCGTCCCGACATCAGCACAAGCTTAAAACGGGGGTTTATTCTCTCTCCCTTTCATGACCCCATTGCTCAGCTTCACTTAATAACTCAGAGTTGATCTTCTGCCACCCCACCCCATGCCAAATTTCAAAATGAGCTTCATATTTGGATTTAAAACCGGCTGTGAAGTTTATCTTGGACAGGGAGTTTGTATTAAGTTGTCCAGGCATATCATTAAAGCACTGGGGTGCATTCACTTTATGTGTGACACACACACATCTACCTTATTTACAGAACAAAAGCGCTTGTCCTCTGACTTAACACAGTATGAAGGTTTTGCTTCTTATTGACTCAACTGTCCATTTTTTATTACCTGCATGTTTGTTTACTTTTTTGTTAGATGTAATGTAAGGTTCTCTTATCACATCCATTCCTTCTGACATTGTTTGAGTTAATTGAGGTTCTTTAAGCGTTAGCCTGGGGAAGGTAAGTCTCTATCTTCCATTAGACTTCTAAATAATAATAAAAGAAATAAGTTTATAAATAGGAATTTCTTTTTTAAAAAAAAAACAACAACAACTGGAAACTGAATGTGTGTTTCTCAGGTATGAACAAAGCCGAAATTGCAATTTAGCTGTGTGGCATGTTTGGCCACAAATTACAACACTTTCCTCATCGCCACTCTGCCAAAACACAAAAAAAAGAGGTCTGGCTTAAAGCCTTTGTACCTTTCTTCCGTGTTGTTCCCCTCAACCTTGCTAGCAAACTTAATTCTTCTTACCTGCGAAGCCAGGCACCAGAGCTGTGTGCGGAGACCGAAAGTCTGTCGAGAAGACGCCGCTGCCTGCTTGTTACGTGAGCAAGCCAACCAGCAGACATAGCGGAAGAGAAAAAACCACACCCGGGGACACCTTTTATCCTTAACCGCTTTACGGAGCGGAGACTTTCGGAGCGGCTTCCTCTTGAACTACCCATTGTACCCGAGAAACACTTGCTTTTTTGTTCTCTAAACTAGTGGTCTTTAAAAAAGAAAAAGAAAAAAAGCTTGTAATTCTTTGATTAAGTTCTTAGCCGTAAGTCATAAGGTGCTAAGATATGAGCTTTTGCTTTTTAAGTGTTAAACTTAAGGGTGTGTGTGAAGACGGGCAGAGTGCGGGGGGGCAGCGGCGGCGAGCTAACCGGCAGCCTCCCCTCCCTGAGCGCCTCGCTCTCTTTGTCTAGGTGGAGGTGAAGCGGGCCGAGCCTCGGGATAGCAAGAGCCAGACGCCAGGGCCGACGGGCACGAGCCAGTGGGGAAGCCGGATCATGCCAAGCGCTGCCAACGGCTGGGCAGGGCAGCCCCCACCTACCTGGCAGCAAGGATACGGACCTCAAGGTACCACTTCGCCGCTGGTTGCGGGACGCTCCTGGGCCAAATCAGGCTTGGCCTTCATTCCTCTCTACGCGAACAAGCTCCTCCGAGCAGATACTGGCAGCCCCTGCAAATATCTTGCTAGTTTAGGGTGCCGAAGGGCAATCTGCTCTGCCTCTGTCCATAGCTGTCGACTTACAGATTTGAAAATAAGGGACCAGCGGCCTTGAAAATAAGGGATCAGCAGCCAAAATAAGGGATCAGCAATTACTTTGATAAAGTACATATTTTGTTGCGTGCAAATGGCTTTAGATACCTGTTAGGTCCATAAATTACCGTATAGCATATATTCAACACAAAAAAGCAGCAACAATTTGTTGTTGACAAAGGACAGCTGGACATAGAAAGGGCCCCATTGCCTTCAGGAGCTTATTTAAGGGACATCATCAATAAGGGACAGCAGCGGGACATGGCGCTGGGATAAGGGACTGTCCCGGCAAATAAGGGACGCTTGCCGCTATCCCTCTGTCCCCAGGCATCTTCAGGTTCTCCGTGGTCAGAGGCCGTCAGCGCCTCTGAGCGCCAGCTGCTGGCAGGGGAAAGCTGCTGCCGCACTCACGTCCCGTTGGGGCATCTGGTGGGCCATGGCGAGGACAGGAGGATGGGGTGCCCTTGGGCCTGACCCAGCAGCCAGCCTCTCCTAGGGAGTACTGTATTTTTCGCTCTATAAGACGCACATCTTCCCCTCCGAAAATTAAGGGGAAATGTGTGTGCCTCCTATGGAGCGAATGCAGGCTCCTTGGCTTCAGCGATTAGCAATGCAAAGCCTCTGAAGCGCAGTGGGAGCGCTCCCCCCACGCTCCGGAGGCTTCGCGTTGCTTTCGCTGAAGCCTCTCCAGGCTTCAAGTTCCTTTCGCTGAAGGGTAGGTGCCCCTTCAGCTAAGCGGGAGGAGAAATGAAAGGGGCTCCGTTTCTCCTGCCGCTTCCCTGAAGGGGCGTTGTGCAGAGAGGGGGAGAATTTTTTCTCTCTTGTTCTCCCCCTCTAAAACAAGGTGCGTCCTATAGAGCGAAAAATACGGTAGGTGATTGGAAAGGGGGTTCCTCCCCCCCCCAATCAAGTTCCATGCTGAAATAACTTCGAAACAGGCACGATCCAGACTGTTTTGAAGCACCCCTGGACCTTGGCAGCCCATTTGAGAGGGGTCAAGAACCTTCCTCCTCTGCCTCTTGCAAGCCCTGCCTCCAGCCCTCCTTCGGCTGGAGCTTGCAGCAGATGCTGCCTGCGCGGAAGTGATAGTGTCTCATCGGTAGAGGTGCAGGCAGCGGTTTGCGACAGCCAAATGCGGGTTTGGAACTCCTCTTTCATTTACAGTGGTGCCTCGCAAGACGAAAAGAATCCGTTCCGTGAGTCTCTTCGTCTAGCGGTTTTTTCGTCTTGCGAAGCAACCCCATTAGCGGATTAGCGCTATTAGCGGTTTAGCGGCTATTAGCGGCTATTAAAGGCTTAAGGGATTAGCGGATTAGCTGCTAAAAGGCTATTAGCAGCTTAGTGCCTTAGAAAAAGGGGGTGGGGAGCGGGAAAAAATCGCAGCAACTCGCAAGACATTTTCGTCTTGCGAAGCAAGCCCATAGGAAATTCGTTTTGCGAAGCACCTCCAAAACGGAAAACCCTTTCGTCTAGCGGGTTTTCCGTCTTGCGAGGCATTCGTCTTGCGGGGCACCACTGTACTTTCAACATGTCAAGTATGCAGGCCTCTGTAGCTTAAAAGAGTCTGCGGCCACATCCCAGGCGCTGTTTTTCAAATGCTGCGTTTCAGAAGAGCCCCAAACAACTCTCCCGCTAGGCTCCGCTTCTTGACATCCCCACAGTTCTGAAATGATGAGGTTGTAAAACGACTGAGCACTGTCCCGGTCAAACAGGCATGGTATCTTGACTGGTCTTGTGTGTGTTTTTTCCTCTCCCTTCCCTGCCCTCTTCCTCTTCTTCCCCCCCCCCCCCCCACTTTAGGGATGTGGGTACCAGCGGGACAAGCACTCGGTAAGTACGTCACAGTTGTTGAAGGCCTTGTATATTGAATATCCTAAGCCTAAATAAAGCAAATCAAAGGGCTGTCGTGCTTGGAGTAGAGCCGTTGAAAGGGAATGAACTTAAGCCCATTAATTTCAGTGGTTCTACAGTGGTTTTGTTGCACGCAACCCAGAATTTTTAGCATCGGCTTGGTGCCTCTGCAGTTTTCCTCCCAAGAACTCTTCACTGCAAATTTGCAAGAAGCCCCTTGAGCAAGAATTCCCAGGGTTCTTGTGTGCATGAGCTGGGTGGGTGGGATAAGCAAGGAGAGCTCAGGCCAGGGAAAGGGATTTCTTTCATCTTTGTTGGCAGGGATAGGTGTGACCCTTGGCTTTAATTCCATATGACCCTCTGCCTTAATTCAAGTGTCAAGGAGGGGGAAAGGGAGCAACCAAGTCAGGTGGGCAGTTGTGCCTTGGATCTCAAACGCCTTGGCTCCCAAACAAATCGGCTCCCAAACGATCAAAACCCGGAAGTGAGTGTTCCGGTTTCCGGATGATTTTTGGAAACAGAAGGTCCGGCGCAGCTTCCAATTGGCTGCAGGACACTCCTGCGGCCAATCAGAAGCCGCACCTTGGTTTTCGAACGGTTCCGGGACCGGAACAGACTCCCGGAACGCATTCTGTTAAGAGAACCCAAGGTGTGACTGTACTAATGATAAACGAAAGCAGCCACAAATGTAGCTAGCCCGCATTAACTCATGTTAGTCATTTGTTGCACATTGGCAACCTGAAAAGATTAGGGGGTGGGGAGGGGAGGAAGAGGGGAAAATGAACTAGCTTTTTCCATTTTCCAAAAAGAAGCCCTGCCTTTTAAAGGCCTGGTCCCGTAAGCCTTCATTTTCCCAGTACAGCAAAGACAAATGTCCTCTCTCTTTTTTTGAAAGCTGGCTCTCTGAGAACCGTGGGAACGGCTGGATTAAAGCTGTGCTCTTTTATTATTTCTCCACCATGCTAGCCCCTTGGCTGGCTTGGAAGAGCTGGGCTCTGCCCAGTTCAGAAGTGGGGTGAGCTACCAAATGTTTGTTTGAAACAAGCCACAACTTCATGTAGGCAGTAGCCCTCGACAGCCCCGCTAACAGCGAAAGCTGAAGGAGTACGACCCGAGGAAAATCATTTCTGCTGCCTGTTTGTGCATTTAGGATTTTTAACCCCCTAAGCAGCTGGAAGGCACGTGGGTGGCGCTGTGGGTTAAACCACAGAGCCTAGGGCTTGCCGATCAAAAGGTCGGCGGTTCGAATCCCCTTGACGGGGTGAGCTCCCGTTGCTCGGTCCCTGCTCCTGCCAACCTAGCAGTTCGAAAGCACCTCAAAGTGCAAGTAGATAAGTAGGTACCACTCCAGCGGGAAGGTAAACGGCATTTCTGTGCGCTGCTCTGGTTCGCCAGAAGCAGCTTAGTCATGCTGGCCACATGACACCGGCTCCCTCGGCCAATAAAGCGAGATGAGCGCCGCAACCCCAGAGTCAGTCACAACTGGACCTAATGGTCAGGGGTCCCTTGACCTTTTAAGCAGCTGGAAGAGGGGGCAGGAATATGCAGTTTGTTAAGACTGCTGTGCCTCTCTTTCGATGAGAGCTTGATGCCACATCTTAATTGGATAGGTACTTATTTAAGTCAGATCGTACAAGAAAACTGGACCCTGCCATGTGGCAGTTTTAAGAATGTGGCCCCAAAACTGGACTGGTAGCTACTGATTTTCTACTTCTTTAAAAGTGACCAAATGTTGCGGGAGCGAATGAGGTAGTAAGAAGTATTTTTGGAGAGTGCCCCTTGGAATCCTACTTGCAGAGCCAATTCAAAAAACAACAACAGCAACCCACTCCTCCAAACATCCACCCCGTTGTCATTTCACATTACATGTATTCTCTTGTAAGAAGAAGTGGGGCACCTGGGGTCCTCTCGGTATTGTACTCCAGCTCCCATCAGCCCTAGTGGTCTGGAGTGATGGGAGTTGTAGTCCCACAACACCCAGCCTCCCCAAACAAGGGCTTCAGTTTTTATGTGGCGTTTCAAGCGCCACCCACGCTATATGTCTGTTGTCTTACCGTTTGAGGATCAGTAACCCAATTAAGAGGGGACGCGGGTGGCGCTGTGGTCTAAACCACTGAGCCTAGGGCTTGCCGATCAGAAGGTCGGCGATTCGAATCCCCGCAATGACGGGGTGAGCTCCCGTTGCTCGGTCCCTGCTCCTGACAACCTAGCAGTTCGAAAGCACGTCAAAGTGCAAGTAGATAAATAGGTACCGCTCCGGCAGGAAGGTATACGGCGTTTCCATGCGCTGCTCTGGTTTGCCAGAAGCGGCTTAGTCATGCTGGCCACATGACCCGGAAGCTGTACGCCAATAAAGCGAGATGAGCGCCGCAACCCCAGAGTCGGTCACGACTGGACCAATGGTCAGGGGCCCCTTCACCTTACCTTTAACCCAATTAAGCACCGTGTTGTGGGGCTGGGGGTGGAGGGAACCTCTTAAATGCTATACTTCCTGGGTGGAAAACACCTAAGTCAAGTTAGCTACTTGATGTTGGTGCAGTGGGTTTTGAAGACCTCCCCAAGCCTCGTAGGTCGCTCCCAGCTTGATGGAGCCGACTTGGGGCGTTGTAACCTCTCCCTGTCTTCTCAAGCTCCTCCTCATTGGCTGCTCCTACCTTTCCCCAGGTGGGTATGGCCCCCCTCCTCCAGGCAGAGGAGCTCCACCTCCACCACCGCCTTTTACCTCGTACATCGTCTCGACCCCTCCAGGAGGATTCGCTCCCCCGCAGGGCTTCCCGCAGGGATATGGGACCCCTCCGCCCTTCAGTGAGTATTCCTGACCTCTTTGCGGCACAACTCGGGGAGGGGGGGCCCTACGTAGTGTGTGTATATACCCTGCCTCCCACGCGCCTGTCCCACTCCGTGTTATTCTCACAATAACCCTGTAAGGCAGGTCAAGCCAGGAGCGTGTCACTGGCACAATACCAGCCAGTGCGCGAAGTCTCAGAAGGTGCTATGATGCTCTGACCCTGGCCGATACAGCCCAGAAAATCTGGGGAGCCACCAGGGTTGGGGGAAGGCTGCTCTGCCCTCTTCCGAACACTGGCTCCATTTGAATTTCCCCTCCTGGTCCCCGGTTGGTGGGTGAGTAATAATTAGAGGAGGAAAGCTCCCTGAGGCCCATTTCCTTTCCTAGCCTTGAGTTGCGCGGTTCAGGTATCGGCTCAGGGCTTCCTCCGTGGGCCTCCCCGCTCACGCTTTCCGTGACTTCTCTTTCTTTCTCCTTCCCCGCTGCCCCCCGGCCTCCTCAGGTTTTGGATACGGTGGCCCGCCACCTCCACCAGACCAGTTTGCTCCTCCAGGCGTCCCTCCGCCACCTGCCACTCCCGGGGCGACACCACTCGCTTTCCCCCCTCCGCCACCGCCATCTCAGCCAACTCAGGACATGAACAAGCCACCAACCGCCCAGCCAGATTTCCCCTATAGTCAGTTTGGTAAGTGACGGCCTTGGGGTCTGTGTGGCTCCTCTTCCGCCTTTGCCTGCTTCCCTTCTCCTCCCCGTCCCCTTTATTTCGTTCACGATAGCTCCGCTAGAGAACAGGATTGGGGCTTTGCTTGCAAAGGGTATCCAAAGCATCCGTTCTGGTTGTCTTCTTGTTTCTGCCTTTTTAAAGGGTGGGAGGGGGGAGCCCTGCCTGTCATAGATTAGCCTCTGGAGGGTTTAGGCTTGCGGCAATCATCCTTGCGATGTGAAAGCTGGCCCTTGAGATCCGACAGGGCTGCGTCATGTCAACATGGTGCCAATCCACGAGATGGAGGGTAGGATAAACTGAAAGTCTGATAACAACCACTTGAATTTCAGCTGTCTTGACATTGCTGTTACCCTGAGAAGTAGAGGGGAGGGGGCTATGAATCTGCACGAATTTCTGGCATATAATGTAAGTAGGCCCTTTTTTGTCTTTTAGCAACTAGTCCCTGACTTCTAAGTCTTGAGCGGGACTCTGAAAAGGTCGTCTGACTTGTCATTTTTTGCATCTACGTAAATTCAAACAATTTCAGGGTAGCTGAATTTGCAGGCTTAAGTTGCACCTTACGGATATTGCAGCTGCAAAATTGGGTCTCTTCTTCTCCTACACCTTGAGATTTGCAGGGATATGCAGATTCCCACACCAAACTAAGATTTTGTACAATTTCTAGTTATAAGAAGGTCTTTTTTCAAATTTCCGTAGGACTCTGTTTCAGCACCACCCAAATATTATTCTCAGTACATAGTCATGAAACTTTAAACCCTCATTTTCTTGCACCAAAGTCTTATCAGATTTCAGTATTGCAGGAGATTCAGGGATTCTTAATCTTGCCCTCTTGGCTCCAGAGTAGGCTTTGCTTCTGAATTTCCAGGATTCCGCAGTCTGATGAAAGAAGTCTTTTATGCCTTCCAGCTGAGCACATTTTGTTCTGTAACTTGTTGAGGACTTGTACCATTCGAACCTGTTTTTGAAACATCAGGGCTAAACTCTCAAAGGAAGAACAAGGTCTCTTCTGCATCTCAACTTAATCAGTTACATGTAGAATCATGATCAGTGGACACCAGTTGATCTAAGCCCTCCATCCATGTGATCCTAAATAACTTCCTTTCCCAATGCCACAATTCCAGAGTTTATGCAGAGACCCCTCTCTCATACCATGTACTCTTAATTTGCTGCTGCCCCAAAGGGATGTTGTTGTCGTCATCTTCTTGTTCTCCTCCTCCTCCATCCTCCTTTGTAGAACAACACACCTTTCCTGTAAGGTTGTTGGTACAAGAAGATGCCCACTTCCAGGCTTTCAGTAGCCAAATCTTGGGTGGCTGCAGGAAGAGGTCATGTGACCTCTAAGATCGCCTCCCCCCCCCCAGTAGGCTTTCTGAGCGCTGGTCATCTGTATCAGTACAGAATCCATTGAGCCCAGTATTGGAGTTGCGTAGAAAATTCCATGTTTAGTCTGAGTGGTATAGAAGATGCTCTTTGAACACCTTCCCCAAAATCGGGGCTGCTCACCACAGACTCTTCAAGTTAACGCTTCAAAATGCATAAAATCCTACTGATTCAGCAAGCTTCCTGTGTCCCCCTCCTGCTTAAAAAAACCAACCAGATTGGGGGCTGCTCTTGACTTTGAAATGCCCTGTGTGCTAAAGCTATTGGAAGATTTTTTTTTTCTTTTTTGTCAAATGACTTAGAAGGCTTCTAACTGGGGCTTGGAGGGAGGGAACAAGATGCCTGCGAGTGTTTGAAGTGAAACCTTGAGAAGCCATCAAGAAGGGGGGATAAAAGCATCTTGATCTCTATGTGTCAGAAAGCTTTGTTAATCTGAACACTGCCGGGAAGCACCTTGTTGAAATTATCTGCACGCGACGGCATGTGCTTATCGGATGGAAGTTTTCCCCTCATCATCCATTTTGTTGTCAGGGCTTCCAGTTAACCGTTTACACGGAAAGAGTTTCGTCCCAGTATCAAGGAAAGGAACAGGCTACCCCCAAATACTGAGCCGGTCCCAGTTGACCTTCTTTTAGTCAAACCCATAAAGAGGGAGATTTCTTTTTGACAAAGTGAACAGGGTCTTGAGGGGGACTATTTGGAGGAAGAACATAAGAAGTGTCTGTTCTGGATCAGGCCAGTGGCCCAGTAGCCAGCAACCTATTCTCACAGTAGCCAAAACCCTAGCACTCTCCCCTCTTGCCGTCCCCAGTAGCTGGTTTCTTGTAGCCTATTGGCCCCAAACTTCATCCTACATTGCAGCCTGCATCCTTGCACAAGCGTCTGGTTCCCAAGGCTTCCTCAACTTTTGCCTTTCAATGACCAGGATTAAGCTGAGATACAGTGATGTAAGAAGGGAGCCGTCGGTATTTAAAATAAGCCTTTTTGTTTTTTTAAATGCTGTGACCCCTTCAGTTCTGTCCTAATAGCTGCGGGTTATTTCCTTTGCATTCCGAAATAATGTGTCTCAGGAGTTTTTTGCAGCCTGTTTCCAATCAATGCTCTGCTTCGAATGCTCATTGAGAGAGAAAATGGGTGAAAGAGAAATGTAGGGAAATTAGAATGATAGAATAGAATCATAGAGTTGGAAGAGACCACAAGGGCCATCGAGTCCAACCCCCTGCCAAGCAGGAAACACCACCAGAGCACTCCTGACATATGGTTGTCAAGCCTCTGCTTAAAGACCTCCAAAGAAGGAGACTCCACCACACTCCTTGGCAGCAAATTCCACTGTCGAACAGCTCTTACTGTCAGGAAGTTCTTCCTAATGTTTAGGTGGAATCTTCTTTCTTGTAGTTTGGATCCATTGCTCCATGTCCGCTTCTCTGGAGCAGCAGAAAACAACCTTTCTCCCTCCTCTAGGTGACATCCTTTTATATATTTGAAGATGGCTATCATATCACCCCTTAACCTCCTCTTCTCCAGGCTAAACATGCCCAGCTCCCTTAGCCGTTCCTCATAAGGCATCGTTTCCAGGCCTTTGACCATTTTGGTTGCCCTCCTCTGGACACGTTCCAGTTTGTCAGTGTCCTCCTTGAACTGTGGTGCCCAGAACTGGACACAGTACTCCAGGTGAGGTCTGACCAGAGCAGAATACAGTGGCACTATTACTTCCCTTGATCTAGATGCTATACTCCTATTGATGCAGCCCAGAATTGCATTGGCTTTTTTAGCTGCCGCATCACACTGTTGGCTCATGTCAAGCTTGTGGTCAACCAAGACTCCTAGATCCTTTTCACATGTACTGCTCTCAAGCCAGGTGTCACCCATCTTGTATTTGTGCCTCTCATTTTTTTTGCCCAAGTGCAATACTTTACAATTAAAAGATTAAAAGACAATAAATTAAAAGACAATAAAGTTAGGGTGTTAAATCCTCAGCGTGTTCCGAGAAATGTCTCCTCTAGAAATCCTCAATATAGGGCAGGATTCCTTGAAATGTATGTTACCAGACACGGAGAGCTGCAATCCACAGCCCGTCGTTCCGTGTCCAAATGTGATGCTTCCGTATTTACAACTTCCGAAGAGCCCTTTCTTACATGTATATGCCTTTCTCCAGCTCCCCCTGTTCTGCATGTTTTATCACGTTAAAGCCGCCTAGCTGTTTTTAAGATCCCGCCAGTGGGGTGTGTGCGTGTGTGTGTGTATATATATAGACATGGCCGGGACAGTTCTGGCCCTTAACTACGCCCTTGTCGGGGTGCAGCGTTGTTCTTTTCAGCTAGGGTGACCCCGAAGCGCTGCCTTTTGGGTAAGTCTCCTCCGCCCCCCCCTTTTCCGAGAGAATTGTAGGTTTTTGTACAGGGCTCTCTTGGGGGTTTAGTCACCCTGGTCTCCTCCATTTCTTGCCAGGCCTGGGTACCTATTCTCAAGACCCTTCAGGCTTCGGGCCAATTCTTTGTTTACACACTTATGGTCAGGCTGAGAAGTGAGTTACCTTAGGTAGGTGGAGCCTATTTACACCAAATCCTCTTGCTTGTGATCTCTTGTGTGGATGGAAGGGGGCGGGGTGGGGGAAGAGTAACCTCTTTTTCCTTGCAGGGGTGTCACCTCTTTGGGGGAGCAGGGAGAAGAAGAGACATTTCCCCCCCCCCCCCCGAAGGTTTCTCTAGCTCACGCAGCTGCCGCTCTTGTTCAAACCACCCCGCTGCCCTGGGGCGTTGGCTTAATTAATTCGTAGTACCGCGATCGGGCAGTGGAAAGGGGGTGGCTTCTCTTGGGAGAAATTTGGGGGCGAGGACCTTGAGCTGTGTTTGAAGAGAGCATTTCCCCCTCTTCCTTTTTTTTGGGGGGGGGGTGTACAATGGAATTGTGGTGGGTGGAGGCATCCCGCATAAAAACAAGGCACAATGCAGCTTTGGCCAAAAAAATAATAATAATTAGAGTAGGGTTAGGTACTGTGTTGTTGTTTTTTAAAAAGAGTGGGGTGAAATAATAATAATAATAATAATAATAATAATAATAATAATAATAATATATCTTTATTGTCATTGCCCCCTTCGGGGACAACGAAATTACTTGACTGCTCCATAAAAACACTAATTAAACAATACAGTATGATACAGCAAGGGAGATTAGTTGACTTTCAAAGTCCGGGCTTCCCATTCAGGGCCGAGATCGCTCTGGAGAAGAAGCTGTTCTTAAGACGGCTCGTTCTTGTCTTCATCGTCCTGTATCTCCGTCCCGACGGCAAGAGCTCGAAGAGACAGTGACCAGGATGCGATGGATCTTTTACTATGTCCAGTGCCTTCCTATGGCACCTTGTGGCATAAATCTGCTCTAAGGTGGAGAGTGGGCAGCCAACAATGCTCTCTGCTGCCTTAACAACCCTGCACAACCCCATCCTGTCCTGGGTAGTACAGCTTCCGTACCACACACGTAAGCCATAAGTGAGCACGCTCTCAATGGCACAGTGATAGAAGGCAAGCAGCAGTTTCTGCGGAAGATGGTTTTTCCTTCGTATTCTCAAAAAGTACAGTCTCTGCTGCGCCTTCTTCACAAGCCCCCTTGTGTTGACACTCCAGGACAGGTCCTCTTGTAATTCAATGCCCAAAAATCTGAACGCTGTTACCCTCTCCACACAGACCCCATCAATCAAAATCTCCCTATTCATGATAAAAATGGGTGGGTACACCTACTTCCTATCTCTCCTGTTGCAAAGATGAGACAAGTGCCTTGGGATATTCACCCTTGCTTATGGAAATCGTTTTTATCCCACTCTTCGGCTGAATAAAACCTTCCAAGGCAGCCCACAAATCCCGGCCCCGCTCTCAGATTTGCAGTCTAAAAGACGCAGCGCAGAAAGAAAAGGGTTTAGGAGGGAGGAGAAAAAGGCATCCCAGTACGTTTCCGAGCACAATTCAAAGTGTTGGTGCTGACCTTTCAAGCCCTAAACGGCCTCGGTCCAGTATACCTAAAGGAGCGTCTCCACCCCCATCGTTCAGCCCGGACGCTGAGGTCCAGTTCCAAGAGCCTTCTGGCGGTTCCCTCACTGCGAGAAGCCAAGTTACAGAGAACCAGGCAGAGGGCCTTCTCGGTGGTGGCGCCCGCCCTGTGGAATGCCCTCCCACCAGATGTCAAAGAGAACAACAACTACCAGACTTTTAGAAGTCATCTGAAGGCAGTCCTGTTTAGGGAAGCTTTTAATGTTTGATGTATCACAGTATTTTAATATTCTTTTGGAAGCCGCCCAGAGTGGCTGGGGAAACCCAGCCAGATGGGCGGGGTATAAATAATAAATTATTATTATTATTATTAGTTGCAAGCTTTCAGCGGTTGGGCTAACCAGTACCGCCCCAGCCACCAGCCTCTTGCCTTACAGGCTGATCCAGAAGCTCTAGCGAGTGTAGGGTGGTTTCAAGGAAGGCATCCAACCTCTTTGAATGTATGGGGGAGCACGCATGCCTTCCACAGTACCGCCCCAGCCACCAGCCTCTTGCCTTACAGGCTGATCCAGAAGCTCTAGCGAGTGTAGGGTGGTTTCAAGGAAGGCATCCAACCTCTTTGAATGTATGGGGGAGCACACATGCCTTCCACAGGAGGGAAGATCTGGACGTGCCTGGTGAGGGCAGGCACGAAAGGGACACCTTTCTACTCCCTGGCAATTTGGTGGTTGGCCACGGCTTAAAAGGGGCTTTCGTTTAGGCTGGGAAAGTTGTAGGCCCCAGAGCACAATGCTTCGGCATTCAGCAGGAGGAGCAGAGATCAGCTCTGTGACATAGAGACGGTGCTTTGCATGCAGAAGGCCCTGAGTTCACATGGACCTGCGGCTTTGTAGGAGCACGTGATTGTCAAAAGTGTGAGGAAGTTCAGAGCTGTGAATTCTTAGCCTTTCCCCTCCCTTAACATTTCAAAGCTCCACTGCTGCACAGAGAGACAGCTTTTACATCCTTTTGGCATGACGTTTAAGGTACCGGGGACGCGGGTGGCACTGTGGCCTAAACCACTGAGCCTCTTGGGCTTGCCGATCATAAGGTCGGCAGTTCGAATCCCTGCGACGGGGTGAGCTCCCGTTGCTCGGTCCCTGCTCCTGCCGACCTAGCAGTTTGAAAGCACGCCAAAAAGTGCAAGTAGATAAATAGGTACTGCTCTGGCGGGAAGGTAAACGGTGTTCCCATGCACTGCTCTGGTTTCGCCAGAAGCGGCTTAGTCATGCTGGCCACATGACCTGGAAAAACTGTCTGCGGACAAACGGCGGCTCCCTCAGCCTGTAAAGCGAGATGAGCGCCGCAAACCCCAGAGTCGTCTGAGACTGGACCTAACTGTCAGGGGTCCTTTACCTTTTTTAAGGTAGCACATTGAAGGGCCCTGCTGGCTTGTGGGCATTCCTAAGTGGATGCTTCGAGGCGATTGGGCAGCCTTTGTAGATATGGTCAGGTAAAAGGTTTTCACAGGTTGTTCTTTAGGCTATTAGCATCATTAATGACCCTATTTAGCTCTGCAATAAGAGGGCAAAGGTGGAGCTGCAGAACTTCTTGAAGCAATCTAAGCTTCTTGGTCGCCACTGTCCATATTCTGGTCACATTGGGCGTCTCTTTATTACCAGTCTTTGCTGTCTTCTGAGTCTGCTTTTGCTTGCTTCGGGGCAACAGGCCTTCCAAACCAGAGTGGCGATTCTTCCCACCCCTCTGCCATATGCCTCCTTTCTTTGAACTTTCTCGAAAAATATCCCAAGCCTCTGGGTTTGTTAGTTTGTTTTTTGAGAGCGTTCTCCATCCCAGTGACGAGGAAGGCATGGAGGAAGCGGCCCCTTCTTCCAGCCAGCTCACTTGCACAGAAACCTTGGCACACGAGTTTTTTTCCTGGCACGAGCGCTGCAACATTGGAAACGAGGGCTTGCACAAACAGGAAAACTGATTTTCCTCTTTGCGGAAGAAGCAGGCGGGTCCGCTCTTCCAAGGCTTCCCTGTTCCCACAATATACGCGCAAGCCTGTGCGAGTGAGTTGTCTGGAATGTTGGCAAAGAAGGTGAGAGGCAGACCTGACTTTCAGGCAGTGAAGGTTCACTGCAAGAACCTGCCCCGTAAGAATCCTCTGCCGCTTGGAGAAATCGCTGCATCGCCTTGCCAAATGCACTTAGGTTGGCGCAATGGCTTTACCTGAGCCGTTGGGGATCTGGGCTGTTTTTCACAAGAGTCCTGTACGAGCCAGAGATTTAACTGCCAGCTGTAAACCGCAATCGGCACCTAGACTGGAGTCGGTGAGGGGTAGTTCAGTGACAGAGCCTTCTGCATTGCAGGCCCAGGCCCATCGCCAGTTTAAAAGGATTTAGTGGGCAGGTGATGATAAGGACCTGTTTCTGTACCGGTCAGAGTCGCTGTGGCCTTCAATCTAGAAAAGGAAGACGTACATTTCATACAATCCTTAAAAGTGTATGAAATGTATGTTTGTATGCTTGTATATTTGTAATATACAGTGGTGCCTCGCAAGACGAAATTAATTTGTTCCGCGAGTCTCTTCGTCTAGCGGTTTTTTCGTCTTGCGAAGCAACCCTATTAGCGGATTAGCGCTATTAGCGGTTTAGCGGCTATTAGCGGCTATTAAAGGCTTAAGGGATTAGCAGATTAGCTGTTAAAAGGCTATTAGCGGTTTAGCGGCTTAGAAAAAGGGGGTGGGGAGCGAAAAAAAATCTCAAGAATCGCAAGACATTTTCGTCTTGCGAAGCAAGCCCATAGGGAAATTCGTCCTGCAAAGCGCAGCTAAAAATGGAAAACCCTTTCGTCTAACGGGTTTTCTGTCTTGCGAGGCATTCGTCTTGCGGGGCACCACTGTATATGTATTAATGATGAATTATTTTAACAATAAAAACTTACTAAAATAAAATAAAAAATAGAAAAGGAAGACGTTCTTCACCCCTGGTCCGAGGCAGCAGATTCTCCCCAAGTTTGCTTTTAGGAGTAACTGCAGATTTGGTCAAGCCTATTTTGCCCTAAAGTGATTTTTTGCAAAAGGGACTCCTGCCAGGGCCGTCTTAAGCATATCCGGTGCCTTTGTGCAAAGCTCCACCCGCCCCCAGTTTCTCAGAGTTGTCAACCTTTTTTAAGGGAGGATGGCAGGGCTGGAGGAGGTGGGCAGCGGCTTGAGGGCAAGCTGATGCCAGGAGGCGCTGCGTCCAGCTTCCGCCTCTTCCATGGCGCCCTCCAGAACTTGCCGCCCTCCGCCACTAGCCTCTATGCCAGCCTTTCTCAACCTGTGGCTCCCCCAGATGTCGTTGAACTACAACTCCCTTCACCCCTAGCTAGCAAGGCCAGAGCTCGGGGATGATGGGAGTTGTAGTCCAACAACATCTGGGCACCCACAGGTTGAGAACTGCTGCTCTGTGGGTACAACGCCCCCGGCTCCTGCCATTCCATGTTGCCCCTACGTCTTGGGTGATCCACTAGCCTCACAAAAACATCAGGACGCTTCGAACCCTCTGTGATACGACTTGTGGGTTCCCCAGGCGGGGGGTGGACTTGCCAAAAAAAAAAAAAGGAGCTGGCAGTAGGAAGCTTTAAAACCGTGGGGGGCGAGTTTGGGGTTGTCTCTTGTTCTCCCTCCCCTCATTTACCCCCCCATCCTTGACACTGCACCAACTAACAGCTCCGTGGGGGTCCGGGGGCTTTGTGCGCACGACCCCGCGCACTCTTGCGAATGTTTAAATTGCGCTGTGTTCTGGCCTCGCCTTGTGCGTCAGGAGCTCACCTCCCAACTCTCCCCCCCGTCCCTCCTCTTTTTTTTCTCTTCTCTCCCTTCTAGGATACGGACAAGATTTGAGTGGTTTTGGACAAGGCTTTGCCGACCCCAGCCAACAGCCCCCCTCCTACGGAGGCCCTTCCGTACCACCCTCCAGTGGGCCGCCTGCAGGGGGCAGTGGTTTTGGCCGCGGACAGAACCATAACGTTCAAGGTTTCCACCCTTACCGACGCTAGCACCTAGAAATCAGGGAGTTCTGTCCAGAGCAGGATATCTGGTACCAGCCGAAACCCAGGAATCCCAGACTTATATGAACTTGTGACAATCACCTACTTTGCTGGAGGGGGGGGGCGGGGGGGGAGAGAAAAAAAAACACAAAACGTAACATCTTGGGAAGGGGGTGCTAGGGGAGGAGAAAGCTTTTCCAAGCGAAGCCGTGGGTGGTGTTTGGACTGCAGTTTTTAATTTTTGTTTTCCTTTCTTTAACCCATCAGCACAAATAAAGAGAGTGTCACTGGTTCAAACTTACAGGGTTTTAAAAACGTCTTCAGCTTTAATTAAAACAAAACAAAAAAACAAACTTCAGGTTTCTTTCTCTATATTTTTGTTGGAAATTTAAATTTTTTTTTTCCCCTGAGCCTTTTGTTTTACCATATATTGTAAACTTTTATGTTTAAAGAAGAAGAAGAAAATATATATACATTTACAGATTGTGAGATTTTTAAGAGAAATTTTCTACTATGTATGCTGGCTTATTTTTTAATTTAAAAGAGGAAAAAAAAAAAAACACAACAGGGTTTCCGTTAGCACTGCTTAGAAGTAAGCAAGGGTCAGCTCCCAACCTCCTTTATAGTGTGGTTGGTCCAGAAACTCTGGGAGTTAAAAAAAAAAACGAGAAAGGAATCTACTCTGTGTGTTGGTCATTTTGTTATTGGTTCCTGAGCTTGATGACAACAGTCTGGAAGAAGAGAATTGTTGGGAAAGGCAGCGGGGTCACTTTGGAAGCACAGCGTTTCAATCTGGGCTTCAGTTCTTAAAAAATAAAAATAAAAATAAATCCTTTTTGGGATGTAGATTTCTTTAAAGGGGGTTAACGGAGGCCTTGCGAAGATGTAGATATCCCTCAGGCGAAAATGAAATTAAAAAATAAATGGTGCATTTTGCACTAACCAGTGATCACCCCTGGTTTGAATAAAGAGAAGTACATTTGGATTAGAAACACAAACCTGTCTCTACTTTCTTTTCTTCTTTCCTTGCCTGCACCCCCACACAAAAAACAACACTTGAGTTTCTCACCATAGCTCGTAAGCTCCATGAAACACCACTTTGGGTTGGATCGGTGGCTGGCAGCCACTAGAAAGGTTCTGTGTGGCTCTGAAGCTTGTGTGTTTTTCAGCCACTAATGGAAAGTCCACCGTCTCTCCCCCCCCCCCCTTGTGTCAGTTCTGTAGTCATACCTTGGGTTGTGAGTGGTGCGTTTTCGGGTTGCGGGCTGCGCCAAACCCAGAAGTTACCATATTTTTTGCTCTATCAGACTCGCTTTTTCCCTCCTAAAAAGTAAGGGGAAATCTGTGTGCGTCTTATGGAGCGAATGCAGGCTGCGCAGCTATCCCAGAAGCCAGAACAGCAAGAGGGTTCGCTGCGCAGCGATCCCTCTTGCTCTTCTGGCTTCTGAGATTCAGAATATTTTTTTTCCTTGTTTTCCTCCTCCAAAAACTAGGTGCGTCTTGTGGTCTGGTGCGTCTTATAGAGTGAAAAATACGGTGCTTCCGGGTTTAACAGGAAAGCAATACTCTACAGCATGCACAGAAGCGCAAAATGAAGTCATGCGCAGAAGCGCAGAATTGCATCACGCTTTCGCAGACGCAGCGCTGTGGGTTGCGAACGTGCCTCCCGCACAGATCACGTTCGCAAACCGAGGTATGGCTGCATTCCTTCTCCCCACAGGTGGTGGGTCAGTGGCAGCAGCAGCCTGGTCAATACGGAAAACGCCCTTTCTGCGATCTTTCATACTTCCCACCCTTAAGGCAGCAAAAATCAGTCTTTGTCACCTTACACACACCCTCCTGTGATAAAAGGCAGCCTAAGACATTGAACCATCCTGGGTTTGGTGAAATAACAAAAGGTTGCTGCTTCAACCCTCAACGTTCTTCGATTCCTGAACCGAAGCTGCATTTTCCTGACTTTTTTTTTCCCCCTGGCAGGTTCGGAAAAAGCCGTTTCACCATCTTGGGCTTTGCTGCTTTAAAACACGGGCCGCAAGCCTGTGTTGATCTGAGCTGCTCATTGATCAAAATTTGTGAACACTAAATCGGTTAACATGTTGTCAAAAGAGATACAGCTCTGTGATTGCTAATGTACCACTTCGATACCCTCCGTAACATTTTAAAAGCTGGTGCACTCAGACTAAGTGTTCAGAGGGGAAACTTACATCCTAGCCTTTCAAGCTTCCCCTAAGTCACACCCCACAGTCAGTGTTTTGGAATACAATTCCCATTGGCTTCCATAGTAGTGCTGGCTGAGTGTGATGAGAGCCGTGTGTGTGTGTATTTTAACAAAATTTATAAAAGCACTTGACCAGGAAAACCTCTAAACTGCAACGCAAAGCATCCGGAGTCCCTTTCTACACAAATTTTATATGTATGCATGTATAGGGATGCAGGTGGCACTGTGGGTTAAACCACAGAGCCTAGGACTTGCTGATCAGGTTGGCGGTTCGAATCCCCGCAATGATGGGGTGAGCTCCCATTGCTCAGTCCCTGCTCCTGCCAACCCAGCAGTTTGAAAGCACCTCAGAGTGCAGGTAGATAAGAAGAAGAAGAGTTTGGATTTTATATCCCGCCTTTCACTCCTTTTAAGGAGTCTCAAAGCAGCTAACATTCTCCTTTCCCTTCCTCCCCCACAACAAACACTCTGTGAGGTGAGTGGGGCTGAGAGACTTCAGAGAAGTGTGACTGGCCCAAGGTCACCCAGCAGCTGCATGTGGAGGAGCGGGGAATTGAACCCAGTTCCCCAGATTACGAGACTACCGCTCTTAACCACTACACCACACTGGTACCGCTCCAGCGGGAAGGTAAACAGCGTTTCCGTGCGCTGCTCTGGTTCGCCAGAAGCGGCTTAGTCCTGCTGGCCACATGACCCGGAAGCTGTACGCCGGCTCCCTCAGCCAGTAAAGCGAGATGAGCACCGCAACCCCAGAGTTGGCCACGACTGGACCTAATGGTCAGGGGTCCCTTTACCTGTATGTATGTATGTATGTATGGGGAGATGGGTGAGTAGATGGCCACCGTAACCCCTAGGAGATGGTTCAGAAAGGGAGCAGCCAAAATGATAAAGGCGATCCCTTATGGAGAAAGATTGGGGCGTCTCAGTTCAGAGAAAAGGCAAGGAACAGGAGACAAAAATCGAGTCGCGGTGCAGATCTAGAGGCTTGTGGTGAAATCTTCCTTTTTCAGACTACCAGAACCTGGGGGTCAGGATCACAGAAATACATGGCAAAGGACTAAATCCAAGCATCCTTTAAAGATCAGGAAGCAAAATAACTGAAAATGAAAATTTAACCTAAAAGTACGAATTTCACCTTTTTTTAAAAAAAAAAACCCCAACCCAAAACCTGATTAGCAATGAAGCAAACGAAAATCATTCTTCCCCACCACCATACATCAATCATTCCATTAAATGAATCGATCCAATTAAATGCCCATTCAGCAATTTGCACAATTTAATCTATCTACAGCAAAAAACGCAGAGACCAGTTTCGCACTCAAATTTGCTATTATTAAAAGTAGTAATTAATTGTTTCAGTAATTTGAATTACTGCCCACCCTTCACCCCAATAATATCTGGGCTGCAGCCCCAGCAGCAGTTTTAAACACCCGGAGGGCGCCACGTTGCAGAACCCCGACTTATTTTGCCGGCGGCTCCTTTAAGAACCTCGCGCGTGCGCACAGAGCCGCCGGCCTGCTCTATGGGCGGAAGCGAGAGCCCTTGAAGCCGGCGGTGGGCGTGCGCTCGAGAAAGGCCTTCCGTTCTGCGCCCGGAAGCCGCCGGTTCTCGCGAGACTAGGAGCAAACCGGGCGGGATCTCGGCCTTTTCCTGGAGGAGACTGCGACCAAGATGGTGGGTATTTTCTGAAGCGGCGCGCAATCCGGCTCCATCCGGCCGGAGGAGGGCGGCGGGGGCCGGAGGGACTTGGCTGTTCGCGGAGTGGGGTCGGGCCCCGGTTATACCGGCGGGGGCAGGAGGGCGTGAGCGGGGTGGGAAGCCCGGCGGGCGGCGAGACGAATGGAACGGCGGGGTAGCCCAGGCCTAGGTCTGGAAAGGGGTCCTCGGCACGAGCATAGGTGTCTCTGCAGCGCCTGATCCCGTGTGGCTTAAGCTCCAGTGCCTGGCGAGGAGGCTCTTAAGGAAACGGTGTCTCTGAGCATGGGCAGAGTGTCCAGCAAGGCTTAAGCTCCCGGGCCTGTATTCTCAAAGCTTTATTCAGAAGGGAGGGGAAGGCTCTTAAGAAAACTGTTCCTCTGAGCATGGGTAGAGTGTCCAGCAAGGCTTAAGCTGCAGGGCTTGTATTTTCAAAGGACAAGGGGAGGCTCTTAAGGAAATTGTGTCTCTGAGCATGGGCAGAGTGTCCAGCAAGGCTTAAGCTGCAGGGCCTGTATTCTCAAAGCTATATTCAAAGGACATGGGCAGATTCTTAGGGAAATGGTGTCTCTGAGCATGGGTAGAGTGACCAGCAAGGCTTAAGCTCCAGGGCCTGCATTCTCAAAGCTTTATTCAGAAGGGATGGGGAGGCTCTTAGGAAAACCGTGTCTCTGAGCATGGGTAGAGTGTCCAGCAAGGCTTAAGCTCCCGGGCCTGTATTCTCAAAGCTTTATTCAGAAGGGAAGGGGAGGCTCTTAGAAAACTATTCCTCTGAGCATAGGCAGAGCGCCCAGCAAGGCTTAAGCTCCCGGGCCTATATTCTCAAAAAGCTTTCTTCAGAAGGGAGGGGGAGGCTCTTAGGAAAACCGTGTCTCTGAGCATGGGTAGAGCGTCCAACAAGGCTTAAGCTGCAGGGCTTGTATCTTCAAAGGACAAGGGGAGATTCTTAAGGAAATGGTGTCTCTGAGCATGGGTAGAGCGTCCAACAAGGCTTAAGCTGCAGGGCCTGTATTCTCAAAGCTTTATTCAGAAGAGAGGGGGAGACTCTTAAGGAAATGGTGTCTCTGAGCATTTGCAGAGCGTCCAGCAAGGCCTAAGCTCCAGGGCCTGTATTTTCAAAGCTATCTTCAAAGGGCACGGGATACTTAAGGAAACTGTGTCTTTGAGCATGAGTAGAGTTCCAGCAAGACTTAAGCTCCAGTGCCTTTATTTTCAGTTTTCTTCAGAAGAGAGGCGCTAAAAAAACCTCTGTGTTTCTGAGCATGGGTAGAGTGACCAGCAAGGCAGCAGGACAAGAAAGGACTGTTTTCAGATATGGCAGGAGGGGAGAGGAATCACAGTGCTGGAAAGGGACCCCAGCCACAGATACCTTCCAAATATTGGGGCGAGAGGGGATGTTAACATGGTCCCTGAATAGGAGCAGATTTCCAGCACTTTTGTCACAAAGTCCAGGTCTCCCCTCTTCGGAGAATATGGGGTGGGTGCTGGTGGCGTTCGCACAAGACTGCCTCTGAGCATGAGTAGAGTGTCTTTTGGGGTTTAATAGAATTGTAGAGTTGGAAGGGACCCCATCCCCTGCAGTGCAGGTGACCCGCATGGGAACTGAACCCGCAACCTTGGCATTATCAACACCACACCCTAACCAAGCCAGCCGACTGCATTTCAGGTCCTGCGTCTAGGCCCTTCGGGGTCTTTGTGGGGCAGGGAGGAATACTGCCGTTGCCTCTGAGCATGATCAGAGTGAGGCCTTAAGTGCCAGCAGTTTCTTTCCAAGCCAGGAGCCGTGTGGGTTTAGACGTTCGCTTCGTTTTATATCCCCCTCCAAGGCGTTCTCTGTGACTTTCTCCCCTTCCTTGTTTAATCACCACAACAAACCTGTAAGATAGGCTGAGACTCAGTGACTGGGTCCAGGTTCACCCAGTGAGCTCCATGGAGAGATTTGAACCCTGGTCTTCCAGGTCCCAGTCCAACGCTCTTTAACCACTGCCCTACACTGTCTCTCAAACTGGCAAGGCTTGCCAAGTTGAGGAAACTTGCAGGTGTGTTCTCTGTGTTTTGGATGAGGGCAGAATGAAGTGGGTTTGTGTATTTGATACACCCTTTCCCTGGTGTGGCGTGGGTGGCGCTGTGGGCTAAACCACAGAGCCTAGGACTTGCCGATCAGAAGGTCGGCGATTCGAATCCCCGCGATGACGGGGTGAGCTCCCATTGCTCGGTCCTTGCTCCTGCCAACCTAGCAGTTCGAAAGCACGTCAAAGTGCAAGTAGATAAATAGGTACCGCTCCGGCGGGAGGGTAAACGGCGTTTCTGTGCGCTGCTCTGGTTTGCCAGAAGCGGCTTAGTCCTGCTGGCCACATGACCACATGGTCTAAACCACGGAGCCTCTTGGGCTTGCCAATCAGAAGGTCGGCGGTTCGAATCCCCGCAACGACGGGGTGAGCTCCCGTTGCTCGGTCCCTGCTCCTGCCAACCTAGCAGTTCGAAAGCACGTCAAAGTGCAAGTAGATAAATAGGTACCGCTCCGGCGGGAAGGTAAGCGGTGTTTCCGTGCGCTGCTCTGGTTCGCCCGAAGCGGCTTAGTCCTGCTGGCCACATGACCGGAAGCTGTCTGCGGACAAATGCCAGCTCCCTCGGCCTATAGAATGAGATGGGCGCCGCAACCCCAGAGTCTGTCACGAATGGACCTAATAGTCAGGGGTACCTTTACCTTTTCCCTGGTGTGAGCGCCTTTCATTTCCTCTCTCTGGGCAGGCGGAAGTGGAGCAGAAGAAGAAGCGTACTTTCCGGAAGTTCACCTATCGGGGTGTGGACCTGGACCAGCTGCTCGACATGTCCTAGTAAGAGAATCCTCTTCCCTTTCCGTCGTTTACACCCTTCCTGTCCCCTTTTCGTACCACATCTCCCATCGTCCACAGTCAGCACAGCTGGACGATGCCGTTTCTGGTGGAGGTTGCTGCCCATAACTTGCCAGCTTGGCAAAAGCTGCCTTAGTTTAACCACCAGTCTGAGGCTGAACCCAAGCCCTTTTTTCGTGGTGTTGAAGCAGCGAGCTCAGCTGGTCTTCTGGATGGTGTGTGTGTGGCCATCTTCAGGGTGGTAGATCTGAATTTGGTTAATTTGGAGCATGGGGTGAAATGGAAATTATGTCTCCAGTGTTGGAAACTCTGGTATATCATCTAGGTGCCGAATGGATCCTTAAACCAAGGTTGCCATTGTGAAAATGTCCATTTGGGGGCAAGACGTCTCAAAAGTCTTATTTTTCAGAGGATGGGCTGTGATTGATTCTCAGTCAAACATCCGGCTAGTTCAGAGGACAACCTTGAGCTTGGGTTGAGAGCTTTGAGAACTTGAAAGAAGGAAAATCCCTTGATCCAGGGGCAGCCCACATCTATATTGGCCTCTTCCGACCTCTTTTTGTATATATAATAATATATATAATTTATTATTTATACCCAGCCCATCTGGCTGGGCTTCCCCAGCCACTCTGGGTGGCTTCCCAAAAAATATTAAAATACTATAATACATCAAACATTAAAAGCTTCCCTAAACAGGGCTGCCTTCAGATGTCTTCTAAAAGTCTGGTAGTTGCTGTTCTCTTTGACATCTGGTGGGAGGGCGTTCCACAGGGAGGGCGCCACTACCGAGAAGGCCCTTTTTCTTAGACCATTCATAACGTAAGAATATTCTTCACAACCCTGAGCAGGGTAGCTGGGGGGGGGGGGTGGTTAAGTGAAGACAAGCAACAACCATTCACTACAGTGGTACCTCGGGTTCAAGTACTTAATTCGTTCCGGAGGTCCGTTCTTAACCTGAAACTGTTCTTAACCTGAAGCACCCCTTTAGCTAATGGGGCCTCCTGCTGCTGCCGTGCCACCGGAGCACGATTTCTGTTGTCATCCTGAAGCAAAGTTCTTAACCCGAGGTACTATTTCTGGGTTAGTGGAGTCTGTAACCTGAAGCGTATGTAACCCGAGGTACCACTGTATAACGGCATTCACCGCTCCTGCTCAGGCCGCGCAGAAAAATACATTTTGGTTCCAGAAAGCCCTTCTGACTGCAGCTAAAATATAACGGATAGGATTCTGCAGGTTGGCGTATTAGTGTGTGAAAACAGTCCGGCTACAAGGATCCCCATGTGGCGAAGATTCCGGGCATCTTCCCTTAGTTGCAAGTGGTTTGGGACCCAGGTGCGAAATGCGCCTGGCTGATTCCGAACACTGCTGTCCTTGCTCTGATTCCCACCCCCTCTGGGCACCTGGGATTGACCACTGACGCCCTTTAACTTCTGCCTGCCCAGTTTTGGGATTTAATATATAATGAACTGAAGAAACTTTTTAAGAACACATTCCTGAAAAAACTGGAGGCTTTTCTATTAGGGATAATAGGGGAGGAAGTAAAAAAGGAGGATTGTAAATAATTTCAATATGCTACAGTGGTAGCTAGGATCCTTGTGGCTCAAAAGTGGAAATTAGAGGAGACCCCAACAGTAATGGAGTGGCAGGCTAAATTTTTTGAGTATACAGAATTAGCTAACATGACTTACAAAATTTGAGACCAAAAAGGGACAAAGTCTGAAGAAGAGTGGGGTAAATTTGTTGCATACATAAGAAGTAACTATAGAAGTCTAAAAACTGTAGCAGCGTTAACATACCGTATTTTTCGCACCATAGGACGCACCGGACAATAGGACGCACCTTGTTTTAGAGGGGGGAGAACAAGAAAAAAAAATTCTCCCCCTCTCTGCCCAGCGCCCCTTCAGCGAAGCGGCAGGAGGCGCTGCGCAGAGAGGGAGAATTTTCCCCCTCTTGTTTTCCCGATCTAAAACAAGGTGCCGTTTAAGGTGCGTTCAGGCGGCTGCCTTGGAAGCCTGGAGAGCGAGAGGGGTCTGTGCACACCGTCCCCTCTTGCTCTCCAGGCTTTAGGTTCCTTTCAACCTGCTCTTTGGGGCTGGCGGGGGGAAGCCCACCACCAGCCCCAGGGAGCAGCGGAAAGGCGCAGCGGAGAGGCTGCTGCCATAGTCGCATGTCACTTCTCCAGCTGGGAGAGGGTCGCGGGGCTATGGCATCTTCGCTCCATAGGACGCACACACATTTCCCCTTCATTTTTGAAGGGGAAAAAGTGCGTCCTATGTTGCGAAAAATACGGTAAATCCTGTGATGTGTATAGAAGGTAAATAAGAATCTGCAAGAGAAGATTTAAATTAAGAAAACCGAAGCAGGGAAGGAAGGAAGTCTGGGCGTGAAACTACGCAGTGTAAATAAGATGACATAAAAATGATGATTGTAAAAGATTAAGTTTTATTTTTGTTTGTGAAAAACTCAATAAAAAGCATTTTTTTAAAAAAAACTTCTGCCTGCCCTTTAACTTCTGCCTGACCGTTCCTTTTCTGTTCCCAGCGAGCAGCTGATGCAGCTCTACAGCGCCCGCCAGCGCCGGCGGCTGAACCGCGGCCTGCGCCGCAAGCAGCACTCTCTCCTCAAGCGGCTGCGCAAGGCCAAGAAAGAAGCCTTGCCCATGGAGAAGCCAGAGGTGGTCAAGACCCACCTGCGAGACATGATTATCCTTCCGGAGATGGTGGGCAGCATGGTTGGCGTGTACAATGGGAAGACCTTCAACCAGGTGGAAATCAAGGTGAGGAGGGTTGGTGGCTGGGGAGGAACAGCTCCTTCTTAGTACAGTGGTGCCTCGCAAGACGAAATTAATTCGTTCTGCGAGTCTCTTCGTCTAGCGGTTTTTTCGTCTTGCGAAGCAACCCTATTAGTGGCTTAGCGGTTTAGCGGCTATTAAAGGCTTAGCGTAGCGGATTAGCTGCTAAAAGGCTATTAGCAGCTTAGTGCCTTAGAAAAAGGGGGTGGGGAGCGGGGGAAAATCTCAAGACTCGCAAGACATTTTCGTCTTGCGAAGCAAGCCCATAGGGAAATTCGTCCTGCGAAGCGCATCGAAAAACGGAAAACCCTTTCGTCTAGCGGTTTTTCCGTCTTGCGAGGCATTCGTCTTGCGGGGCACCACTGTATTATTTATTGAATTTATATAACGCCCTATACCCGGGGGTCTCAGGGCGCTTCACAGAGCAAAATCGAGATATAAAACCACAAAATACATAATAAAAATTCAAACAACAACCAATAGCCTCTCCCCCAACAAAACAAAAACACATTTTATAGGGACGCAGGATGTAAACCAGATCAACCAAAGGCCTGGTTAAAAGGGAATCTAAAAGTGTATAATGAAGGCGCCAGGCGAACTTCCCTAGGGAGAGCGTTACACAGACAGGGAGCCACTGCAGAGAAGGCCGCGCTCTCGTGTTGCTACCCTCCGGACCTCTCAAGGAGGAGGCACATGAAGAAGGGCCTCAGAAGATGATCTCAGGGTCTGGGTAGGTTCATATGGAAAGTGGGGTTCCTTGAGGTATTGTGGTCCTGAACCGTTTAAGGCTTTGTAGGTCAAGACCAGCACTTTGAATTGGACCCAGAATTGCAGAGTTGGAAGAGACCACAAGGGTCGTAAGTTTTCAATCTCTTGGAAACTGTAATTAAAAGAGCTTGCAAACTGAACAATCAAATGAATTTAGCAGGTTGATGCCTAATTAATCATAAGACAGTAACGTCAACATGGCTTTAAGGTTAAAAGCGTCCTCTTATTAAAAAATCAGCACCTACCAGATTTGCAAAATTGGGAAATTCCGCGGTTGTAGACATTGCGTTGCCAGTCACTGCCCAGCTTTTTGTGTCAACGCAACACAAACTCTTGACTCCCAATACAGAGTCTCAAATCTCACTATGCAGACTGATGGGGATTTTTAAGGTCTAATGCGGACCACATTTGTCACCCATTTAATTGTCTCAGCATTTCTTTTCATTTAACAAAATGCACTCACCACTTGATGGTTTTAAAGGCAAACAAACCCACAAACATTCTAAACAGTTTAGTAAACCCCCCAGGTAAAGAAAAGCAATTTTGCCAACCATCTAGCATTAACCACCTTTGCATTAACTGCCTCCATCTCCAAACTTTGCTGTTCTTCTGGTGTGATTGTTTTACTCTGTTTTCGCCACCCTTGACACAAAGGTAACCTTGCAGTTGCGTAGGGCTTGAGTCGTTTCACAGAAAACAAGTTCATAAATATATTGAGTACATTATTTCTTCCTTGTTCGATTTATTCGTTGCTTGTGACTTGTGTCATTTAAGAACAAAAAGCATATTGCGCCTTTAAAAATTCAGGCAGAACGTTAGCATTCTTCTGCAGATGCACAAACAAAAAACACCCTCCTTCATCACAGCACCAGGAAGATTGCCAGAGTGCTAACAAATCTCGTTTCGCTCCTTTCTCTTTCAGCCTGAAATGATTGGCCACTATTTGGGAGAGTTCTCCATCACTTACAAGCCCGTTAAGCACGGCCGACCTGGAATCGGGGCCACCCACTCCTCTCGGTTCATTCCTCTGAAGTAAGGGGACTTGGGAAGAGTTGTGTCTCTCGTGTAAATAAAAGAGTTTCCCAACAATATTGCCTGTATTGCTTTTGGATAGGGGCATTCCCGAACAATTTCTCTTGCACTCTCCGAATTACACTTGCGGTGGTGAGGAGCAACAAGAAAACCCAATTTCACCTCATGACACCGGGGTTTTTCCTCTTGTGTTGACTACACCATTGTAGAATTTGTGAGATGGGCTGTTGCCTATAGAAATGTGGGGCTCTACATATGCTGTATCTTAAAAAATAATAATACCGGTAACTAGGAGGACTAGAATAATAATAATGATATTATGATTATCATTATTATTATTTATTCCCCAGGCACTCTGGCCAGCGTAAAGGTAAAGGGACCCCTGACCATTAGGTCCAGTCGTGGCCGACTCTGGGGTTGCGGTGCTCATCTCGCTTTATTGGCCGAGGGAGCCGGCGTACAGCTTCCGGGTCATGTGGCCAGCAGGACTGAGCTGCTTCTGGCAAACCGGAGCAGCGCACGGAAACGCCGTTTACCTCCCAGCCGGAGCAGTACCTATTTATCTACTTGCACTTTGACGTGCTTTCAAACTGCTAGGTTGGCAGGAGCTGGGACAGAGCAACAGGAGCTCATCCGGTCACAGGGATTCGAACCGCCGACCTTCTGATCAGCAAGTCGTAGGCTCTGTGGTTTAACCCACAGCGCCACCCGCGTCCCTTAGGTGAAAATTAGGGGGCAGGATATTAAACATGCACCCAGGTGGCAAGGAGTAGGGAGAACGAGACTGCAGCCAAGAAATCTCTTCTCCCCCGACACTTGACCCAAAGGCTGTGCAAAACCCGATTCCATTCAGAGCCTAGATCTTGATGTGGGAGCGTTGCAAAGCAGTTGTTGGCATCTGAAGTCTAACTGCTTTAGCACCGAAGTGACCCCCCAACCCCAGGGCACAAGCCTGAGCAGTGTGTCTGGAGGTCCTGGGCTGCCCCGACGACAAGACCCCTTTCTCTGCCTTGCTATTGGGGTCCAAAGGAAATCAGAGCATGTTGTTTAGCACCAGCCGAGTTGCAGGAAGCAAGTGTACAAGGCACTGCACTCCAGATTTGTGTAGGATTTGCTCCTTAGCCTTCTCTTCTCTGGAGGCAGCAGAAGTTTAGGGTCAGTTTTCCTTCTCTTGGAGGGACTTCCTTCTCAGGTGGACGGGCCTCATTCTGCCCCTCACTTTTCCCCTCCACAGCACACGCAGAAACCGCCTTCTAGACCATTATCCACTCAAACTGCCAGAGCCTGCTTTTGCAGGCAGGGGAAGTCCTTCTAGGGTAAAGGGACCTCTGACCATTGGGTCCAGTCATGGCCGACTCTGGGGTTGGGCGCTCATCTCGCTTTATTGGCTGAGGGAGCCGGTGTACAGCTTCGGGGTCATGTGGCCAGCAGGACTAAGCCGCTTCTGGTAAACCAGAGCAGCGCACGGAAACGCCATTTACCTTCCCGCCGGAGCGGTACCTATTTATCTACTTGTACTTTGAGGTGCTTTTGAACTGCTAGGTTGGCAGGAGCAGGGACCGAGCAACGGGAGCTCACTCCGTCACGGGGATTCGAACCACCGACCTTCTGATCGGCAAGTCCTAGCCTCTGTGGTTTAACCCACAACGCCACCCGTGTCCCTTGGGAAGTCCTCCTACCTTACACCGAATCAAACCATTGTCCTAAGCTCATTGTTGTCTCCACTGGCTGCCAGCACCTCTTCAGGGTTTTGCCCGCAGGAAGACCCTGAGGGCTTCTCCAACTAGGGCTGGCCCCCTGCCTGAAACCCGGGAGAGCCATTGCTTTCATCCAGTGTGGACAATATTGAGCTCCAGGGTGCAATTTGCTGGCTTGGCCCCAGTTGGCTTCCTGCTTAAATTAGCCCATTCAGAAACAGGAGGACTAGAGTACCGTATTTTTCGCCCTATAAGACGCACCAGACCACAAGACGCACCTGGTTTTTGGAGGAGGAAACCAAGAACAAAAATATTCTGAATCTCAGAAGCCAGAACAGCAAGAGGGATCGCTGCGCAGCGAAAGCAGCAATCCCTCTTGCTGTTCTGGCTTCTGGGATAGCTGCGCAGCCTGCCTTCGCTCCATAAGACGCACACACGTTCCCCCTTTTTAGGAGGGGAAAAGTGAGTCTTATAGAGCAAAAAATACGGTATTTCTAAGGGAAGGGGCATAGCTCCGTGGCAAAACAGCTGCTTTGAATGCAGCACCTCCAGGTCAGGTGACCGATGCCAGAAGAGACCCTGGCGATGTAATGATAATATTTTATTATTTGTACAGGGTACAAATAATATTCTGGGCGGCTCCCAACAGAATATGAAAAACACAATAAAACATCAAACATTTAAAAACTTCCCTAAACAGGGCTGCCTTCAGATGTCTTCTAAAGTCAGATAGTTGTTTATTTCCTTGACATCTGAAGGGAGGGTGCCACCACCAAGAAGGCCCTCCGCCTGGTTCCCTGTAACCTCACTTCTCGCAGGGAGGGAACCGCCAGAAGGCCCTCGGAGCTGGACCCCAGTGTCCGGGCAGAAGGATGGGGGTGGAGACAGGTGTCAAACATCCGGCATCAAGAGAGGCCGTTCCAGTTGACTCTTCCCTGGGCCCGATGCGCAGTGAAAGGTTTCGGATGCCGCTGAGTACAACCCAGGGAGACACAGCGCAAAGGAGGCCCAGGAAGCCCCAGCTACGAAGAGGTTGAACGCGTCTTTCCAGTTGGCTTGATGGACGGTGCACAGAACCCCGTCGGGACAGGAGACGGACGGAGGGCAGTGGAGCTGCGGCGGGTAGCGAGTGTACAGTCCATGGAAAACCGCCAGGAAAATCCCTTCCAGGGCCGCCTTGGCCAGGAGGCTGAGCCAGTGCAGCTGCTGCAGCCGCCTCTTGCCATGGGACGGGCCCTGCCTCCAGCCGCTCCTCCCCTGGAAGCTGGGCGGGCGGAAAACGCAGGAGCAGGCCGTGCCGTGGGTCAGGAGACTGGCCATCTGCAGCAGGAATAGGTTGAAGGGGGCGACCGGGAAGGCGTCGTCGAAACAGGCCAAGAGGCAGCCCCGGGCGGCTGTGTCGCAGTGCAGGTCCCCTGCCTCGTCCCGCCAAAGGGTTCTTGCACCCAGGGCCAGGGATCCGAGCCGGACCGCAGCAAACAGAGCCAGGCCAGCACGGCACAGCCTGGGCGCCTGCCCGCTGGTGCCGCTCAGGACGGTCAGAAACAGTTCTGTCCCCATGGGTCCCTGTGGGAGCAGCTTTCCACTGCAATCAAAATTATTCACATTATTCCTGTAAAGGTATACTATTTATACCCCGCCCATCTAACTGGGTCGCCCCAGCCACTCTGTGTGGCCTCCAACATATATAAAATACAGTGGTATCTCTGGTTAAGTACTTCATTTGTTCCGGAGGTCCGTTCTTAACCTGAAACTGTTCTTAACCTGAAGCACCAGTTTAGCTAATGGGGCCTCCTGCTGCTGCTGCACTGCCGGAGCACAATTTCTGTTCTCATCCTGAAGCAAAGTTCTTAACCTGAAGCACTATTTCTGAGTTAGTGGAGTGTGTAACCTGAAGCGTATGTAACCCGAGGTACCACTGTAATATATAAAGGTAAGGTAAAGGACCTCTGGACGGTTAAATCCAGTCAAAGGCGATTATGGGGTTGCGGCACTCATCTCGCTTTTAGGCCAAGGGAGCCGGCATTTGTACGCAGACAGCTTTCGGGTCATGTGGCCAGCAGGACTAAACCAATGGGACACCGTGACAGAAACCAGAGTGCATGGAAACGCTGTTTACCTTCCCACCGCAGTGGTACCTCTTTATCTACTTGCACTGGCTTGCTTTCGAACTGCTAGGTTGGCAGGAGCAGGGACGGAGCAACAGGAGCTCACTCCATCACAGGGATTCGAACCACCGACCTTACGACTGGCAAGCCCAAGAGGCTCTGTGGTTTAGACCACAGCGCCACCCGCGTCCCGGCAATTATTGCTGTATGATCTATTATTATCATCATATGTCTTTATGTCCTCTTTTCCCCCTAACAGGGACTTTTATTGCAGATAGCTCAGTCTGGTAGAGCGTGAGATTCCTGATCTCTGGGTTGCTGGTTTGAGCCCCGAATTGGGCAAAAGATTCCTGTATTTCAGAGGGGTTGGACCAGATCAGTGTTTCCCAAACTCCGGCTGGTTTTGAACTACAGTCCCCAACATCCCTAGCTAGCAAGACCAGCAGTCAGAGATGACAGCTAAAAAAGCCAATGCAATTCTGGGCTGCATCAATAGGAGTATAGCATCTAGATCAAGGGAAGTAATAGTGCCACTGTATTCTGCTCTGGTCAGACCTCACCTGGAGTACTGTGTCCAGTTCTGGGCACCACAGTTCAAGAAGGACACTGACAAACTGGAACGTGTCCAGAGGAGGGCAACCAAAATGGTCAAAGGCCTGGAAACAATGCCTTATGAGGAACGGCTAAGGGAGCTGGGCATGTTTAGCCTGGAGAAGAGGAGGTTAAGGGGTGATATGATAGCCATGTTCAAATATAGAAAAGGATGTCACATAGAGGAGGGAGAAAGGTTGTTTTCTGCTGCTCCAGAGAAGCGGACACGGAGCAATGGATCCAAACTACAAGAAAGAAGATTCCACCTAAACATTAGGAAGAACTTCCTGACAGTAAGAGCTGTTTGACAGTGGGATTTGCTGCCAAGGAGTGTGGTGGAGTCTCCTTCTTTGGAGGTCTTTAAGCAGAGGCTTGACAACCATATGTCAGGAGTGCTCTGATGGTGTTTCCTGCTTGGCAGGGGGTTGGACTCGATGGCCCTTGTGGTCTCTTCCAACTCTATGATTCTATGATTCTATGATGGGAGTTGTAGTCCAAAAACAGCCGGAGACCCGAGTTTGGGAACCAGAGGCGGGATCAGGGTTTGAGGAGCGTTACAGGGGCCTGTTGGAGGGGTGCAGAGGGACGCATTCTGCGGTTCTTCCCCCTCCAGTGAAAGACAACAATGATCCCTGTTTTAGCTGAAACGCAAGAATGAAAGTTCCTCAAAACAGTTCAGCCCAAGTACCGTTTTTGAGAAAGGACTGGCGTCTTCAGCCCAGGACTAAGGTAAAGGTAAAGGGACCCCTGACCATTAGGTCCAGTCGTGACCGACTCTGGGGTTGCGGCGCTCATCTCGCTTTACTGGCCGAGGGAGCCGGCGTACAGCTTCCGGGTCATGTGGCCAGCAGGACTGAGCCGCTTCTGGCGAACCGGAGCAGCGCACAGAAACGCTGTTTACCTTCCTGCCGGAGTGGTAGCTATTTATCTACTTGCACTTTGTACTTTTGAACTGCTAGGTTGGCAGGAGCAGGGACTGAGCAATGGGAGCTCACCCCGTCGCAGAGATTTGAACTGCTGACCTTCTGATCCGCAAGCCCTAGGCTCTGTGGGACAAAGGTAAAGGTAAAGATAAAGGGACCCCTGACCATTAGGTCCAGTCGCGGACGACTCTGGGGTTGCGGCGCACATCTCGCTTTACTGGCCGAGGGAGCCGGTGTACAGCTTCCGAGTCATGTAGCCAGCAGGACTAAGCTGCTTCTGGCGAACCAGAGCAGCGCACGGAAATGCCATTTACCTTCCCACCGGAGCGGTACCTATTTATCTACTTGCACTTTGATGTGCTTTCGAACTGGAGCAGGGGACTGAGCAACGGGAGCTCACCCGGCGGGGATTCGAACCGCCGACCTTCTGATCGGCAAGCCCTAGGCTCTGTTTTAACCCACAGCGCCAACCGCGTCCCTCCGCCCAGGACTCGAGACGTTGAAAAAGAAAAAAACATTCTGCTGTAGCTTTAGAAAGAGATTGAAGGGATAAAGCAAAGTCTGCAAGTTTGAGTTTTCAGCGCAGTCCTCACCTGGCAGGGCAGCCGTCTCTGGATCTGAAAGGCTGCGTAGATCTGTTTCTTGAGGCCGGTTTTATCTTCTAAAGGGAGCGAAAAGGCCTGAAGACGGTCAGAAGTCCTTCATCTTCCAAGCTGCCCTTCCTGGGATCAAGGGCAGCAGTTAAGAGACCAGGAAATCTCTCCTGTGAGTGTATTTTGATATAAACAAGGCAGCGTCTTCAGCACAAGGGTGGAGATTCCTGTTCAATTGAGTTTGAAGCAGTCGAGACAAAGGGAGGTGTGCTCAGTCGTCGTCTTCTTCAGAAACACCTGAAGGAAGGGTTGTTCTTTGCAGTTTGAAGTGGATATACAGCAGTACCTTGGTTTACGAACTTTATCCGTTCCGGAAGTCCGTTCTGAAATCAAAGCGTTCTTAAACCAAGGCATGCTTTCCCATAGCAGCAGGGAACACAATTTACAACAACAATCTTTATTAAGGTCCAGAGACCCAACAAAGCAATACACAATTCATACAGCCTACCTCCAGGTTAAACAAGCATTTTGTTCAGAATATACAAATATTATTTACAAATAATAATAATAATATTTTATTTATACCCCGCCCTCCCCGGTTCAGATAACCGGGCTCAGGGCAGCTAACAACAAATTTAAACACTTAATTGATGCAACAAAAAACAGCATAAAACACAAAATAAAACATGAATAACAATAAATTCAGAATTCAAAAATGAATTTGGGGGGAAATCCATCCAATAAACATTAGATGATCACCAGGGATAGCTGGCTAAATTAGTCCTGTTTGGGCCAGCGAGGAGACCAGGGGAGAATTAGCTGTGGGGTCCCAGAGCGGGTAATCTTCATAAAATGGGGGGGGGGGGGGGAGGGAAGGAAGGAAGTGGAATAAAAGGTCAGGCTAAGTTCAAATTGAAAGCCAGGTGGAATAGCTCTGTCTTACAGGCACGACGGAAGGAGGTTAAATCCTGAAGGGCCCTGGTCTCAAGGGACAGAGCATTCCACCAGGTCGGAGCCATCACTGAGAAGGCCCTGGCCCTGGTGGAGGATAGTCTGACTTCCTTAGGGCCCGGGACCTCTAAACTATGATTACTCATGGACCTTAAGGTCCTCTGTGGGGCATGAAATGGAACACACTCAACAGGAAGCGAAACGTGTTCTTATTCCAAGGCAAAGTTCACAAACCAAAACACCTTCCGGGTTTGCAGCGTTCTTAATCCAAGTTGTTCATAAACTAAGCTGTTCTTAAACCCAAGGTACCATTGTAAGTGTTTTGTTTCCTGCGCAGGCAAATGCGAATGCCAGCTTTGTAGCTAGAACATCGGAAGAGCCCGGTTTATTTGTTTCGTAAAATTTGTGAGCTGCTGAGTATATATATGCATTTTTAAAAGGTCGACAAAGTCATTTAGGAAAAAGATAAAACAGTCACAAGACTGAAAAAAGCTTAGTGTCGGCTGAAAGCAGGTTAAAACTCGCACCGGCTGTCAGGAGTGTGTGCAAGAGCCAGGCCCTGTGACCAGTAGGGCTTTGCAGGACTGGGGCCTTCCTAAATTTGTTCTGGAGAGGCAAGGTGTGGCCGCACAGGTGAGGCTGATTGGTAATTCACAGTACCTGGTGGCAGGAGCCGGGAAGGGATATAAGGTCAGCATTTCCCTTTGGCACTTTGCCACAGCAGCACGTTCCCTGCCTTGCTGCGTTTGGCTTCTTGACTCCTTGCTTCTTGATCCTTGGACCCCTGACTTCGTGACTCCTTGCTTCTCAAACCTCGGACCCCTGACTTCGTGACTCCTTGCTTCTCAACCCTCGGACCCCTCACTTCGTGACTCCTTGCTTCTCAACCCTCGGACCCCTGACTTCGTGACTCCTTGCTTCTCGACCCTCGGACCCCTGACTTCACGACTCCTTGCTTCTCAACCCTCAGACCCTTGACCACGACTCCTTGCTTCTCGACCCTCGGACCCTTGACTTCGTGACTTCTTGCTCCTCGACCCTCAGACCCTTGACTTCTGACTCCCTGCTTCCTGACCCTCGGACTCCTGGCTTCTAGACTCTCGTTCCTGCTCCCACCCACCATCTTGCCCCTGGTCCCGACGTCCTCAGCCGGGACTTCGATCGCCCATGAACCGGACCATGACACCGATTATCTGAGCATCGGGGGAGGCTTGCCAAACCCGAAAACGTTTGTAGCAGGCGCTGAAGAGAGCGCCGTGAAGGCTCGGTGTCAAGTGGCAGGGAGTTCCACAGTCGGAGTACCGCCACGCGACAGGATCAAGTCCTTAGAAATGTGGAACGGGCCTTTTGTGGCGCCTGCAGCAGCGGCAGTTCCGCAGACTTTGCAAACCTTGATTGGGCAAATAAAGGAGCAACACAGGGCAGCCCTGTGGGGCTAGGGTGCCCTGTTCTGCCACCCCTCGCCTCTCTGAGCTGCCCCAAAGAGAGGAGCCTCTTCACACTGCCCCACAGGGGCCTAGGAAGCATCCCCCATGGCGAACCCCAGAGGCACCATTCCCCCACGGAGCTTGCAGCCAGGGCTGCTGCAACAAACAACCCTGCAAGCCTTGCGGAGACGCCAAAGGGCAACAGAGGAGGGAGCGAAGGAAAGAGGGACAGAGGCCAGTGTGGACCATCATTCTGGGCACCCCAGGGTGGGTTAAAAGCCCCTGACCGCCGGCCCTTCCCCAGAGTTTTCAGGGAAGGGAAATCTCCAGGCTCGCCTAGTGATGCTTTTGGCACAGGTGGGCGGGCATGAAAGCGGGTTGTCCTTTGGAAAACAAAAATAAAATTTCCAGGCTGCCTTGCAGCCTCATCCACCTCCTCCTCCTGCAATATTCTCTTGGCCACATTTCCCCCCCTAGCAACCCGGTGGACTGACTCTGCACCGCTCCCTAGCGCTCGCTGGAGAGCGCTGCTGCCGCCTCCGTCCTTGCCAGAGCCAGCCAGCCAAGCCCATCTGCATCCATCAGAGAGGGAGGGGAGAATCAGCCCAAAGGGTGGCAGAGAATGCAGAGAACTACATGGGCTTGTTCTGGATTCTGACCTTTCTCCATTCAACCTTCTTTGGCGATGAGGTAAGGCCGCTTCGTCCTTTTCCTTTCGCTGCCTTCCTCCTTAAAGAGATGCACCTGCCTTTTCCAATATGCTTGCTTTCCGGCTCTCAAACGATAGCCGTCGATGGCAAACAAAAAGCTTCAATCTGTGCGTTTGTGTTTGTGTGTTTTTTTCTAATGCAACCACTGGCCCTCTCAGCTTGCGGGTTTAGACAACCAGGGACAGCCCTTGGGGGAACAGGGAGCCGCAAATTCAGGGTGCAAGCTGTGGAGGGTGGCAGGGACGGTTGCCGTTTTAATTTTGCAAGGTCCAGATTGCGGTTTTGAGCCTTGTTAACGCTGCGGCGGCAGCCCCCAGAGCCACAATCTCATTTCGGTTGTGCTACACTGGCGTGTGTGTGTTTTAAACGATGGCCAATATTGCGCTTTGGTTGTTGCAAGCTCCTTTGGTGAGAAATCGTTGGGCTGGCTGGCTGGCTATCTGTCTTGCTGTCTGTTTTTCCATCCATCTTGCTGTCGTGATTACAGGCACACAAACACCCCCTCTTTGCAAAAAGGACGAGGGACGGGTATCTGTTTTCTACATTTTTGTTGCCTAGCGATGACAACTCCAGACAAAGGTGTGTTGGCAGGCATTTGGGGATGCAAGAGGCAGTGTGTGTGTGTGTGTGTGTGTGTGTGGATTTGATGCTGGTCCAAACCAAAGGAGCGCCATTTTCCCCCACCGCCCCTTTCCAAAAGGCTTGGCCCGTTGGCTGGCGTCCACAGGGGAAGGCAAGAGAGAGAGGCCGAAAAAGAACGTCTCCGAGTTTAGCCAAATGACACCAACGCCCTGGAAGAAAGAAAAAAAAAAAAACAAGCGAGCGTTCGGAATGGGTTTGCTGGATCCGTCCCAAAAAACCAGCCCATCTAATAGAGCGTTCTGTGTCCAGAAATGGTTGGACACATGCCCTCTGGAAAAAAAACGATGCAGACAAGAAAGGCGGCAGTGGAACGCCCCTAGTTTGCACCCCTGGCGTTTTTGCGGTAGACTGCCCTCGCCCAGGAGGCTCCATTTCGCTGTTGGAATGACTTTGCATGTTCCAAGGCTCAGAGCCGGGGATGTTTGATGCACAATAACAAAACAATGTGTGTTCTTTCGATTGCATCAGTTGCCTTATACGGAGTCGGTACCCCCGTGGTTCCACCTATCTCAGTGCTGTCCGCACAGACTGGCAGCAGCTGTCTGGGGGTTTCAGGCAGCGGAACCTTCTGCATGTCCCGGACCTTGCCTTAAAAATAAAGCAAGATTCTAGTCCTTATCACTACAAGGCCAAAGTGAACAGAACGCTGCCTTAGACCGTGGCTCCATTTAGCTCAATATTCCCCACACTGACTGGCAACAGCTCTATAAGGTTTCAGGCGGGGGGGGGTGCCAAGTGTGGAACCTGCCATGGGCGCCCTGCCACTTAGCTAAAGCCTCTTTACATTTACATTCAGTAGATATAAAGAAACAATCCTTAAACCATCCTATATGATGTTTTTATATGTGCTGGGAGCCGCCAAGATTGGCTAGGGAAACCCCAGCCAGATGGGTGGGGTATAAATAAAGTTAGTATTAGTATTAACAACCACCCCTGTCAGGTAATCCAGTATTATTATCATCCATATTTTTTGGTGGGAAGGGAGAGACAAAGACCTGCCTCAACCCATCCATTGTGAGTTCCAGACAGAGACAAGATTCGAACTCAGCACTTGCCGACTCTTAGGTCAATCTCTTGAGTCCTCGGTTCGGAACGGCGATCTGGTGCCATCCCCAATGCAAACTGGTTTGTCTCCCATTCCTTTCCACCACCCCAAAGATAACTAACGTATTTTTTGCTCTATAAGACTCACTTTCCCCCTCCTAAAAAGTAAGGGGAAATGTGTGTGCGTCTTATGGAGCGAATGCAGGCTGCGCAGCTATCCCAGAAGCCAGAACAGCAAGAGGGATCGCTGCTTTCACTGCGCAGCGATCCCTCTTGCTGTTCTGGCTTCTGAGATTCAGAATATTTTTTTCCTTGTTTTCCTCCTCCAAAAACTAGGTGCATCTTGTGGTCTGGTGCGTCTTATAGAGCGAAAAATATGGTAGATCCTACAGCAATCTCACCGGTTACTAAGCTGATCGCAGGCTAGGAGGTTGTCAGGCAAGCCTTTGTCCCAAGGTTAGAGTTACCTGCATGGACACTGGACAGATTTGTGCTCACACGAGCTTCGATGGGTTAGGAAAGGGGTGGGATTTATTTGTTATTTTAGAGTGGGGAGAAAGAGAAGCTGGTGTTTGCTCTTTCCAGGAACTTTGGAAAGGACTTGTTGTTGTTGTTGAGTCATTTAGTCATGTCCGCCTCTTCATGACCCCCTGGACCAGCGCACGCCAGGCCCTCCTGTCTTCCACTGCCTCCCGCAGTTTGGTCCAACTCATGCTGGTAGCTTCGAGAACACTGTCCCACCATCTCGTCCTCCGTCGTCCCCTTCTCCTTGCGCCCTCAATCTTTCCCAACATCAGGGTCTTTTCCAGGGAGTCTTCTCTTCTCCTGAGGTGGCCAAAGTCTTGGAGCCTCAGCTTCAGGATCTGTCCTTCCAGTGAGCACTCAGGGCTGATTTCCTTCCGAATGGAGAGGTTTGATCTTCTTGCAGTCCACGGGACTCTCAAGAGTCTCCTCCAGCACCAGAATTCAAAAGCATCCATTCTTCGGCGATCAGCCTTCTTGATGGTCCAGCTCTCACTTCCATACTTGGAAAGGACTGGCCTTTGTGAAATAGCCTGCGAAAAACCTTTCTGAACAATTGCTCTGATTGAAGACAGCAGATTCAGGAAGGGTTCTGAATAATAATAATAATGATGATGAATTTTTATTTGTACCCCGCCTTCCCCAGCCAGAGCCGGGCTCAGGGCAGCTAACATCATAACAGACTGCCTTATCCCCTACCTAGCTCTGCACAGACTGGCAGCAGTGCTCCAGAGTTTCAGTACGGAGATATTTTATGCATCCTAAACATCAAAGGATTTGGAATGCAAGTGTAAAGTCAAAAAAGGGTTTGCTTTCAGAGACCTGACCTCCTTCTGAGTAGCCCATCCCCTATGTTGCTTCGGGCGGATCTCAGAGCAGGTCTGGAAGATGAGATACCCAAAGCCCTCAGTCGCTCATACAGAGATGCGACAGGCCGCCTCTTCTCTTGCGGTGGAGATTCTTCTGTGTCTGCCTCCCCGGGATAACCCAGTACAGTGGTAAAGGTAAAGGTAAAGGGACCCCTGACCATTAGGTCCAGTCGTGGCTGACTCTGGGGTTGCGGCGCTCATCTCGCTTTATTGGCTGAGGGAGCCGGCGTACAGTTTCTGGGTCATGTGGCCAGCAGGACTAAGCCACTTCTGGCGAACCAGAGCAGCGCCCGGAAACGCCGTTTACCTTCCTGCCAGAGTGGTACCTATTTATCTACTTGCACTTTGACGTGCTTTCGAACTGCTAGGTTGGCAGGAGCAGGGACCGAGCAACGGGAGCTCACCCCGTCATTGCGGGGATTCGAACCACCAACCTTCTGATCGGCAAGTCCTAGGTTCTGTGGTTTAACCCACAGCGCCACCCGCGTCCCTCGCGGGTACACTGTACAGAGTACAGTGGTACCTCGGGTTAAGTACTTAATTCATTCCAGAGGTCCGTTCTTAACCTGAAGCTGTTCTTAACCTGAAGCACCACTTTAGCTAATGGGGCCTCCTGCTGCCGCCGCGACGCTGGAGCATGATTTCTGTTCTCATCCTGAAGCAAAGGTACTATTTCTGGGTTAGCGGAGTCTGTAACCTGAAGTGTCTGTAACCCGAGGTACCACTGTACAGAGATTCATCAGAACACTCCATCCTCAGTGGAGGTGGATGGGAAGGAACCGGGGACTCATGCAGAGAGGCAGAGGAGAGGCTGGTGAGGAGGAGAGATGGATTTGCAGCGCAATAGTCCCTAGGACAGAGGGACTTGCGCAGAGAGCCACCTCTGTACACAGAGACTGACACCACATCACAGCAGGGACTCACACAGAGAGGCAGCGGCCACCCTCCTTTAGCACTTAAGACGCATACATTAATCCCTTCCCCGGTTTGGAAGCCGCTGAGAGACACACACACTTTTTATAGTTTAAAAAACAAAAACCCAGAAGGCTGATGGCTGAAGAATGGATGCTTTTAAATTCTGGTGCTGGAGGAGACTCTTGAGAGTCCCATGGACTGCAAGAAGATCAGACCTCTCCATTCGGAAGGAAAAAAGCCCCGAGTGCTCACTGGAAGGACAGATCCTGAAACTGAGGCTCCAAGACTTTGGCCACCTCATGAGAAGAGAAGACTCCCTGGAAAAGACGCTGATGCTGGGAAAGATGGAGGGCGCAAGAAGAAGGGGACGACGGAGGACGAGATGGTGGGACAGCGACCAGCATGAGTTTGACCGAACTGCGGAAAGACAGGAGGGCCTGGCATGCTTTGGTCCAGGGGGTCACGAAGAGGCAGACACAACTAAACAACAAGAAGCTTGCCGGGACCCCCTTTACCTTCCCCCCTCCTTCCCAGAATTGTTTCTTTAATAGGTTTTTTTTTGGGGGGGGGTCTGTTTTACTCCTCCCACCATCATTTCCACGACCTTCCCCCCTTCCCCATCCTGTAGCAGGCTGTCTGCATCCTGCCCTCCTCCTCCTCTGGAGGGGAGCTCTAGGCAAAGCTGGGTACCAGTCAGGCCCGGTTGCCATGGTGACCCCATCCTCTGTGGGGGGAGTATCCTCCCATCTCCAGCATCAACTGTGTTTGCATGTCGCGTCTGGGTGTGTGATGATATATTGATTCCACTGCTCCTATCCAGCAATTGCATTGACCTTGCCTCCCAGTTGTCAAACTGGGATATGTTTCCTCTTAGCAGGACATGAGAGGGAGGGGGGCTGCTTCTGGGGGCTTGTGTGCCCCCCCTCTCCCCCCCTGGGGCCTCTTTGTTTGCCAGAGTTGGGTTTCCTCTTTCTCGCCTCCCCTCCTTTAATCTCCTCCTGCGCCCTGGATCTTGACTGAAATTTCAATTAGCAGGAACTGGTAACAACAGCCTGTTTGTTTAACCCCCCTGGGGGGGTTTGCAGGGTGTGAGTGTATAGGGGGGGGGTGCAGCGGGAGAGACTAGCCCCTCTCCCCTTTCCCTGGAACATATCCAGGCCCTAAAAGATTCAGCCACTAAAGCGTGTGTCCCCCCCCCCCCCCATTTTCAGGCCCTTTCCCTTTCCAATTCTTGCTCAATTTTCTTCCTCCTCTCCCTTCTTTTTTTCTTCCCCTTTCATTTAAATTCCCTCTCCCTTTTTGCATTTTAATTCCCTTCCTCCTTTCCCACAAGAACTCCTCTAGATGCATGCTTATTATTTTTATTTTAAAAGTTATTTCCTTTCCTGTTAAAACAAAACAAACCAGGACAGCTTCCAACAATCCAAAACCAGTAGAACGGAGCAGAATAATAATAATAATAATAATAATAATAATAATAATAATAATAATAATAATAATACGATAAAGCAGCTGAATAAATCCAGACTAGATCCAGATTTAATTTGGGATATTTTTTCTCTCTCCTTCTTGCTCCCTCTCTCTCTTTCCTTTCATCTTAATGATTCCTGCTCTTTGTTTTTCACTAACTTAGTTCTTTCGTTTTGATGCTGCTCCTTTTGCTTTGGGGCCCCCGTGTCCAGCTTTCACAGAATCATGGAATGTGGGACCCCCAGAGGCCATCCAGCCCACCCCCTGGGGCAGTACAGCAATCACAGCTGAAGACTCCGTGAGAATTGGCCGCCCAAATTCTGTTTGGAATCTTCCAGTAAAGGACACTCTGCCCCTTTCTGAGTCCAGTCTACTGCTCAATGGCCCTTAGCCTCAGAAAGTTCTTTCCTAATGTTTCGTTGGAATCTCCTTTTTTTGTCACTTGAAGCCATTGGATCTGGTCCCTCCCTCTGGACTCAAGAGTAGATCCCTTGAAATGAAAGAATATGACTAACCGTAACAGCACTAGCTAGGTTTAGCCTTGGTGAAGCCTTCCTTCCTTCCTTCCTTCCTTCCTTCCTTCCTTCCTTCCTTCCTTCCTTCCTTCCTTCCTTCCCCTCTCCCTCTCTCCTTCCTTCCTTCCTTCCTTCCTTCCTTCCTTCCTTCCTTCCTTCCTTCCTTCCTTCCTCTCTCACTCTCCCTTCCTTCCTTCCTTCCTTCCTTCCTTCCTTCCTTCCTTCCTCTCTCTCTCTCCCCCCTTCCTTCCTTCCTTCCTTCCTTCCTTCCTTCCTTCCTTCCTCTCTCTCTCCTTCCTTCCTTCCTTCCTTCCTTCCTTCCTTCCTCTATCTCGTTCCTTCCTTCCTTCCTTCCCCTCTCTCTCTCCCCTCCCTTCCTTCCTTCCTTCCTTCCTTCCTTCCTTCCTTCCTCTCCCTCTGAGGTGTATATGTGCTTCAGTTTTCTGAACACCACTTAGAAATATTTTTACTCTATTGTGCCAGTATAGAAATTAAACATTCCATCAATATATGTTTATTTTGCGGGGGCTTTAAATAACCCCCCCCCCAGCCCTAAATATTTGATTGTGTTGATCGATGTTAAGGCATTGCTTAACAAACTATTGCTCTAACACTGAGCAATGCAATGTTTCCATTTAACTTTATTTTTAAAAAAGCAATAAAAAAACCCCACAATCCTGGGAATTGTAGTTCCCCCGCTCACGGAGCTACAATTCCCAGCACCCTTACCAAATGACAGATGCCAGGATCCTTTGATGAGGGAAGCAATAATCTACAAGCAAATCAGAGGCATTCTGGCTTTCTAAAAGCAAACCAATCAATAGTGTCTAACGTCAGAGATCCATTTAAATTAATGGGGAGGCTTGGGCCAATTTCAATAGGTCTACTCTGAGTTGGATAACCCTTTTCCTTTGCTGTTTTAATATATACTTCCTCCCCTCCTGTTCTATAATTTCATTTTAACGCTCGTGATTTTCTTCTTTTAACTCTCCCAGTGTTTTTCTCTTTCATCTAATATGACACGTTAGATATGTGACGCTGGCTTGGCCCCGGGGGTGACAGATGGAATCTCCTTCCAGGCTGTTAATCTCCCCACAACATCTGGGTTGATAACTAAGACCCCTGAGATTGTAGTTTAATATGTTCACTCGATCTGCTCCCCAGCCACAAATTTAATTCCAAATTCTGTATTTTGGCAGGGAGATGTAAGGCGCAAATGCCCCTATCAATTTATTTATTTATTGGTTGGGGGAGGAGAAGGGGGATGTCTCTCCTGTTCCTTTTGAATCTCAAAACCTGGGTGCTTTTGCAGGACGTTTCTGAGCACAATTCAAAGGGTTGGTGCTAACCTTGAAAGCCCTAAACGGACCAGTATACCCGAAGGAAGCATCTCCAGCCCGGACACCGGGGTCTATCTCCCGAGGGTCTTCTGGCGGTTCCCTCCCTGCGAGAAGCGAGGTTACAGGGAACCGGGCAGAGGGCCTTCTAGGTGGTGGCGCCCGCCCTGTGGAACACCCTCCCGTCAGATGTCAAGGAGATAAACAACTATCTGACTTTTAGAAGACATCTGAAAGCAGCCCTGCTTAGGAAAGTCTTTAATGTTTGAAGTTTTAGTCTGTTTTTAATGTTCTGCTGGGAGCTGGGGAAAACCCTGCTAGATGGGCGGGGTAGAAATAATAAATTATTATTAGGGGATGATCTCTCCACAATCCACAATTCCCTTTTTTAGGCTGAGAACAATGAGGACTGGAATCTTGCTTTCACTTGGAGAGAAGGGCCACGGCCCCTCTACCCCCTTAAACCTGAATTTATTTTACTCTTATGTAGGATTTGCCAAAAGAAAGCTTTTAATGTTTGATGTTTAGTTGTGTTTTTAATATCCTGTGGGAAGCTGCCCAGAGTGGCTGGGGAAACCCAACCAGATGGGCAGGGTATAAATCGTCGTCGTCATCATCATCATATTACAATGGTTAAATTACTAGGAATTACTATGCGTAATTCTGGCGGTCAACAAAAGAGGTTCAAAGACCCTCTCAAGGCAAATCTTAAAAAAAATGTAGTATAAACACCGACAACTGGGAAACACTGGCCTGCGAGCACTCCAGTTGGAGAACAGCCTTGACCAAAGGCTTCGTGGGCTTTGAAGACACTCGAACTCAGGACGCAAGGGAGAAACGTACTAAGAGGAAGGCATGCTTGGCAAACCCTCACCGGGATCAACCTTCACCCGGAAAACTATGTCCCCACTGTGGAAGGATGTGTGGGTCCAGAATTGGCCTCCGCAGTCACTTATGGGCTCATTGTTAAGACCGTGTTTATGGAAGACAATCTTACTCTGTTACGAGGGATCGCCAAAGAAGAAGAAAAGTAAAATTTCCTTCTTTTTAGTGTGTGTGTGTGAGGTTCCAACCCTCCAAAAGAAAAATGTAGAAAACCAAGATAGTCATTGGAGGTCAAGTCTATTTTAAGACTGACTATTCATTATGAATTAATGTCATAAACGCTCTTGGGGAAAGCATTTGGCTCAAGGCAGCTGTCAACCAACCATTCACACCTCCTCTGACTGCCAGGGAAACTCTAGATCCCAGAGATCTCTCTCAGATCACCCACCCTCCCCACTTCGGTTATTTTAAGCTCTAGGCAAATTAAAGTCACCAACCCCTTTGCGAAGACCACACGTCGTCTCCTACTGGATTGGATTCAGAGTAGACTCATTGGAAGGACCCAGGTCATTCCCTTTCAATGGGCCTACATTGGACAGGGACCCACCGGTTGCAACAGCTGTGCTGGCAGCCTATAAATATATAGTTTAAAAGCAACAACAGAGGGTCTACCTGGGTACATAAAAACAGGGAAGGGAGAATTTCCATTTGGGCGACTTTTCGCAAGTCCTTCAAAGTATGCAGAGTTCAAGAAGGATGAGCTAGAATTATTTCAGCACCCTGGACAGAGCAGGCATCAAATATCCCTAAAGTTCCCATCTGCACTATAAATTTAAAACAGTCTTGGCCCTCTTTGAACAGCCAAGGTTTCCCCCTCAATGAACTGTAGTTTGGTCTGGGTGCTGTGAGTCCCAAAGTTCCCTGGGAAGAGGGGATGGATTTTTTAACCACTCTAGTTAAGGTCCGTATAGTTCAAGCTATGATTGTCCCAGCAGTGATGTATGGAAGTGAGAGCTGGACCATAAAGAAGGCTGATCGCCGAAGAATGGATGCTTTTGAATTCTGGTGCTGGAGGAGACTCTTGAGAGTCCCACGGACTGCAAGAAGATCCGACCTCTCCATTCTTCAGGAAATCAGCCCTGAGTGCTCACTGGAAGGCCAGATCCTGAAGCTGAGGCTCCAAGACTTTGTCCACCTCAGGAGAAGAGAAGACTCCCTGGAAAAGACCCTGATGTTGGGAAAGATGGAGGGCACAAGAAGGGGATGACAGAGGACGAGATGGTGGGACAGTGTTCTCGAAGCCAGCAGCATGAGTTTGACCAAACTGCAGGAGGCAGTGGAAGACAGGAGGGCCTGGCGTGCTCTGGTCCAGGGGGTCACGAAGAGGCAGACACGACTAAATGACTAAACAACAAAACAAGCATTACGCTTTCCGTTTTTAAGTTCGGAATAGAGCAATTGCTTTGGAAGACGGTAATCAGGCATCCGAACACCATGACCAGTCCAACGAAGTTGATGTTGAAGAATCATTGCTTCGACACGGGTGATCTTTGCTTCTTCCAGTACACTGGCATTAGTTCGCCTGTCTTCCCAAGCGATTCTCTGCTCCTCTCCCCATCCAATCCCTCTTCTCCCCCAACGTTCTCCATGGATAACGGGCAGCGAGTGAGAATGGGCAGAGACGGGTTCTAACATCATGTGTTCAAAGCACATCCAATGGATATCCTTTAAAGCTCAGGCATTTAGAAAGTTCCTAGGGGTTTTAATTTGTTCAGTCTGTTTTATTGTCGTTTTTAGCCTGTACACTTTACCTTAAGGGTGCAATTTTATTTTATTTCAGTGGGAGTCTTATTCTCTTATCCTTTTCCGTCGATCGCTCGGAGGGCTTTCGGTGTATGTGGGTTTTACGATATATAATAAGCATGTCCTCCTCTACGCACACAAAGGACCACGGGAACTGTAGTTTTCCCACCCACCCACCCACCCACCCCTCGGAGGAAGCTGCAATTTGCAGCGCCCAGGACAAAACTGCAGTTCCCAAAATCCTTTTGAAAGGTGGAAAAACCAATGCGCTGGGATATGCTTTCAGTGTATGGCGCAGATTAAAATCTTGGCCAGCGAGGGCAGGGGGACATCTGCCACCCATTATTTTCTCTGCCACCTCCCCCCACCCCACTTTAAAAAATTAAAAATAAATCTGAGCTCCTGAGTCAAAACCAGATCAAAATGGAAGGCTGGCTTCTCCAGTTATCTATCTATCTATCTATCTATCTATCTATCTATCTATCTATCTATTGGGAGGAGGGGGATACAGAGAAAAAGACTATTTCTTTCTTTCTTTCTCTCTCTCTCTCTCTCTCTCTGTGTGTGTGTGTGTGTATATATATATCCATCATCTTGGAAGCCATTGGCTGTCGCCATGGTTACACAGGAGCATGTTCTGGGCTGCTATTGGCTGGCGCCAGCCCTCTGTTGCTTTCCTCCCCATCTCTCTCCCCCCCCCTTTTAAAAAAAAACCCATTTCTTTCTGATTTATTCACTGTATGGGACAAGTCACTAGGGGCTGTCTTTCCAATGCAAGATGAATGAGGCTTTGAAGAAAGGTAGCTAGCCTTTTGTCTCCGTGGGGGCAGGGAAGGAAAGGTTATTTATTTATTCTGAGGCCTCCCAGCCCCCTCCCCAACTCCTCTCTCTCTCTCTCTCTCTGATTTTAAAAGGGCAAATTCCACTCACTGAACCCCCCCCCCCCGAATCTGTCTCCCCTGCAAAACGAAAACACGGTGCATTTAAAGAAGGGGTGGGGGCTTCACCGTGGTACGTGGTTCTGGAATAAGTGGGTTATTCCGGGTGATACTGCAAAACTGCTCCCTGGGGGCAATTCGAGGCGGCCGGAGGGCGACCACCTCCAAAAAAAAACAATCCTAAAAGGGTTTCAGTTTTGTTTATAAGGCCTCTTTTCCAAGGCCTTGGGTGCACCCCATGGTTAGAGTTCGGTGCTGATAACAGCAAGGTTGCAGGTTTGATTCCTGTCAGGGACAGCTGCCTATTCTTGAATTGCAGGGGTTGGGCTCAATTAATAATAATAATAATAATAATAATAATAATAATAATTTATTTGTACCCCGCCCATCTGGCTGGGTTTCCCCAGCCACTCTGGGCAGCTTCCAACAAAGACCAAAAATACACTAAGATGTCACACATTAAAAACTTCCCTGAACAGGGCTGCCTTCAGATGTCTTCTGAATGTCAGGTAGTTGTTTATCTCTTTGACATCTGGTGGGAGGGCGTTCCACAGGGCGGGCGCCACCACCGAGAAGGCCCTCTGCCTGGTTCCTTGTAACTTGGCTTCTCGCAATGAGGGAACCGCCAGAAGGCCCTCGGAGCTGGACCTCCGTGTCTGGGCTGAACGATGGGGGTGGAGATGCTCCTTCAGGTATACTGGACCGAGGCCATTTAGGGCTTTAAAGGTCAACACCAACACTTTGAATTGTGCTCGGAAACGTACTGGGAGCCAATGTAGGTCTTTCAAGACCGATGTTATGTGGTCTCGGCAGCCGCTCCCAGTCCCCAGTCTGGCTGCCGCATTCTGGATTAGTTGTAGTTTCGGGGTCACCTTCAAAGGCAGCCCCACGTGGAGCGCATTGCAGTAGTCCAAGCGGGAGATAACCAGAGCATGCACCACTCTGGTGAGACAGTCTGCGGGCAGGGAGGGTCTCATCCTGCGTACCAAATGGAGCTGCCCTGGATATAGAACTGACCTGCGCCTCCATGGACCAGGGTCCCTTCCGACCCGCTCCTTCAATTCGAGATACTATTGAGCTATGTAAGAACTCCCCAGCGGCCATCATAGCCTATCAGCCTAGGAGAATGACATCTGTGGCTCAACAACGTCTTTTTAGAGCGGGTTTTTTTTTTTGCCACTTTGAGGGAGGATGACGTGGTTAGAGCGAGATGTTTGCGGAGGCGGCTGATGAGCAATTGAGAGTGGCAAGAGAGGAGAGGTGTGTGGTTTTCCCCTTGTGTCTCCTTATGGCGCGTGGGTGATTGGTTGGCAAACCGGTACAGTGGCAGGTGGAACGAAGACCTGTGGAACTCACCGCCACAAGATTCCAGGGGCAAGCGTGCGCCTTTTTGTCTCTCTATGTTTCCCCACCTTCTCTCTTTTGGACATCTCCACCTCTTTCTCACTGTTCCTCTCCCTCTCTGGGCTCCCATGAAATCAGGTGCATTGGATGATAATAATAATAGTAGTAGTAATAATAATAATAATTAATAATAATTTATTATTTATACCATGTCCATCTGGCTGAGTTTCCCTAGCCACTCTGGGCGGCTTCCAAAAAAATATTAAAATACTGTAATACATCAAACATTAAAAGCTTCCCTAAACAGGGCTGCCTTCAGATGTCTTCTAAAAGTCTGGTGGTAGTTGTTCTCTTTAACATGATATGATATGATAGCCATGTTCAAATATATAAAAGGATGTCACATAGAGGAGGGAGAAAGGTTGTTTTCTGCTGCTCCAGAGAAGCGGACACGGAGCAATGGATCCAAACTAAAAGAAAGAAGATTCCACCTCAACATTAGGAAGAACTTCCTGACAGTAAGAGCTGTTCGACAGTGGAATTTGCTGCCAAGGAGTGTGGTGGAGTCTCCTTCTTTGGAGGTCTTTAAGCAGAGGCTTGACAACCATATGTCAGGAGTGCTCTGATGGTGTTTCCTGCTTGGCAGGGGGTTGGACTCGATGGCCGTTGTGGTCTCTTCCAACTCTATGATTCTACATCTGGTGGGAGGGTGTTCCACAGGGCGGGCGCCACCACCGAGAAGACCCTCTGGCTGGTTCCCTGTAACTTGGCTTCTCGCAGTGAGGGAACTGCCAAAAGGCCCTCGGTGCTGGACCTCAGTGTCCGGGCAGAACGATGGGGGTGGAGATGCTCCTTCAGATATACTGGACCGAGGATTCTGCAAATCAGGCCTAGCAGTCTCCTTTCTCTCACCCGCTCCCTTTGTTGTTTAAGGGTTGGTCACATTCAAGGAGGAGAAGTCTGTCAAGGTAGCGCAAGGGGCTCAGGGGAGCCTCTGTGTGCCAGCGCAGTCTATCTTGGAATGCCCGGTGCTCAGGACAGAGAGGAAACAGCTGCAGGCTCTGTTTGCAGCCGTCCCGGTGTGGAGAAGGGCCTGGTCTTAAACAGAAAGGCTTCATTTGAGAAGGTGGAATCGCAGCACTTGGGCTCAGTGAGATACACCTGGAAATCTGGGGCAGAGGCACCCCAAAATTACAATAATAGCACTGGGCCCATCACCTCCCAGCAAATAGAAGGGGAAGAAATGGAGGCAGTGAGAGATTTGACTTTCTTGGGCTCCATGATCACTGCAGATGGTAACAGCAGCCACAAAATTAAGAGACGCCTGCTTCTTGGGAGAAAAGCGATGACAAACCTAGACAGCATCTTAAAAAGCAGAGACATCACCTTGCCAACAAAGGTCCGTATAGTTAAAGCTCTGGTTTTCCCAGTAGTGATGTATGGAAGTGAGAGCTGGACCATAAAGAAGGCTGGTCGCCGAAGAATGGATGCTTTTGAATTCTGGTGCTGGAGGAAACTCTTGAGAGTCCCATGGACTGCAAGAAGATCCAACCTCTCCATTCTGAAGGAAATCAGCCCTGAGTGCTCACTGGGAGGACAGATCCTGAAGCTGAGGCTCCAAGACTTTGGTCACCTCATGAGAAGAGAAGACTCCCTGGAAAAGACCCGGATGTTGGGAAAGATGGAGGGCACAAGGAGAAGGGGGCGACGGAGGACGAGATGGTGGGACAGTGTTCTCGAAGCTACCAGCATGAGTTTGACTAAACTGCGGAAGGCAGCGGAAGACAGGAGGGCCTGGCGTGCTCTGGTCCAGGGGGTCACGGAGAGGTGGACGTGACTAAACGACTAAACATTATTATTATTATCCTATACCTGGGGGTCTCAGAGCAGTGCACAGAATAAAACCAAAATATCAAACTACAGAATGCATAGTAAAAATAAAAGCAACAACATAATAGCCCCCCCTTAAAAAACACACACATTTTAAAAGGGCATAGGATGTAAATCAGCTCAACCAAAGGCCTGGTTGAAAAGGAACATTTTTGCATGACGTCTAAAGGTGTATAATGAAGGCGCCAGGCGAACGTCCCTGGGGAGAGCATTCCACAGACGGGGAGCCACTGCAGAGAAGGCCCCGTTCTTGTGTTGCCACCCTCCGGTCCTCTCGAGGAGGAGGCACAGGGACGAGGGCCTCAGAAGATGATCTCAGGGTCATATGGGAATAGCCGGTCCTTGAGGTCTTGCAGTCCTCAGCCGCTTAAGGCTTTATGTGTCAAAACCAGCGCTTTTAATTGGGCCTGGAAACTGATCGGTAGCCAGTGCAGTCAGACCGGGATGGGTGTAAGATGCTCAAACCGTCTTGCCGTCCGGCGAGCAACCTGGCCGTTGAATTCTGCACCGGCTGAAGTTTCCGAACCGTCTTCAGAGGCAGCCCTACGTAGAACGCATTGCAGTAATCTAAGCTGTTATCAGAGGTTATCAGAGCATAGACAACAGTACAGTGGTACCTCGGGCTACAGACACTTCAGGTTACAAATTCCACTAACCCAGAAATATTACCTCGGGTTAAGAACTTTGCTTCAGGATGAGAACAGAAATCGTGCTCTGGCGGCAGCAGGAGGCCCCATTAGCTAAAGTGGTGCTTCAGGTTAAGAACAGTTTCAGGTTAAGAACGGACCTCCGGAACGAATTAAGTACTTAACCCGAGGTACCACTGTAGTAAGGCTATCCCTGTCCAGATAGAGGCATAGCTGGGCCACCAGCCGAATATGATGGAAGGCACTCTGGATCATTGAGGACAGAACTTGGTCTGTGTTGGCTTTCTAAGAACTGCAAGTTTACTTTTAGCTGCCCATTAATTTCAAAGCCAATACTCTCATTTGGCAACCTGCCATCTGTTTGGGGCCTCTCTGGTTAAAAGCACCAGGTCTCTAGCATACAGGTCAAACGACTTGACCCGGAGCATCGCAAGTTTCCTATTTAAATCAGCCCTTTTCGCCCGAACCCTTTTTTTTTTAATAATAATAATTTTTATTAAGTTTTCCATTTAACAATCCAATCATATCACATTAATCATTCCAAATTATACCAATACATATTACGTGATCCAAATATTTTGCCGAATTTTAAATTTTTTGTTGGGGGTTCCCATGTTTCGAGCTCAGTGAGGGTCCAGTCATCTCATATTTCTGATGCTTTTGATGTTCACAAATCCCACCTTCCAATCTTTAATTTTTTTTATTTTTTTTATTTTAGGATATTTATTAGGGGTTTGGAAATTACAGAAAGGGGGAAAAAAGAAAGTAAAGGAAACAATATAAAGTTAACAGAAGATACATTACAATTACAATTTAAAAAAACACCACAACAATACAAAAAAAGAGAAAAAGAAAAAAGAAAAAAACACAATACATTAAACACACACATCCAATATTCCATATCTTTACCTTTCATTAACTTGATTCATCGACCTCCTCACACCTCCCTTTTTTGTATTCTATTTCAATTAACTATTTCAGCAAATCCTTTCCATCTTACTCAATTTTTGTTCTATAATTTATCTTAACAGTCTAACCTTAAATTTTCCATTTTATCCCGTGATCAATCCATTTTTACTTAAGTCTTTATTACATTTCTGCTAAAACCATATAACTTCATTCCAGCATCCTTCTAACATTCATTAATCTTACGATGTTTTTGTAGATAGACTTTAAATTTTTCCCAGTCTTCTTCCACCGACTCTTCTCCCTGGTCTCGGATTCTGCCAGTCATTTCCGCCAGTTCCACCCATCTTCCAATCTTCTTGTTGTTGTCATTTAATAGCCTCTGAGTTGTTCCGCAGGCGAGTCAAACCAAACATTGTTATATTTCTGTGTGAACATTGGAAGGCTCTCCTTAAATCACCACACGCTGATCCAACAGTCCTGTTTGAGCGGCAGGCGCCATTTTAGTCTGTTCCAATGTCTTAAGCGCCTGCTCATTAATTTTCCCAGACCAGTTGCGCCGTAAATCAGTCTTTCCAGGGGAGGGTTTGCCGACTCAAAGACACAATCCAAACATGGTAACAAAGCAATGGCTCGCCTCCCCTTCTGACTATCAATCTCCCAACTTAGTGGTAGTCTGTCTCATAAGTTAAGTGCGTCATCTTAGAGAGCCTTTCATTTTCTTTCCATATCTTCTACAAAGCAAATCCTTTAGTTAATATTCTTGTTTCCACACAGTCTATTCCACACAGTTGTTTTCCCATCTCACTTGCTATCAGTCATGTGACGGTTCTTGTTGAGGACCAGCGACTTAACTTCTTGAGGACCGTTCTCCTTGAGGGCTAGCGACTTAACTTCTGCAGGAAGGGCCGTCGCTGGGGGCCAAGGCCTCCATCCGTGGGGAAGGTGGCAGGTTCAAACCCTGGTGTCTGCAAGTAGGGTTGGGGACACACACACCCCGTGTGAAACTCTGGCGAGCTGCTGCCAGCCAGTGCAGACAGCATGGACCTCGATGGACCAGGCATGAGGTGGTCCTGAGAATTCGCTCTAGGTATATGGAAATGGCGGAAATGACTGGTAGAATCCGAGACCAGTGAGAAGAGTCGATGGAAGAAGATTGGAAAAAATTCAAAGTATATTTACAGAAATACTGCAAAATTAATGAATGTTAGAAGAATACTGGAATGAAGTTATATGGTTTTAGCAGAAATGTTAAAAAGAATTAAGTAAAAACTGATTGTTAATGGGTTAAAGTGGAAAATTTAAAGTTAGATTGTGTCAAGATTAATTATAGAACAAAAAGTTGAGAAAGAGGGAAAGGATTTGCTGAATTAGCTAATTTGAACTAGGATACAAAAAAGGGAGGTGTGAGGAAGTCGAGGAAACAAGTAAATGAAAGATAAAGATATGGAAAATGGATGTGTTTTTAAATGTTTTTGTCTTTTTTGTTGTCTTGATGTATTGTTTTTTTTCTTTTATTCTTGATGTATTGTTTGTTAATTTTCTATTGCCTTTTTTTCTTTTTTTTCCCTGTAACTATAAAACCTTTAATAAATATTATTATAAAAAAAGAGAGAGAATTCGCTCTAGGAGCACGTGCTCAGACTTGTGTGTAGCTGCCGCTGCTTAGCTCGGGAGAATCAGCGTCCGATGCCCACACACGCATGTGACAGCTCTGCCATGTGCCGGCTGGGCCCTGGGCAGAGGCACATGGCTCTGTGGGCATAGAGACGCGAGGTGGGCAGCCGCGGACCCCCACCCCGGGCGCTGGTTTGCGGAGAGCAGCTGCCACAGCCTTCGCTTCAACTCCCTTCTCCCTCGGAAACCCTTGCACAGATAAATCTTCGTCGCTGCCCTGGGGGGAAAGGCCCACAATCTGGACTCTGTTGACAGCGTGTGCCATCTCTTAGCTGAGTCCTCCTCAGAGGAGACCCATTGAAAGGAAGGAGCCTCAGGCATTCATTCCCGACAGGCCTGCTCTGAGGAAGGCGAACAATTTGGTCCCTATTTTCCAGGGACAGTCTCAGATTTACAGACGCTACCCCGGTTTCTGATTTATTTATTTTTAACAATGCTTTTTCAGATTAATACCATTCACTGATTTCGCAATCATTCCGACGTTTCAAAGCTTGACTTTCTTTCCGCCGTTCCTTAAATTCATTTTTAATACCTTCTGCATATCCCAATTAACTGTATGTCTTCTATAGGTTGCATAGTTACTTGTCTCCTTGGCTCTGGGGTTGCGTAACTCCATCCCCTCCAACATTTCCCCAGTGAAAATAGGGACGTCCTAAGGGGCGCGGGTGGCGCTGTGCGTTAAACCACAGAGCCTAGGACATGCCGATCAGAAGGTTGGCAGTTCAAATCCCCGCAATGACGGGGTGAGCTCCCGTTGCTCGGTCCCTGCTCCTGCCAACCTAGCAGTTCGAAAGCACGTCAAAGTGCAAGTAGATAAATAGGTACCGCTCCAGCAGGAAGGTAAACGGCGTTTTTGTGCGCTGCTCTGGTTCGCCAGAAGCGGCTTAGTCCTGCTGGCCACAGGACCCGGAAGCTGTACGCCGGCTCCCTCGGCCAGTAAAGCAAGATGAGCGGCGCAACCCCAGAGTCAGCCACGACTGGACCTAATGGTCAGGGGTCCCTTTACCTTTAAGGAAAAGCAGGACGTTGCGGGATCGAATCAGAAACGGCTTCTGTAAATCCAGGACTTTCCCCTGAAAACGCTCTGAAAGCGATAGAAGGAGCTCAGCCGGAGAAACCAGCCCTGCCTTGTACGGCTTGTGCTGAGATTGCGGGGTGGCAATTGGAGAAGGGGGGGCCTTCTCACAGCTATTTGGCTCAATACACCCACCACGTGACTTGTCATTGGCAGGCAAGGACCCCACGACGGAGACAAACAGCTCTCCTGTATCTCCCCTCACATTTAAACCACGGATAATGCCCTCCGCCTAAAGCAATTTATTTCCTTAAGAAAAAATGGGGACGTTGCGTGCTTGCCGGGACCCCAAGCCCACAGGGACCCATAAGAAGACCCCCAAGGGGGCTGTGGAACCGAGGAGTGGAGGAATTTGCAGGAACTGACAGCCTGAGATCAGAGGTTGGGGTCCCACAGAGACCCGGCTGGCGTTTGTGAGTAAGGGGTCTTCATTGTCTCTATTTCCTCTGTTTGATGTTCTCCGTCATTCTCCTTTTCCGTAAGAATAACCTCAGGGATATTTTTTTTAGGGGGGAATAGGGGTGTTCCAAGAGACCCCCAGGTGTGCTTGTGGGGAAGAGAGAGTTGTGGGGAAGATGGAGAAAAAAGGGGGTGACGGGGAAGCCACAAAGGCAGCGAGGAGCCCCCAGAAGTGGGGAGAGAAAGGAAGGAGGCAGCGGAACGGAGTCCGCTCTGAGAAAGGCAGGGAGACAAAGGGATGAAAGGGAGACCGAGATGGGTGATGGAGGGGGGGGCAGAAAGAGACAAAAGGGGGCTCCGTTCTTTGTAAAAAACGACTGTGGCCATTGATCTGTGGGGACGCCGATTTAGAAAAAGGGAGAAGAGAGCAGGTGAGGGGTTTTCAAACCTACCTGCGCTAACCTGGTCTCCAGGTAATGGCAGGGAGCAGGCTTAAATCTCCAGGTTAGGAGAATGTGCCTTTAATTTTCATATATATTTATAAGACAGCATCTTAAAAAGCAGAGACATCACCTTGCCGACAAAGGTCCGTATAGTTCAAACTATGGTTTTCCCAGTAGTGATGTATGGGAGTGAGAGCTGGACCATAAAGAAGGCTGATCGCTGAAGAATGGATGCTTTTGAATTCTGGGGCTGGAGGAGACTCTTGAGAGTCTCATGGACTGCAAGGAGATCCAACCTCTCCATTCTGAAGGAAATCAGCCCTGAGTGCTCACTGGAAGGACAGATCCTGAAGCTGAGGCTCCAAGACTTTGGCCACCTAATGAGAAGAGAAGACTCCCTGGAAAAGACCCAGATGTTAGGAAAGATGGAGGGCACAAGGGGACGACAGAGGGCGAGATGGTGGGACAGTGTTCTCGAAGGGACCAGCATGAGTTTGACCAAACTGGGGGAGGCAGTGGAAGACAGGAGGGCCTGGCGTGCTCTGGTCCAGGGGCCACGAAGAGGCGGACACCACTAAATGACTAAACAACAACAAGAAGATTGTGCATGCTGCTTGCAGGATTCAGCCCAGCAGGGACTGGGTGCAAATTATTGCATAGACTCTCTCTCTCTCCTCCTACCTTCCCTGTCCCAATTAACCTCCGTCTCCAGGGATTAGGCAGGGGAGTGGCGAGGAAGAGAAAGGACTGGGCTGGGCGTGAGGGGAGGAGTGGGTTCTGCGTCTCTGTGTGTCTTTGGCATGGGGCACGGCCCAGGCGACATTGCCAGGGGGCCACCCCTAAGTCTTGTGCTTGGGACTTATATCTCAGGGTCCAAGATGGGTGAGCCTACGGCCGACCAGCTTGCAACAAACAGTCACTGGGTTATATTTGTAGGTGAGGGGGGGGGCGATGGGTCTCAGACCCTCGGGGAGTTAGGGGCTTGCCCTGCATATGAAGACAGGGGCTTCCAATAGGGAAAACTGGGCGCTGCTCCACTTTGAGTCAGACCCACGGTCCCACCTGGCTGCTCTGACTGGCAGTACCGTATTTTTCGCTCTATAAGACGCACCAGATCACAAGACGCACCTAGTTTTTGGAGGAGGAAAACGAGAAAAAAAATATTCTGAATCTCAGAAGCCAGAACAGCAAGAGGGATCGCTGCGCAGCGAAAGCAGCAATCCCTCTTGCTGTTCTGGCTTCTGGGATAGCTGCGCAGCCTGCATTCGCTCCATAAGACGCACACACTTTCCCCCTTACTTTTAAGGAGGGAAAAGGTGAGTCTTAGAGAGCAAAAAATACGGTAGTTTCCCAGACTTTCAGGCTCTTCCCGGGCCCCCTTTCTGGAGATGATACGGTGGGGAGGCGGTCACCCCTGGGCCCTCCTGAAGGCAGGTCAGGTTCTCTTCAGATGAGGCAGGGTCTCCGCCCCACAAATAGAACCCAAGACGCTAGCCCTCATGGTTCTGAGCGAAAAGCAAATAGGAATCTTGTGCTGTTAATCAGTATGGCTGACCGTTTGACTGACAGATTTGGGTAGGGGGTCTTCCCAGCCCTGCCTGGGGTGTGAGGGGAGGGGCAGTACCTCGGGGGGGGGGGAACGTACCTTGGGGGGGGGGGGAGCAGCCACAATTCCAGGAAACGGCTTCCAATGGCCGACTAAACCAGGCGAGGGGAGCACATGGTATCTCAGGCCTTCTCGGTGGTGGCACCCAACCATCAGATGTCAAGGAAATAAGCAACTATCTGACTTTTAGAAGACATCTGAAGGCAGCCCTGTTTAGGGAAACTTTCAACGTTTGGTGTTCTATCGCGTTTTTAATATTCTGTTGGGATCCGCCCAGAGTGCCTAGGGAAACCCAGCCAGATGGGCGGGGTATAAATTAATAATAAGAATAATATTAATAATAAGAATAATTTATTCCAACAGGGTTTGTGCACAATAGGCAACAATGCTTAGACCTTGGGGGGGTCTCTTCCCAAAGTTTGTGGTTTTGCAGCTCGCATTCCCAGCGCTTGTTATCAGAGTTAGGCCCGTCGCGATGAAAGGGCCGTAGGGAATCGCGGAGATGCCTGCCAGGTTTCTGTCTATGACCGGCAAACAACCTGGACACGCTGAATGTCCGTGCTTGTGTTTTCAGGGGTAACTGTGCCCCTGAAGGACCAGGTGCGCAGCCTGGGAATCATTTTGGACTCACAGCTGTCCATGGAGGCGCAGGTCAATTCTGTGTCCAGGGCAGCTCCATCTGGTACGCAGGATGAGACCCTCCCTGCCCACAGACTGTCTGGCCAGAGTGGTGCATGCTCTAGTTATCTCCTGCTTGGACTACTGCAATGCGCTCTCTGTGGGGCTGCCTTTGAAGGTGACCCGGAAACTACAACTAATCCAGAATGCGGCAGCTCCCAGACTGGGGACTGGGAATGGCCGCCGGGACCACATAACACGGGTCCTGAGAGATCTGCATTGGCTCCCAGTACATTTCCGAGCACAATTCAAAGTGTTGGTGCTGACCTTGAAAGCCCTAAACAGCCTCGTCCCAGTATATCTGAAGGAGCGTCTCCACCCGGATCGTCCAGCCCGGACACTGGGGTCCAGCACCGAGGACCTTCTGCCGGTTCCCTCATTGCAAGAAGTGAGGTTACAGGGAACCAGGCAGAGGGCCTTCTCGGTGGTGGCGCCCGCCCTGTGGAACGCCCTCCTGCCAGATGTGAAGGAAATAAGCAGCTATCCTATCTTTAAAAGACATCTGAAGGCAGCCCTGTTTAGGGATGTTTTAGATATTTGATGCTGTATTGTTTTTAACACTTGATTGGGAGCCGCCCAGAGTGGCTGGGGAAACTCAGCCAGATGGACGAGGTATAAACAATAAATTATTATTATTATTATTCCTGGCGCACGATAGCAAAGCCCCCTCACCTGTCCCTTTCTGCCCCTCTGCAGTTGACGGAGGAGCTGAAGATGTCGACATCCATCGCATCCTACGACCAGCTGGTCCGGCAGGTGGAGGCCTTGAAGACAGAGAACACCCACCTTCGGAGGGAGCTAGAGGACAATTCCAACCACCTGTCAAAGCTGGAAAATGAGACTTCAGATATGAAGGTGAGAAAGGGAGGCTGTGGTTAAGTGTATTAGCAACAGCCCTCAGCCTCAGATCAATGAGGGCTAGAATCATGCTTTATTTAAAGGAGAGGAGAGGAGCTCGCGGGTAAGACATCTGCCTGGCATGCGAAAGGTCCAATCCAGGTTCAATCCTGAGGTAGATGGACAGATTCCTGTTCAATTCAGATCCTGTTCCTATTTAACTCAGATCAATGAGGACCAGAATCTTGCTTTATTTTAAGGAAAGGAGCAGATCTTGCTGAGAAAGATGGACAGATTCTTGTTTCTATTAAATTCAGGTCAATGAGGACTACAATCTTGCTTTATTTTAAGGAAAGGAACAGATCTCGCTGAGAAACATAGCTGTCAAGTGTCCCTTATTTGAAGGGACAGTCCCTTATTCCAGCGCCATGTCCTGCTGCTGTCCCTTATTGATGGATGTCCCTTAAATGATGTCCCTTAAATTTCAAAGGAAGCAGCTCCTCTCCCTTCCTTCCTTCCTCCCTTCCGGCCAGGGAGGAGGGAGGCTCCAACTGTGTTGCTCACCCAGTAAGAAGTCTAAGAACGACTGGGAGGTGGAGCTTGCATGCCTTGTGTGTGGCTAGTTAATGCAAGCCGAGGAGGTTTTTGAATGCTGGATGCCATTTTGTTGCACGTGCTGCTGCAAACTTTGCAGTGCAAAGCCAGACCGGGGAGCCATCTTAAGTTGAGGCTGCATAGGCCTTGTGGTGCATGTGATTCAGATTCTATTCAGTTGACCCTCTGGTTACAAAGTTGGTTGGACAGTGTTCTCGAAGCTACCAGCATGAGTTTGACCAGACTGCAGGAGGAAAGGAAGACTGGAGTGCCTGGAACAGGTGAGGCTGCAGGTCCCTTATTTTGGCTGCTGGTCCCTTGTTTTCAAATCTGTAAGTTGACAGCTATGCTGAGAAAGATGGACACCTGGGAATTTCTGCCTGAATCATCCCCAACCAAATGGACTCTGCTTTCTTTTGGGAAACATTTTTTTCAATTCATTGTGAATTATTTCCCAATACTCTTTTACCCTGTCCACCAAATATGAAAGAACATTCGCTCCACCTCTTTGCAATGAGGCATCCAATCCATTTTCTGTCTCTCCCATTTTTTGTCCATTCCAGGAAGTCTTGAAGCACCTCCAGGGAAAACTGGAACAGGAGGCCAAGATGATGGTTTCAACAGGTCAGATGGAAGTCCTGGACCAACTGAAAGGTGGGTGGGAATCACAATCCAAGAGATCTTTGTTCATTTTGGGGTGGGTGTCGCTCCCAAGCAGGGTCCCAAAACAACGATTAGCCCAGGCGGTGGGTTCCCTCCACAGGTCACCTCTCCATTTAACAACAACAATAATAATTTATTTATGCCTTGGGATGCGGGTGGCGCTGTGGGTTAAACCACAGAGCCTAGGACTTGCCGATCAGAACGTTGGCGGTTTGAATCCCCGCAATGACGGGGTGAGCTCCCGTTGCTCGGTCCCTGCTCCTGCCAACCTAGCAGTTTGAAAGCACACCGGTGCAAGTAGATAAGTAGGTACCGCTCCAGCGGGAAGGTAAACGGCGTTTCCGTACACTGCTCTTGTTTGCCAGAAGCGGCTTAGTCCTGCTGGCCAAATGACCCGGAAAGCTGTCTGCGGACAAACGCCGGCTCCCTCGGCCCGAAAGCGAGATGAGCGCCGCAACCCCATAGTCGCCTTTGATTGGACTTAATTATCCAGGAGTCCTTTGAAAGGACCCCTGACCAATAGGTCCAGTCGTGGCCGACTCTGGGGTTGCGGCACTCATCTCGCTTTATTGGCCGAGGGAGCCGGTGTACAGCTTCCGGGTCATGTGGCCAGCAGGACTAAGCCGCTTCTGGCGAACCAGAGCAGCGCACGGAAACACCGTTTACCTTCCCGCCGGAGCAGTGCCTATTTATCTACTTGCACTTTGAGATGCTTTCGAACTGCTAGGTGGGCAGGAGCAGGGACTGAGGAACGGGAGCTCACCCTGTCATTGCGGGGATTTGAACCGTCGACCTTCTGGATCAGCAAGCCCTAGGCTCTGTGGTTTAACCCACAGCGCCACCCACCTCCCCCCTAGGAGTCCTTTACCTTTTACCTTCTGCTCCAGCCCTGCAGATGGACATCAGCAGCTTGTACAACCTCAAATTTCATCCGCCGGCTCTTCTCCCCGAACCCATAAGCCAGGATCACAGCCCCGAAGGCAGCCCTGCTCACCCCGGCTCCCTACAGAGAAAGGACAGCATGTTGGACCTCAGCCGGGCCACGATCCGACTACTGGAGGAGCTTGACAGAGAGAGGTGAGGGGGGCGATGAGGTCACCATTGGAGGTGGCAAGCCAAACCTCCCCCATCTCAGTTAATTTCTCTTTTTTTTCCATCCACAAATGCAGTCTGAGCCAGCCTCCCCTTTTGAGATCATAGCCTTGCCATTGAGCGGGGGGGGGGGGAGGGTTGTTTATATTTTTTTATTATGTATTTTGTGGTTTTAGGGACGCCGGTGGCGCTGTGCCCAGCTCCCTTAGCCGTTCCTCATAAGGCATCGTTTCCAGGCCTTTGACCATTTTGCTTGCCCTCCTCTGGACACGTTCTAGTTTGTCAGTGTCCTTCTTGAACTGTGGTGCCCAGAACTGGACACAGTACTCCAGGTGAGGTCTGACCAGAGCAGAATACAGTGGCACTATTACTTCCCTTGATCTAGATGCTATACTCCTATTGATGCAGCCCAGAATTGCATTGGCTTTTTTAGCTGCCGCGTCACACTGTTGGCTCATGTCAAGTTTGTGGTCAACCAAGACTCCTAGATCCTTTTCACATGTACTGCTCTCAAGCCAGGTGTCACCCATCTTGTATTTGTGCCTCTCGTTTTTTTTGCCCAAGTGCAATACTTTACATTTCTCCCTGTTAAAATTCATCTTGTTTGTTTTGGCCCAGTTCTCTAATCTGTCAAGGACGTTTTGAAGTGTGATCCTGTCCTCTGGGGTGGGACCTCACCCCCCAAGAAAGTTCCTATGGTTCTTTCTTGGGGGGTGAGGACCCTTCCTTTTCTGACTGATGCCCTCCCACTAAGCTTTACTCACCCCCCCCCTTTCCTCTCTCGCAGATGTTTTCTCCTGAGTGAGATTGAAAAAGAGGAGAAGGAGAAATTGTGGTACTATACTCAACTCCAAAGCCTCTCCAAAAGGCTGGATGAGCTCCCACACGTGGAGACGGTGAGTTTTGGAAACCCATGCCCCCCCCCTCTTGGCATACCAGGGGTGTGCGGGTGTGCAAAGCTCTTCTCAAGTTCCTAGTCCCTGGTGTGTCTGCTTGCGGGTAGAAAGATTCTGCGGAAAGAGAAGCTGTAAACGAAAAACATTGCAGAAACACAAAGCTTTTGCCTAAACAGGCTTGTAATACTCTCTCTTTGTATCCTAAATATGCCGGTTTGTGTCTAATTACTGTATTTTTCGCTCTATAAGACGTACCAGACCACAAGACGCACCTAGTTTTTGGAGGAGGAAAACAAGAAAGAAAATATTCTGAATCTCAGAAGCCAGAACAGCAAGAGGGACCGCTGCGCAGTGAAAGCAGCAATCCCTCTTGCTGCTCTGGCTTCTGGGATAGCTGCGCAGCCTGCACTCGCTCCATAAGACGCACACACATTTCCCCTTACTTTTTAGGAGGGAAAAAGTGAGTCTTATAGAGCAAAAAATACGGTACTGTATTTTTCCACGTATAAGACTATATTTCCCCCCCATTTATTTATTTTTTTAAAGTTTAAAATCGGGGGTCGTCTTATACATGGGACGTTGCAATTCATTATTTCTTAATTTGGGGCTCGAAAAATAGGGGTCATCTTCTACTTCAGGGCATCCTATACACAGAAAAATATGGTAACATTTCTTGACATCTCCCGGGCTATTTTAGGGCTGGGTGAATTGAATCAATCAATCAATCAATCAATCAATCAATCTGTTTATTTTGAGAGGGCTTGAAGCAATCCCACAAAACCCCGAGTCTTTGATTATGTTAAGACAAAAGTCCATCGCCTAACGCTTTATTGCTTTAACACTGCTTGATGCAATCTTTTAAGGTTGTTTTTTAAAACGAATCTGGGAACTGTAGTTCCCCCACCCGCTGAGCTACAATTCCCAGCACCCTCAAGAAACGATGGTGTCCAGGAATCTTTTTTTGGGGGGGAGCAATGATCTAGAAGATTCTCTCAGCCAAATTCAGAGGGGGTTTTTTTAACCGTTTCAGCCATTTAAAAAAAAAAGAATTGGCAAAGGAAAGGTTGCGTACAGTGCAAGTCCTACTCAGAACAGATCCATCGAAATCGACGGCACGATTCACTGAGGCCTAACCATTTAAGTGGGGTCTACTCTGAGTAAAACTCCATTGGCGGCAACTCCAAATGAGCAGCGTCGGCGAAACCTGACAGGGGTGGGAAATTGGAATATTCTCCAATTGGGGGTGTTTTGCAAGCAAATGCAAATATCTGGGATCCACCTCCCTAAAAATTATGGGACTGCTCAGGGAGAGGGACAGTGGACAGATGGAATTTGCGTTTTTTTGTTTTTTAGTAATAATTTTTATTAAGTTTTCCATTTAACAATCCAGACATATCACATTAATCATTCCAAATTATACCAATACATATTATGTAGTCCGAATATTTTGCCGAATTTTAAATTTTTTGTTGGGGGTTCCCATGTTCCGAGCTCAGTGAGGGTCCAATCATCTCATATTTCTGCTGCTTTTGATGTTCACAAATCCCATCTTCCAGTCTTCTTGTTGTTATCGTTTTTCTTCTTAATAGCCTCTGGGTTGTTCCGCAGGCGAGTCAAACCAAACATTGTTATGTTTCTGTGTGAACTTTGTAAGGCTCTCCTTAAATCACCACATGATGATCCAACAGTTCTGTTCGAGCGGCAGGCGCCATTTTAGTCTGTTCCGATGAGCGTCTGCTCATTAATTTCCCCAGACCAGTAGCACCATAAATCAGTCTTTCCAGGGGAGGGTTTGCCAACTCAAACACACAGGAGTTTGTATTTTTAACCCGGCCTCTTCCCGTGGCACTGTCCAGTTTTCGATGCAGATGGACCTGATCCGCCAACAGCTCGAATTCGAAGCCCAACACATCCGCACCCTCATGGAGGAGCGTTTTGGGACGACAGACGAAATGGTACAAAGAGCCCAGGTGAGGATCATAAAAATCGTAGAAGTATAGAGCTGGAATGAATGAATGAATATTTATTTATTTGCTTCAGCCATCGGCCATAGCAATAAAACAACAATACGATATTCAAAGAATAGAAATAAAAAGTCAATTATATAAAATGCATTTTAGGGTTTTGAATCAATAGTGGATCTGATTCTGATTGCCCCAGCGAAAAACCTTGCCACCTTTGCCATCACCTGCTCATCTTGGTCTGCCAAGGGAAAGGACACTGGGCCAGTGGCTGGGCGACCCGGAATGGACGATAAAAGAGGGGTGATAATCTCATTCCTCAAGTCTTTATCAAAAGGGCAAGCCAGAAGGGCATGTGCCATCGATTCGGGACGGCCGTCTCCGCAGGGACGTTTTTTGTGTGGGATCTGTTGGAATCGTCCCTCAAGTCCAGCCGAGGGCAAAACATTCAATCTCATGAGAGTCAAAGCACGTCTATATTTTGGAATTGCTAGGTGATGTAGAGAGGGTGCTGGAGAGTTGAAATGAGAAGGTGGAAAATAGTCATGCTGTGGGCAAAATGTCCTTATTGTGGCCAAGCTGTTCTGACGCTAGAGATCATTTAAGGTAAAGGGACCCCTGACCATTAGGTCCAGTCGTGGCCGACTCTGGGGTTGCGGCACTCATCTCGCTTTATTGGCCGAGGGAGCCGGCGTACAGCTTCTATTTGCCAGGAGGTGATGGGACCAGTGGGCAAGAGCCTTTACATATTATTAATATTATTATAATATTAATATTAAATAGTATAAAAATGATATATAAAATTATTGTGATGTTATCTTATTTTCTTTTATTATCGTCAACCAATGTTGTTCTGAACAGTTTTTAACATTGTGTTTTAATATTGCCACCCACCCTGTGATCGAAACGGCCGAGTGGGCAGATGTGGTTTGAAGCGAACTTGCTGGTAAATAATACAAGGTTTTTTATTTTTGAAAAACACCATTCAGATCCGGGCGTCTCGGCTGGAGGAGATTGACAAAGAGGTGATTGAAGCTCAAGAAAAAGTCCAGCAATCAGAGCCACAGGTGAGGGGGGGGCTTGGAGAAGGGTGTGTGTGTAGATCAGTGTTGACCCCAATATCCTTTTCACATGATCTGCTAGTAAGCCAGATGTCCTCCATTTTTCATGCAGCTGGTTCTTTCTGTTGTTGTTTAGTCGTTTAGTCGTGTCCGACTCTTCGTGACCCCCTGGACCAGAGCACGCCAGGCCCTCCTGTCTCCCACTGCCTCCCACAGTTTGGTCAAACTCATGCTGGTCGCTTCGAGAACACTGTCCCACCATCTCGTCCTCCGTCGTCCCCTTCTCCTTGCGCCCTCCGTCTTTCCCAACATCAGGGTCTTTTCCAGGGAGTCTTCTCCTCTCATGAGGCGGCCAATGTATTGGAGCCTCAGCTTCAGGATCTGTCCTTCCAGTGAGCACTCAGGGCTAATTTCCGTAAGAATGGATGCATTTGATCTTCTTGCAGTCCATGGGACTCTCAAGAGTCTCCTCCAGCACCAGAATTCAAAAGGTTCTTTCTGCCTGACATTTGTCCCTGTCAAAATTCGGTTGGTTCATTTTGGCCCAATTCTCCAACCCATTAAGGACATCTCGAGTCCTGACTCTGTCTTCTGCGACATTAGTGCCACCCGCAAATTGGTGCCACCCTCAAATTGGACAAAGATCCCCTCAATTCCTTCATCCGAGTCACGACCCGGAAACTAGAACTAATCCAGAATGCGGCTGCCAGACTGGGGACTGGGACTGGCCGCCAAGACCACATAACACCGGTCTTGAAATGCCTACATTGGCTCCCAGGACGTTTCCGAGCACAATTCAAAGTGTTGGTGCTGACCTTGAAAGCCCTAAATGGCCCAGTATCCCTGAAGGAGCGTCTCCACCCCCATCGTCCAGCCCGGACACCTGGGTCCATCTCCAAGGGCCTCCTGATGGTTCCCTCATTGCGAGAAGTGAGGTTACAGGGAAGCAGGCAGAGGGCCTTCTCGGTGGTGGCGACCGCCCTGTGGAACACCCTCCCATCAGATGTCAAGGAAATAAACAACTACCTGACATTTAGAAGACATCTGAAGGCAGCCCTGTTTACGGAACGACTAAACAACAACAACAACATCGTATCGACAGGAGGGTGGCAGCTGGGTGTCTTGGCCCCCCCGCCAAAAAAAAACACCTGGCTACACCCATGACCCCTGCACCTTCCCAGTTCATGATCAGGATCAGACCCGCCCCTAAACTGGTCCGTCGCAGAAGGATGTGTGGGTCTCAACACAACCCTTTCCCTCTTCCTCCCCCTTGTCGTCCCGACCCCCCAGGCGGAGATTTGGTACCCGTGATGCTAAGCCGTCATGGCAGCCAGGCGGAGATGTCCGCTCGCTGGAACGAACGCTGTGACAGCCCCAGCTTGTCACACAGAGAATGGCAGGAGACCACCTGCTGCCTGCGAATTCGAATCCTCGTATCTGTAGGACAGACAGATAAAAAAAATGAGCCTTTTCCTGCAGAGACTAGATTAGACAGTGCCGTATTTACCATATTTTTCGCTCTATAAGATGCACCAGACCACAAGACGCACCTAGTTTTTGGAGGAGGAAAACAAGAAAAAAAATATTCAGAACAGCAAGAGGGATCGCTGCGCAGCGAAAGCAGCAATCCCTCTTGCTGTTCTGGCTTCTGGGATAGCTGCGCAGCCTGCATTCGCTCCATAAGACGCACACACATTTCCCCTTAATTTTTAGGAGGGGAAAAGTGAGTCTTATAGAGCAAAAAATACGGTACGTATTTACATATAAGCTAAACAAGCTATAGCTTAGGGTCCCACTCTTTTGGTTCCCCCCCAAAAAAACTGAAGGGGGGTATACATTTCCAAAATATAAGATAAAAAACAAATAAAATAAAAGCCTATATACAGAAAGGAGCAAACCGGTGATGTTTTAGGGAGCAGGCAAGCATCCTAGGAACCTACACAACACAAAACGCTGTTGCTGGATGTAGGTTTTATTTTATTTGTGTTTTTGTCTTTATTGGAGAACTGAGCCAAAGCAAACCAAATGAGTTTTGACAGGGACAAATGCCAATTTATGAACTTAGTGAGAAAGCTGTCTGAAAAATGGGGGACAGCTGGCCCACTAACAGAAATGTACATCCAGGTTGTTTTTTCCTTTAAATTTTTTTGGGGCCCTAAGCTATAGCTTGTTTTGTTGTTGTTGTTTAGTCGTTTAGTCGCGTCCGCCTCTTTGTGACCCCCGGGCCAGAGCACGCCAGGCACTCCTGTCTTCCACTGCCTCCCGCAGTTTGGTCAAACTCATGCTGGTAGCTTCGAGAACACTGTCCCACCATCTGGTCCTCCGTCGTCCCCTTCTCCTTGCGCCCTCCAACTTTCCCAGCATCAGGGTCTTTTCCAGGGAGTCTTCTCTTCTCATGAGGTGGCCAAAGTCTTGGAACCTCAGCTTCAGGATCTGTCCTTCCAGTGAGCACTCAGGGCTGATTTCCTTCCGAATGGAGAGGTTGGATCTTCTTGCAGTCCATGGGACTCTCAAGAGTCTCCTCCAGCACCAGAATTCAAAAGCATCCATTCTTCGGCAATCAGCCTTCTTTGTGGTCCAGCTCTCTAGCTTGTTTAGCTTACAGTAAATCTGGCACTGGAGGGGTGTTTAAAAGGAGAAGGTTTTTTCATTTTTGCAACCCTATTTTTCCTGTCCTTGTGAGCATCCTTCGACGGGCAAATGCCAGGGCTGTGATTTGGTCCTGAGCCTCAGACAGAATAAGGATGGATTTGTGCCTCATTCCAGGGACCAAACCACTTGTTCTCCTTTCCCCGTTCTCTTTCCCCAATGAGGAAGAAAAGAAAGCTCATTTTTTTTGTTCAAGCGTCCCTGTGGAACAGGGAGGCAGTTGCCGTGGCGACGAGAAGTAGGTCAGCAAAGCGGGGGGGGGGGGGGCAAGCTGGCCTGATGGCCGCAACCAGATTTGGCACAGCTGCCAACTTCTGTGTGTAAATGGGAGAAAGGTTTGGCTGGCGATAGCTGCCTTCTCCCGACAACCTGGTGCCACCAAAATTTGCCGGGACGGAAGCCAGGTCTGTGTGGCTTTCTGTATCCTAACCTCACGCCAAAATTTATTTATTGGTGTGCGCTTTCCTTTTGGCAAAGAGTAAAATGAAATAAATTAAGGATTAAGGAGATGGAGGGGCCGTGACCCTTCTCTCCAGGCGCAAGCAAGATTCTAGTCCTTATTGTTCTCAGCTTAAAAATGGGTTGTGAAGAGGTCATCCCCTAATACAGTGGTACCTCGGGTTACATACGCTTTAGGTTACAGACTCCACTAACCCAGAAATTGTGCTTCAGGTTAAGAACTTTGCTTCAGGATGAGAACAGAAATCGTGCTCCGGCAGTAGCGGGAGGCCCATTAGCTAAAGTGGTGCTTCAGATTAAGAACAGAATATAATAATAATTTTTATTTACACCCCGCCCATCTGGCTGGGTTTCCCCAGCCACTCTGGGCAGCTCCCAACAGAACATTAAAAACAGAATAAAACTTCAAACATTTAAAACTTCCCTAAACAGGGCTGCCTTCAGATGTCTTCTACAAGTCAGAGAGATGTTTATTTCCTTGACATCTGCAGGGAGGGCGTTCCACAGGGCGGGCACCACCACCAAGAAGGCCCTCTGCCTGGTTCCCTGCAACCTCTCTTCTCGCAGGGAGGGAACCGCCAGGAGGCCCTCGGAGCTGGACCTCAGTGTCAGGGTTGCTAGTGAAAATGTTCCCTTTTTTATTGATATAGTCAGTGCTTTTTTCCTTAGCATACCCCTAAACATTTTGTGAATCTAGCAGGAGAAGAGACTAAAGAGATTCAAAATTTTTAGTTTCTTCTCTAGCACAGTGAATTGTCGGTTCCGTTGCTACCCTTGATGGTGGTCTTTCATCCATTCACTGTATTTATTTCCCCCCGATTTATTATTATTAACCTGTATAAAGGTAAAGGGACCCCTGACCAATAGGTCCAGTTGTGACCGACTCTGGGGTTGCAGCGCTCATCTCGCTTTACTGGCCGAGGGAGCCGGCGTACAGCTTCCGGGTCATGTGACCAGCAGGACTAAGCCGCTTCTGGCGAACCAGAGCAGTGCACGGAAACGCCGTTTATCCTTCCTGCCGGAGCACTACCTATTTATCTACTTGCACTTTGACGTGCTTTCAAACTGCTAGGTGGGCAGGAGCAGGGACCAAGCCACGGGAGCTCACCCCGTCATTGCGGGGATTCGAACCACCGACCTTCTGATCGGCAAGCCCTAGGCTCTGTGGTTTAACCCACAGCGCCACCCGCGTCCCATTTACCTGTATACAAATGTAAAATAATAATAATAATAATAATAATAATAATAATAATAATAATAATAATAATAATAATTGTATACAGCCCTTCATCCATAGATCCCACAGCCGTCCACAACCTAAAATTGCAACATAACTGATGGATCAATCAATTGCATTTATTATTATTGATATTCTTTTTAAAATTTATGTCCCATCTTCCGGGCAGCTGAAGGTGGCGTATGTGGCTCTCCTTCTCTCTGTCTTGTTTTGTTTTGTTTTTTTTAAAAGATATTTATTAAAAGTTTTATAGTTACAGAAAAAAAAGTATACAAGTATAAAAGAAAACGGTAAAAAATTTAACAACAAAAATAAGAAGGAAAAAAGAAAAAAAGACAAGAAGAAAAAACAATACATCAAAACAAGAAAAAAAACCCAAAACATTTAAAAACACATCCAGTTTCCATATCTTATCTTTCATTTACTTGTTTCCTCGACTTCCTCACACCTCCCTTTTTTGTATTCTAGTTCAAATTAGCTAATTCAGCAAATCCTTTCCCTCTTTCTCAATTTCTTTTGTTCCATAGTTTATCTTAACACAATCTAACATTAAGTTTTCCAGAAAACTCTCTGTCTTGTTTTAGCTCCTCACGACAATCCTGTGAGGTACGCGAGGCTGGTCCAAAAACCACCCAGGTTGCTGAAGTCAGAATTCGAACCCTGGTCTCCTGGAGTCCCAGTCCCTCTGGGGATTTCTCTGCCAGCATGGTGAACCCTGGCAGATTTGCTTTAAGAAAACAAAACAATTATTTTAAATATGTTTCTTTCCCCCCAGCTCTGCGGGAAACTCTCCGGCCTGGAAGAGGATGGTAGCCTTGAGATTCCTACCCACCCTGACGATGGGAGTCAGCAGGGCAACAAGGTAAATTGGTTTTACAGTGGTGCCTTGGTTCTCAAACGCATAGCTGTCAACTTACAGATTTGAAAAGAAGGGGCCAGCAGCCTCGAAAATAAGGGATCAGCAGCCAAAATAAGGGATTTTCCCAGCACAGGTATGTTTAAGCCCCTCCGAGCCAAAGGCAGAAAGCCCAGCCAGCAGCCAAACGAAGCCTCAAGCGGTGGTCCCCACAGCGCAGCAACCCGGCAAAGGGGATGCAGCAAGGAAAACCACCGTCACCTCTCCGCTGGGAAGCGCTGAGCAAAGGCGAGTCCCCAGGCAAGGCGGCGATTTGATTGGCACAAGGCATGCAAGCTCCACCCCCCAGTCGTTCTAGACACCTTATTGGGTGAGCAACGCAGCCAAGCAACACAGTTGGAGCCTCCCTCCTCCCTGGCCGGCAGGGAGGGAGGGAGAGGAGCTGCTTCCTTTGAAACCTGGGAAATTTAAGGGACATCATCAATAAGGGGCAGCAGCGGGACATGGCACTGGGATAAGGGGCTTTCCCGCCAAATAAGGGACAGTTGACAGCTATGCTCAAACAATTTGGAACCCAAACACTGCAGACTATTACAGCTTCATCGCTTCTTTTTGTTTCCTTATTTATGTACTGTGTTCTAACATACTTACATCCTTTTCTTTATATATTTCCTCCAATTTTTTCCTTTCCCATTTTGTGAAAATTTAATCTGCGCACATCCAAGTACAGTGGTACCTTGGTTCTCAAACTTAATCCATCCCGGAAGTCCGTTCCAAAACCGAGGCGCGCTTTCCCATAGAAAGTCATGCAAAATGGATTAATCCGTTCCAGACTTTTAAAAACAAAACAGCAATTGAACATGAATTTTACTCTCTAACGAGACCGTTGATCCATAAAATGAAAGCAATAACCAATGGACTTTACTATAAAATAAATAAGACAGTATTGTAGATGATGAAAATTAAAATTGTTATTTTTTGTTACTTGCTCTGATGATTGTTTGGATGGGGGGCTTTTATCCACAGTCACACCATCAATCAATCAATCAATCAATCAATCAGCTCAACTGGCTTCCACACAAAAATAAACAAACCGAAAAAGCCTCAAAAACGCAAAATAAATAGCAAAACCAAAAACACCAAATACAGAGGTCCCTTGGTTCTCGAACTTAATCCGTTCCAGAAGTCCGTTTGACTTCTGAAATGTTCAAAAACTGAAACACTTACTTCTGGCTTTTTGGTGTTTGGGAACCAAGGCATTTGAGAACCAAGGTATCACTGTACTACTTAGGGAACCATATTTACACCAATGATTTTTAAAACCATCCCATTTGCTTTTAAACATTTTTTTCTTTTTTTAAATTTTTTTTTCCAAAAAAAATTTAAAGCAAACATATAAACAAACAAACATAAATCTCAGCCATATTTAAACCAAACTTTGTATCATTGTTAAGTGACTTCCTTGTATCCCCCTGGTTGAATTTCAGTGTATAACATTTCAGCAGATTTCCAAAACCTAAATTCTTAAAAAATTAACTCAACTACTTACCAGATTTCTTTCTTTCCAATTCAGCATTAAACATACTAATTCATCACATTACATATTGAAATCCTAAGCCTATCTGGTATTTGCAACCTTTTCCCATTAATTTAACTAAATAGTCTTTAAACATTTTTTTCGATTCATTCTCCATCGTTCCCCAATACTCTTTTACCCTTTTAAAGCTTTGACATGAGCACCCCCTGGTGGCTACCTTTAATAACTGCACCTGATTCTCCCTTTCCGCCTTTTTGCAGGTGGAGGTGGTATTCTGGCTCCTCTCCATGCTGGCCACCCGGGACAAGGAGGACATGTCCCGAACCCTGCTGGCGATGTCCAGCTCCCAGGAAAGCTGTCTGGCTATGCGGAAGTCCGGCTGCCTGCCCCTCCTCGTCCAGATTCTCCATGACACGGACCGGGAACCGGGAGCCCCCGAGAGCCCCGGAGCCGCTGGGAAGGACTGTCGCATGCGGGCCAACGCTGCCCTGCACAACATCGTCTTCTCGCAGCCCGACGAAGGGCAGGCGAAGAAGGAGATGCGAGTCCTACACGTTTTAGAGCAGATCCGTTCCTATTCGGAGACCTGCTGGGATTGGCTGAAGGCTCACGGCAAGGAGGGAGCAAAGACCCCTGAGAGGGGAGCAGGTAAAACCACCTTCTCGCTCTCTAGGTAAAGGTCATTTTTACTAAGTCCAGCCAAGGGACGCGGGTGGCGCTGTGGGTTAAACCACAGAGCCTAGGACTTGCCGATCAGAAGATCGGCAATTCGAATCCCCGCAATGACGGGGTGAGTTCCCATTGCTCGGTCCCTGCTCCTGCCCACCTAGCAGTTCGAGAGCACGTCAAAGTGCAACTAGATAAATAGGTACCGCTCCGGTGGGAAGGTAAATGGCATTTCCATACGCTGCTCTGGTTCACCAGAAGCGGCTTAGTCCTGCTGGCCACATGACCCGGAAGCTGTACACCGGCTCCCTCGGCCAGTAAAGCGAGATGAGCGCCGCAACCCCAGAGCCGGCCACGACTGGACCTAACGGTCAGGGGTCCCTTTACCCTTTACCTTTAGCTTAGGGGGACAGCATCTGCTTGGTGTGCAAGAAGGTTCAGGAGAGCATTTTCTGCCCCAAACCCTGGAGGGCCTCTGCCAGTCAGTTCTGAACGACATGGCCTCACTCTGCTCCATAAGCAATCCCTAGGTCCCTTCGACTGGGTCTCAAGGCAGAGTCCACCGCTGAGAGAGGTTAATTTTTGCAGAGTTGCCCTTCTGAGCTCAACTATCTATAAATACATCTCGTGTATACTTTTCCTTTAAAATCATTTTTCTTGATTTTCCAATAAAAACAACCAATCAACATATCCACAATTAAAAACAATAAACTAAAATTTTTAAACACGACCAAATTACAGTCCGAATTGTTAATTATTAATTTTTCCGGGCTCCCCATAGTCTGGACCTCTGAAGAATATGTCCAGTATTATCATTTTGCCTCTTCTCGTTGTTTTCATATTTTCCACATTTCTCAGCGCTTTATCATATACGTTTTTCTTGGCAGGGCCCGTCCCTATCGAGCCGCAAATCTGCCAAGCCACATGCGCTATCATGAAACTCTCCTTCGACGAAGATTATCGCCGGGCTATGAACGAGCTGGGTAAGTAGAAATTAAGTTTCTATCATTCTCCTTCCCTCCCACAAAATATGATGCCGTAGAATCCCTTGTCTGTGACGCTTGTTGTTGTTTAGTCGTTTAGTTGTGTCCGCCTCTTCGTGACCCCCTGGACCAGAGCACGCCAGGCCCTCCTGTCTTCCACTGCCTCCCCCAGTTTGGTCAAACTCATGCTGGTAGCTTCAAGAACACTGTCCCACCATCTCGTCCTCCGTCGTCCCCTTCTCCTTGTGCCCTCCATCTTTCCCAACATCAGGGTCTTTTCCAGGGAGTCTTCTCTTCTCATGAGGAGCCTCAGCTTCAGGCTCTGTCCTTTCAGTGAGCACTCAGGGCTGATTTCCTTCAGAATGGAGAGGTTTGATCTCCTTGCAGTCCATGGGACTCTCAAGAGTCTCCTCCAGCACCAGAACTCAAAAGCATCCATTCTTTGGCGTTCAGCCTTCTTTATGGTCCAGCTCTCACTTCCATACATCACTACTGGGAAAACCAGAGCTTGAACTATACGGACCTTTGTTGGCAAGGTGATGTCTCTGCTTTTGAAGATGCTGTCTAGGTTTGTCATTGCTTTTCTCCCAAGAAGCAGGCGTCCTTTAATTTCGTGGCTGCTGTCACCATCTGCAGTGATCATGGAGCCCAAGAAAGTCAAATCTCTCACTGCCTCCATTTCCTCCCCTTCTATTTGCCAGGAGGTGATGGGACCAGTGGCCATGATCTTCGTTTATTTGATGTTGAGCTTCAAACAATATTTTGCGCTCTCCTCTTTCACCCTCATTAAAAGATTCTTTAATTCCTCCTCACTTTCTGCCATCAAGGTTGTGTCATCTGCAGATCTGAGGTTGTGTCTGTGACTATCTAGCCATAATTACTTTCTGCATAAAATAAATAAAATGTGGCCGATATCTACCCCGTCCTGCTTGTCTCTCGCTCTCTGTCCCCTCTCCCTGCTTTTCTCGGATTCCTGCCTTGCCGGCGGTTGAGGTAGATCCTCTTTGGGGTTCCCTTCACTCTACAATTCCACAGCTCTGTTCTTCTTCCTTTTTTTAAAAAAAAAAAATTATTTATGCTTTTCAGGTTTAGACCTTTCGCTAATTTTACAATCATTCTACCATTTCCAACCTTGATTTCCTTCCCCCTCTTCCCGCGCTGTTCCTTAAATTCATTTTTAATATCTTCTGCATATCCAAATTAACTTAATTTGCTCGTTTAGTCATCTAAATACATACCCTTATAAAACTACGGGTCATTACAATAACCCTGCCAATCTTCTTATCTGCTTACAATTTATCTCTAAATATTCAACAGAACATTTCCATTCTTTTATTTTTTAAAAAAGTTTGTCTTGATTTCTTATTCTTCTGGTAAGTTTCACGAATTTCTGCGTAGCCCTAAGCTAGGTTTCTGTATCCGTTCTTCCTTTGCTGGGACTTCCTTCTGGTTTCCATTTTTGGCCGAGTAACATTCTTGCATGTTCGCAACCTGCAGTGGCGCCGGTTGCGATTTGGTGCTTCTGCGCATGTGCAAAGCGCAATTTAGCACTTCTGCGCATACGCGACCACCGAAACCTGGAAGTAACCCGTTCCAGTACTTCCAGGTTTCGGCAGTCTGTAACCCGAAAAAATGCAACCTGAAGCATCTGTAACCCAAGGTATGACTGTATATTACTGAAATATACTAGGAGTCGAGAGTGGATTTCATGCTCTTTATTCAGCTCATAGTGGTGAGGAAGAATGGAAGTTCCCCCACAATATCTACTTTATATACATTATTTACACAATGGGCTGCATGTGATTGGCTAATTCCGGGATTCTCCTGTAGGCAAATCAGGTTGTGGATTCACTTCCACCTGGAGCTGGATTGGGTGGCTCCTGCAGACCAATCATACTGCTGCATTGTTCTAGGACCAGTCAGACTGCTGCATTCGGAATCCTATTGTTCTAGGACCAATCAGACTGCTGCATTCTGAATCCTATTGTTCCAGGACCAATCAGACTGCTGCATTGTTCTAGGACCAATCAGACTGCTGCATTTTGTATCCTATTGTTCTAGGACCAGTCAGACTGCTGCGTTATGGATCCTATTGTTCTAGGACCAGTCAGACTGCTGCATTCTGAATCCTATTGTTCTAGGACCAATCAGACTGCTGCATTCTGAATCCTATTGTTCCAGGACCAGTCAGACTGCTGCATTCTGAATCCTATTGTTCTAGGACCAATCAGACTGCTGCATTCTGAATCCTATTGTTCTAGGACCAATCAGACTGCTGCATTGTTCTAGGACCAATCAGACTGCTGCATTTTGGATCCTATTGTTCTAGGACCAATCAGACTGCTGCATTCTGAATCCTATTGTTCTAGGACCAATCAGACTGCTGCATTGTTCTAGGACCAATCAGACTGCTGCATTCTGAATTCTATTGTTCTAGGACCAATCAGACTGCTGCATTTTGGATCCTATTCAACTCAGTGCATAACAATTACAAAATGGATAACAAATAAAAATGACATTAAAAGAGAGAGAAAGAGGTGCTCTTAAATACGTCTGGGGTCAAACACAGAAGCCTCCCTTTTCTTCTTCCTAGGCGGTTTGCAGGCCGTTGCCGAACTGTTGCAGGTGGACTACGAAATGCACCAAATGACCAGTGACCCCCTCAATCTGGCCCTGCGGCGTTACACCGGCATGGCTCTGACGAACCTCACATTTGGGGACGTTGTCAACAAGGTACTGTGGGGGGTGGGAATGGACTTGGGCAGATAAGAAAGCCGAGGGTTCTCCCTTTGCAGAGATTTCGGCATCACTCGGCCCATGGAAACCCAAAGCGCGGAAATTTCTGAGGCTTGAAAGCACTAAAAGAAAGCAATGTATTTTTCGCTCTATAAGACGCACCAGACCACAAGACGCACCTAGTTTTTGGAGGAGGAAAACAAGAGAAAAAAATATTCTGAATCTCAGAAACCAGAACAGCAAGAGGGATCGCTGCGCAGTGAAAGCAGCAATCCCTCTTGCTGTTCTGGCTTCTGGGATAGCTGCGCAGCCTGCATTCGCTCCATAAGACACACACACATTTCCCCTTACTTTTTAGGAGGGGAAAAGTGAGTCTTATAGAGCAAAAAATACGGTAACATGTGGGGAAAAGTCCAGGCACCTGCAATTGGTTCAGGGGAAAGGCTGAGTGCGAGCAAAGCATCTATAGGGGTTCCGAGGGGCAGCGCCAGAGCTGTGGGTCCCTATCGGACTTTGAAAAGCTGCCATCATCATAATGTATTCTTTATACCCCCCGCCCATCTGCCTGGACCTCCCCAGCCCCTCTGGGCAGCTCCCTAAAGAATATTAAAAACACGATAAAACGTCAAACGTTAAAAACTTCCCTAAACAGGGCTGCCTTCAGATGTCTTCTAAAAGTCAGATAGTTGTTTATCTCCTTGACGTCTGATGGGAGGGCATTCCACAGGGCAGGCGCCACCACGGAGAAGGCCCTCTGCCCGGTTCCCTGTAATCTCACTTCTCGCAGGGAGGGAACCACCAGAAGGCCCTCGGAGCTGGACCTTAGTGTCCGGGCTGAATGATGGGGGTGGAGACGCTTCTTCAGGTATACTGGGCCGTTTGGGGCTTTCAAGGTCAGCACCAACACTTTGAATTGTGCTCGGAAACGTCCTCGGAAATGGAGATCTTTCAGGACCGGTGTTATGTGGTCTCGGTGGCTGCTCCCAATTCCCAGTCCGGCTGCCGCAATCTGGATTAGTTGCAGTTTCCGGGTCACCTTCAAAGGCAGCCCCATGTAGAGCGCATGGCTGTAGTCCAAGCGGGAGATAACCAGAGCTTGCACCACTCTGGCCAGACAGTCTACGGGCAGGGAGGGTCTCATCCTGCGTACCAGATGGAGCTGGGAGATGGCTGCCCTGGACACTGAATGGATCTGCGCCTCCATGGACAGCTGTGAGTCCAGAATGACTGAGAGTCTCATATGGTCCTGGTGGCTGCTCTCAGTCACCAATCGGGTAATCACATCCTGGATTAGTTGTAGTTTCCAGGTCACCTTCAAAGGCAGCCCCACGGACAGCGCATGGCTGTAGTCCAAGCGGGAGATAACCAGAGCATGCAACACTCTGGGAGCCAATGTAGATCTTTCAGGACCGGTGTTATATGGTCTCGGTGGCCGCTCCTACTCCCCATTCTAGCTGCCGCATTCTGGATTAGTTGTAGTTTCTGGGTCACCAGAAAGGCAGCCCCACGTAGAGCGCATGGCAGTAGCCCAAGCGGGAGATAACCAGAGCATGCACCACTCTGGCGAGACAGTCTGCGGGCAGGGAGGGTCTCAGCCGGTGTACTAGATGAACCGTCACTGTTTTGAATTTATGATTTTCTGCAGTCGGTCCAGCAAACCACTGAACAATGCTTTCTTATATGGTGGGGTAGAGGAGCACTGGGGATGAGTTTGTGGAACCAAAGGAGAGCACCCCCAAAAAATGTTGGGGAGCCACCAGTCCAGTGTTTATGGGCGCATTGCGCTTTGGAGGCGAAATGCAGAAATGAGGAGCATTTGAAGGCAAAAGGGGCGAGCTGGTTTTGATGGGAGACCACAGCAGTTTCTCAGATGATGACCCTTCTCCCCACCTCTCCTCCCTTGTTTCTCATTTTGCCCCACCCCCACCCAGGCGACGTTGTGCTCCCGCCAGAGATGTATGCAGGCTATTGTGGCGCAGTTGGCGTCTGAAAGTGAAGAGCTCCACCAGGTAAGGATAGCTCAAAGGCAAGGGTGGGTGAACTGCGTCTGCCCACAGCAAGCTTCCCGAGCCGACTTCCACACAGTTCTGTGCAGACCTCCACAACAGACTTCCACACACTTCCACAAAAGACTTCCACACTTCCACAGACTTCAGCAGAAGACTTCCACACTTCTGTAGAAGACTTCCGCAGCAGACTTCCATACATTTCCACAAAAGACATCCACATACTTTCACACACTTTAGCAGAAGACTTCCACACACTTTCACAAAAGACTTCCACACTTCCACAGATTTCAGCAGCAGACTTCCACACTTTCACAGAAGACTTCCACACACTTTCACAAAAGACTTCCACACTTCGACACACTTCTGCAGAAGACTTCCACACACTTTGGCAGCAGACTTCCACATACTTCCACACAGTTCTGCAGAAGACTTCCACATCTCCGCAGAAGGCTTCCACACACTTGTTAAGTTCTCCACATTCCCACATTGGTTGTTTAAATATATATATATATATTGGGCGGAACCAGACATTTGTGGACATTTGTAGGCATCTTAGCATATATTTTCCCCGATTTATATTATTTATTTATCGCACAAGATTTCTATGTCGCCCAGATGCAAAGGCAAAACGACGACACAAAGAATAAAGCGGTGAAATTGTCAGCAACCCCCCCCAGCTGAAAACCACCACTGAAAACCGTTTTTTAAAATAAAAAAACCGGTGACCTAAAAAGCAGATTAAAACACATTCTATACACCTGGATAGGCTTCTCCGAACGGAGATGTTTTTAGCAGGCGCCGAAAAGAGCACAGGGAAGCCTGGTGTCTATTGGCAGGGAGTTCCATAGTTTAGTCCGGGATCGGCAAATCCCTCTGAGTTTAGCCAAGTCACACGCACACACACTGCAGCCTTCTAAAGCCGCTGGCTACCGTCATTTGAACTCTGTGCCCTTCCAAGATCAGTAATCGGCTTCCCTCCGCTCCCTTCCTGATCCTCCTCTTCTTCCTCCTCTCAGGTGGTCTCTAGCATCCTCCGCAACCTCTCCTGGCGGGCCGACATGAACAGCAAGAAGGTGTTGAGGGAGGTCGGCAGTGTCACGGGGCTGATGCAGTGCGCCCTGCGGGCCAACAAGGTGAGCCGGGAAGCGGCTAATAATAATAATAATAATTTATTATTTATACCCCGCCCATCTGGCTGGGTTCCCCCAGGGCGGCTTCCAACCGGATATTAAAAACACAGTAAAAGATCACACATTAAAAGCTTCCCTAAACAAGGCTGCCTTCAGATGTCTCCCAAAAGTCAGATAGTTGTTTATTTCCTTGACATCTGAAGGGAGGGCGCCACCACCAAGAAGGCCCTCTGCCTGGTTCCCTGTAACCTCACTTCTCGCAATGAGGGAACCGCCAGAAGGCCTTCGGAGCTGGACATCAGTGTCCGGGCAGAACGATGTGGGTGGAGACGCTCTTTCAGGTATACTGGGCCATTTAGGGCTTTCAAGGTCAGCACCAACGCTTTGAATTGTGCTTGGAAACGTCCTGGGAGCCAATGGAGGTCTTTCAGGACTGGTGTTATGTGGTCTTGGCAGTACATTGTCTGTCGATGGCAGAATCTCGTTGGGGCAAATGCGGCAATGGCCATCCTCTCTCTCGGGCAACCTGCAGCCAAGCGGAAGCCGTGCCTTGGTTTCCGAACATTTTGGAAGTAGAATGGAATTCCAGAATTCCGTCCAATTTCTGAGGTTACTACTGTACTGCCCTTCCTCCGAAGGTCTCAGGGCGGTTCACAGCTCCCGTGATCCTCTGAGAGAGAAGCCCACGGTTGATTTAAAGTGGACTCATAGTGCTCCGTGGGTGGCGCTGTGGGTTAAACCACAGAGCCTAGGGCTTGCCGATCAGAAGGTTGGCGGTTCGAATCCCCGCAATGACGGGGTGAGCTCCCGTTGCTCGGTCCCTGCTCCTGCCAACCTAGCAGTTCAAAAGCATGTCAAAGTACAAGTAGATAAATAGGTACCGCTCTGGCGGGAAGGTAAACGGCATTTCCGTGCGCTGCTCTGGTTCGCCAGAAGAGGCTTAGTCCTGCTGGCCACATGACCCGGAAGCTGTACGCCGGCTCCCTCGGCCAGTAAAGCGAGATGAGCACCGCAACCCCAGAGTCGGCCACGACTGGACCTAATGGTCAGGGGTCCCTTTACCTTTATGTTTACCATAGTGCTCCAAACGCCTGGGACAAACATGTAACAAGGATTCGAAACCTGCGGGACCAGAGATTCTTAGAAGACTGGAGTAAACATTTGAACTATCTAAAAAGCAATTGTAATAAACAGATTACGCTAGTAGGACTGCAAGACGTTCTGTAAGGAGGATTATGTGAAATATTGCAAGGAAGATTAGGAAGAGAATGATTAGTTAATGATAATTAGAAGTACAGTGGTACCTCTGTTTGCGAACGGGATCCGTTCTGGAGCCCTATTCGCAACATGAGCAGAACGCAACCCAGGTCTGCGCTGGTCACGATTCACCGCTTCTGCGCATGCGTGTGACGTCATTTTGAGCGTCTGTCTGCGCATGCGGTGAAACCCGGAAGTAACCCGTTCCGTCACTTCCGGGTCGCCACGGGACGTATCCTGAAAGAACGTACAGTGGTACTTCGGGTTACATACGCTTCAGGTTACAGACTCCACTCACCCAGAAATAGTGCTTCAGGTTAAGAACTTTGCTTCAGGATGAGAACAGAAATCATGCTCCGGCAGCGGGAGGCCCCATTAGCTAAAGTGGTGCTTCAGGTTAAGAACAGTTTCAGGTTAAGAACGGATCTCTGGAACGAATTAAGTACTTAACCCGAGGTACTACTGTAACCTGAACCGAACGTAACAAGAGGTATGACTGTAATAGAGAAATTAAGAAATGCAGAATAAGTAATAAAGAATGGAAAATCTTCAGCGGTTGTTGTCCAAAATATTGTATAAGAATTTATGTTAAATGATTGTTGGAAATGATATGTTAAAAACAATAAAAATGTGTAAAATAAAAAAAGAATTAAAAGTCACAAAATAATACTAATACAGTGGTACCTCGGGTTAAGTACTTAATTCGTTCCGGAGGTCCGTACTTAACCTGAAACTGTTCTTAACCTGAAGCACCACTTTAGCTAATGGGGCCTCCTGCTGCTGCTGCTACGCCGCCAGAGCACGATTTCTGTTCTCATCCTGAAGCAAAGTTCTTAACCTGAAGCACTGTTTCTGGGTTAGCGGAGTCTGTAACCCAGTGGTGTAGCGTGGGGGGTGCAGGGGGGGCCGGCCGCACCGGGCGCAACATCTGGGGGGGGGCGCGGTTGCACTCGTAGCTCTCTGCCCCTACCTGACTCACTCACTCTCTCTCACTGCAGTGCTGGCTGTGCGAATCCGATCCGAGCTGCCGGGTCGCCGCCCACTGTGGAGGGGAGGGTGCCAGGCGTGCGGTGCGGTGCGGAGAGAGAGCGAGGGACTATCTGGGGGAGGGACAGTGCAGCGGGGGGGGGGGGGCGCAAATTACTTGCCTTGCCCCGGGTGCTGACAACCCACGCTACGCCACTGCTGTAACCTAAAGCGTATGTAACCCGAGGTACCACTGTAATAAGAATGCCAGGGGCGAACAAAGCCTCATTTCCTCTGTCTCTCTGCTGTTCTGTGCTAGGAATCAACCCTAAAAAGCATCCTGAGCGCCCTGTGGAATCTCTCGGCTCACAGTACGGAGAACAAAGCTGCCATCTGTCTGGTGGATGGGGCCCTTGGCTTCCTGGTCAGCACCCTCACCTATAAATGCCAAAGCAACTCACTGGCCATCATTGAAAGCGGAGGAGGGATCCTAAGGAATGTCTCCAGCCTCGTGGCTACCAAGGAAGATTACAGGTCAGTGACTCTCTCCCTCTGTTTCTCGGCCGCCACTGGGCGCATCTCCCTCCCTCCGACTTCTGAAATGTTCAAAAACCAAGGCGCAGCTTCTGATTGGCGCAGGCACCCCGGAAACAATACCCGACAGCCGCATCGGATGTTCGGCTTCCGAAAAACGTTCGAAAACCAGAACACTCACTTCCAAGGTGTTTGAGTACAGTGGTACCTTGGTTCTCAAACGCCAAAAACCCGGAAGTAAGTGGACATTTTTCGGAAGCCGAACGTCCGATGCAACTGTCGGCTATTGTTTCCGGGGCGCCTTCACCAATCAGAAGCTGTGCTTCTGTGCAGCAAAGAAAAAAGTTTGATTTTAATTTTTATCATCTACAAAGCTGTCTTGTTTATTTTATAGTGCAGTACATTGTACAGCGGGTGGCGCTGTGGGTTAAACCACAGAGCCTAGGACTTGCCGATCAGAAGGTCGGCGGTTCGAATCCCCCCGACGGGGTGAGCTCCCGTTGCTCGGTCCCTGCTCCTGCCAACCTAGCAGTTCGAAAGCACGTCAAGTGCAAGTAGATAAATAGGTACCGCTCCGGCGGGAAGGTAAACAGCGTTTCCGTGCGCTGCTCTGGTTGGCCAGAAGCGGCTTAGTCATGCTGGCCACATGACCCGGAAGCTGTACACCGGCTCCCTCGGCCAGTAAAGCGAGATGAGTGCCGCAACCCCAGAGTCGGCCACGACTGGACCTAATGGTCAGGGGTCCCTTTACCTTTACATTGTTTACCGCTTTCATTTTATGGTCTCGTTAGAGAGCAAAATTCACGTTCAATTGCTGTTTTAGGGGTTGTTTTTAAAAGTCCGGAATGGATTAATCCGTTTTGCATTGCTTTCTATGGGAAAGTGGGCTTTGGTTTTGGAACGCTTTGGTTTTGGAACGGATTCAGTTTGAGAACCAAGGCACCACTGTTCAGCAAACGCAGGCCCATGCCACTGTTGTTGTTTTTAATGTATTCCCCACCCGACTGTCTTCCAGGCAAGTCCTGAGAGACCACAGCTGCCTACAGACCCTCTTGCAGCATCTCAAGTCCCACAGCCTGACCATCGTCAGCAATGCCTGCGGCACCCTGTGGAACCTCTCGGCCCGCAGCCCCAAAGACCAGGAGCTCCTGTGGGACCTGGGCGCCGTCAGCATGCTCCGAAACCTCGTACACTCCAAGCACAAGATGATCGCCATGGGCAGCGCGGCAGCCTTGCGGAACCTCCTGGCCAACCGCCCCCCGAAATACAAAGACGCTGTGGTCATCTCGCCGGGGTCCTGTATGCCGTCGCTTTATATGAGGAAGCAGAAGGCGCTGGAGGCCGAGCTGGACACAAAACACCTGGCCGAGGCCTTTGACAGCCTGGAGAAGCAGACTTTGAAGACACAGAACACCAAAAAGCCCATAAGGCACATGGAGAGTTTGGTGAAAGACTATGCTTCCGATTCGGGGTGCTTTGACGACGACGAGGGCCCCAACGCCTCCGAGACAGGGAACGCCTCTGTCCTTTCTATGTTCCTGAACTCCTCCTTCCTCCAAGGGCAGGCGTTGCCGCGAGCCCCACGGAGGTGCCCTGAGCCCGAGAAGGACGGGAGCCGGCCGGTGGAAGCTGCCCAGGTGGCCCCTTCGCTGCTCCGCCCGGACGAGGACGTCTCCGCGGCAGCCGAGAAGCTGGCCAACAAAATCTCCACCGCCGTGGCCAAGATCGACAAGCTGGTGGAGGACATCTCTGTCCTCCACACATCCTCGGACGACAGCTTCAGCCTCAGTTCTGAGGACCACTGCTTGGATTGGCAGCTGGGGCTGGAGGAGGTGCATGAGGCCCGCGCCCAGTCGTGCTCGCCGTGCCGGCTGTCGGACGCCAGCGGCTTTGCCAAGCGGGAAGGCCTGTGCCGTGCCCACACCCTCCTGCGGCTGAAGACGGCCTACACCAGCCTCTCCAACGACAGCCTCAACAGCGGGAGCACCAGCGACGGTTACTGCACCAAGGAGCACATGAAGCCGTGCACCGGAACGTCCTTCTTGGATTTTAAAGACGAACTGCATCGCTACCAGAAGCGGCCCAGCCGCCTGGACCTGAAAAACATCTTGAGCAACAGGCCGGAGAAGGCGGAGGTGCCGGGAAAGAAACGTCACGGGACAGGAGAGGCGGCAGAAAAGCTGGAAAACCTTGTGAAGCTCCCGAAAGCTGACGCCGCGGTTGCCGAGAAGGAGCCAGAACCCCAGACGAAAGTTCCGAGCAATGAGCTAAACGCAGACCCCAAAGTCCAGACGATTAAGCTCTCGCCGTCCTACCAACATGTCCCCCTGGTGGAGAGCATTGGGGCCGGTAGCTCAGCGCCTGAAACGGTCGGGCCGCAGGGAGCCGGTCCCTTCTTGTCGCTGAAGTCGATCGGAAACCTGAGCAAGATTCCTGAGAAGCTTCCCGCTCGGCCCCCAGCCCCCGCGGGGCAAGAACAGCTGCAGAAGTACTCGGTGGAAGACACGCCTATCTGTTTCTCTCGTTGCAGCTCGTTGTCTTCGCTTTCCTCGGCCGACAACATCCTGGATGGGCAGAGCCACAGCGAGAACGAGACGGACAGTGACTCCTCGCTGGAGATCATCGAGGTGGAAGAGGTGGCCGAGATGGAGGAGGCGCGGAAGGGAGGGCAAGCGGAGGCTGTCCCGGCCGCCTCGCAGCCCATCGCCATCCCTTTCCCCAAGAAGGAGAAGGTCTTCCTCCGCGGAGCTTCGCCCTGCCGGCCGGAGGACTTGACGCCGTCCAGCTCCTCAGAGAACTACATACAGGAGACGCCGCTGGTGATGAGCCGCTGCAGCTCCGTCAGTTCGCTGGGCAGCTTCGAGAGTCCGTCCATCGCCAGTTCCATCCAAAGCGAGCCCTGCAGCGAGATGATCAGCGGCACCATCAGTCCCAGTGAGCTGCCCGATAGTCCCGGGCAGACCATGCCCCCCAGCCGCAGCAAAACACCCCTGTTCGAGCTGAGCGGTCAGCCGGAGAAGGAGGCGAGCCAGTTCAACATCCAGTGGGAGAACAACGTCAAGAAGTTCATGGAGATCACGGACTTCAAGGAGCGGTTCCAAGTGCCCCAAGACCTCGACTCCATGGTCTACTTCACCGTGGAGAAGCCCAACGAGAACTTCTCCTGCGCCTCCAGCTTGAGCGCTCTTCCTCTCCACGAACACTACGTCCAGAAGGATGTGGAGTTGAAGCTGATGCCCCCTTTCCCCGAAAGGAGCGGCAGCCTGGGCTTCGCGGCGCATGAGGAAGAGAGGGCCGCCGAGAGCCAGAGGAAGCCAGAGCGCCTGGAGTTGACCTCCGACGAAGACATCGAGATCTTGAAGGAGTGCATCAATTCAGCCATGCCGTCACGCTTCCGGAAAGTGCGGACGTCTCTCGTCTCCGGGTTTCCGGGCCAGGTTCTCAACCCTCAAACCAAGAAGCCAGTGCACGTCCCGGTTTATATGCTGGTCCCCGCCAGTTCTCACCTGGGTATCCCCAAGCACAGGCGTTCGGCGGCCGCCACGAGGCCCAGCAAAGACTACGTCGGCGATGAGGATTCCTTCACTGACTCGGCTGAAGGGACTCCGGTCAACTTCTCCAGCGCGGCTTCCCTGAGCGACGAGACGCTCCAGTACCCGACGAAGGAGGAGGCGGACTTGAGGCGGTGCTCTGGGAGGAGGAGGGAAGCTCTGGGCCCACGCGGATTAGGCCTCAAGATGGAGGCGGCCCAGGGTGAGGTGGGAGGCTTCCGGGCCGGAAGGATAACCTCCAGCCATTCCACGCCGACCCGGGTGGCGTCCGCGTACAAGCACAACACGGGCTCGAGCCACACCAGCCCACTCCGCACAGGCCGGGCCCAGTCGGCCGAGTCCAAGCGAGGACACGTCCCCCTCAGAAACCTGGAGTTGACGCTCGTGAGGCAGGGCAGCCTGAGGGCCAGCTCGGAAGGCAGCCGTTCCAGGAAAGACGCCCCTCAGGAGAACGGCAGCAGCGACATGGTCTTCCAGTCGCTTTGCCACACCACGCCGACCGAAGAGGCGGTCTATTGCTTCTACGAGAACGACTCAGACGACTTGGCGGAACTCGGGGTGAGACGTTCGCCCAGGAGGAAGGCCGGAGCGCCCGGCAAAGGCCAAAGAAAGGAAGCTTGGGTCAAGAAAGAGGCCGAGTTTGCTTCCAGGCAGCCGCCGCCGAAAACCAAGATGGCCGCCAAGCTGCGCAGCAACCTCATTGCGGACGAGACACCGCCATGCTATTCCCTCAGCTCTTCTCTGAGTTCCCTGAGTGACGTGGAGCTGTGCCACGCAGATGGGAGGGGGCAGCTGTACGGCCGAGCCAAGCTGGCCTTGAGCCGGCGGCAGGAGATGCGGGCAGCGCTGGCCAAGCGGAGGGGCAGCTCAGGGAGCTCCCTCAGCTGCGACTCGGACGACAACCTGATACCGAAGGGTGTCGGGTCGGCAGCGGCCAAGAGGAGGAGGCAGTCGGGGAAAAGGAAGCAGGGCGAGAAGGAGAGGAAGGGGAGGAAGCCCTATGAGCGGAAGCCAGAGGCCACGCCGGACGAAGCCGCCTCAGACCTGGACAGTGTTGACTGGAAGGCAATCCAGGAAGGAGCCAACTCCATTGTCACCTGGCTGCACCAGGCGGCCTCCTCCTTTGCCCGCGACCCATCCTCGGAATCGGACTCCATTCTCTCTTTCATGTCCGGCCTGTCGTCGGGATCCACGCTGCAGCTGTCTCTGGAGAGGAAGGAGAAGAAGGCAGGCAGGAAGGTCCCCGGCCGTCACGTGGAGAAGAAAGACCTTCCGAGGGTGTTCCAGGACGGCAAGAAGGTCGCCACAGGAGGTCCCAGGGCCCAGAACAGTCGGGCGGAGAAGAACGTTCAGCAGAAGCCGCTCACCAACTTGCCGGTGGTCTTCCGAGGCCGGACGGTGATCTACATGCCAAACGTGGCGAAGGACTCGCCGGCACAGAGCCCCAGAGCCGCCCCGAAGAAGGCAGGAGCCCCAGCGAAGCAGGAAGCGCCTGTGAAGAACCTCAGCCTGAACCAGCAGAGGTCTCGGAGCCTCCACAGGCCGGGGAAGATCTCGGAGATAGTGGACCTCACCTTGCCGAAACGCAGCGCGACTCCGCCGGCCCGGATGACGAAAGCCCCTTCCTCGGGGTCGTCCCGGACGTCCACGCCGTCTCAGCCCAACCAGAAGAAGCTGACGTCCCCTTCGCAGCCGCCCGGCCGGCAGATACCGACTCGGGAAGCTGGGAAGGCAAACGGGAACGCCACATCTCCCAGCCAGAACCCCAAGCCAGTGCAGAAGTCTCCCGTTCCCAAGCAACACAAGACCCAGAAGTCTCCCGTCCGTATCCCCTTCATGCAGAAGCCGGTGAAGAAAACGCTGCCAGCCCGGAACGCCATGCCTACTTTGGAGGAGCAGGTGGGGAGAGGCAGAGGGACAAGGCCCCAGACCGGCGGGAAGCCCACCCTGCAAAGCAGCCACCTCAATCTGGTCCGCATGTCCTCCGCGAGGTCCGCCGCCAGCGAGTCAGACCGCTCTGGCTTCCTGAGGCAGCTGACGTTCATCAAGGAGTCGTCCGGCCTGCTCATGAGGCACCGGCCTGAGCTTTCGTCACCGCAGCCGAACTCGACGCTCTCCCCGGCCGCTTCACCTCGGAGAGGCCGCCCCGGTCTGCCGCCCGTTTTCCTCTGCTCCTCCCGGTGCGACGAGCTCAAGGCGGACAAGCCCACGGGGCTTATGCAGCGGCCCGTCGTCTCGCGGGGACCTCTGTCAAGCCACGGGGTCCCGGCGGGCATGAGGCCTCCGAGGCGGACGAGCTCGGAAAGCCCCTGCAGGCTCCCGGTCAAAACGGGCAACGGCCCGCCGGAGCCATTCAAACGGTACTCGTCGTCGCCTCAGATCAATGTTGTCAAGAGGACGGGCAGCCCAGCCACTGCCGGTTGCCAAGAGCCCACGAAGAACAAGAGCGATGAGGGGCCCAAACTCCCCGTGGTGCCTCCTCAGGGAGCGCCGGAAAAGCAGGCCGAAGAGGCACAGCGAGAGATGGTGAGGGGGACGTGGAAGCGCATCCGAGACGAGGACATTCCCCACATCCTGAAGACCACCCTCCCTCCCACGGCCCTGCCGCTGGTCAGCACTTTGGAGGAGGAAGAGGCCCCTCAGGCCCTGCGGAAGACCAGCGACGCCGTCGTGCAGACGGAAGACTTCTCCGCCGCCAAAACCAACTCCAGCACCTCTCCGACGATGGAAACCAAGGCTGCGCATCTCACGTTCCCCTCGGAAGCGGGAGAGGCAGGCGGTCCCAATCCAGGCAAGGCCCCCGCGGCAGTGCCCATCTCCTTCACGCACGAGGTGCCCGTCAGCTCCCTCGGGAACTTCCCCCCAAGCAGGCACAGCTCCCCGAGCCGGGCTGCCCGGGTGACCCCCTTCAACTACACGCCCAGCCCCATGGCGGAGCCCGCGGACAACGAGAAACAGATTCAAAAAGTGCAGGTCTGAGCAGCCCCGGCCGCCGCACCTCTGTACGAACACAGAAGCTTGTCTCCGTTTGCTTATCTTTCGTTCGTTTTATTTTCTATTAAAGACTTTGTCACCGCCTGCTAAGTCCCCACCTTGCTTCTTAGCAAAGCGAGGAGGGATCTGGGAGCTTTTGATTCCATATTGACACAGGACTGGGGGAGCTGTTTCTTGGGCTGATCGCTGGGGAGAGATTCCTTTCATACCCACCGAATCCTTCCTCCCTTTCGAAACGGCTTCTCGGACTTCTTAACGCACCAAGAGATGCCCAAAGCCCACCTCATACTCCGGGGTCAACGTGGCTGTCGGTGGTGGTGCTACGAGATAGAAGAAGAAGAAGAAGAGTTTGGATTTGATATCCCGCCTTTCACTCCCCTTCAGGAGTCTCAAAGCGGCTAACATTCTCCTTTCCCTTCCTCCCCCACAACAAACACTCTGTGAGGTGAGTGGGGCTGAGAGACTTCAGAGAAGTGTGACTGGCCCAAGGTCACCCAGCAGCTGCATGTGGAGGAGTGGAGACGCGAACCCGGTTCCCCAGATTATGGGACTACCGCTCTTAACCACTACACCACACTAGATCGGGGCACAACCACCCAATCTGTGAGGATGAGGGCGAGCGATTCTCCCCCGCCGTCGGTCGGAGAAACTGAGGCCGGGAGTTCTTCGCCCCGTTCAGAATTAAACAGGGTGCTCTCCCACAGGAAAACACCCTTCCTGCTTGGATTATGAGCTTTCGGAAGAGTTATCTCACCGTTCCCTCACGAGCACCCCTTGCCGAATTCGTATCCTCGGCCTCGTACAGACACGCTCCGTTTCGAACACGGATCTTTCCCCACTTCCGATCGCCCTTTGCAAGCAACGTGGTCAAGAGGCGCTTGTGGCTTGGCTTACACAAGACTCCTCCTTTTGCCAGCGACTATTTTTTGGATGGACGGATAACATCGCCAGATGGATTAGTCCTTTTTTGCCCGTTCCACCTTGGGGGCAGTGTGTCTCCTGCCCTCCTCTGCTTTCCTGGAAACCACAGACACAAACTTTAAGAATCAGTTGGGAGGCATATAAATAATAAAATTACTATTATTATTATTATTGGCCAGGGATGTTAACTGGATCACATCTCCCATCATCCCCGATAGCCGGGGCGGCAGGGGCGATGGGACCTGGGCTCCAGCGACGTCTGCCGAATCACAGACCTTGTAGCATTGGAAAGGGACCCGAAGAGTCATCTAGACTAACCCCCCGCAATGCAAGAATGGCCGCTCCCCCTGCTGTGCGGGGCAGCCGTTGCGAGTGAACTTGCCCTGAATGGGACAGGTCAAATCCTATGACGGTGGGGGGGGACACAAAGCGAAGGGGGTTAGGGGGAAAAGAGAGAGCCTTAACCTCAACTCTCGGTTGCATGTATTAGGCCGCGATCCTGCGCACCTGCTTACCTGGAGGTGAGCGTCCATTGGGCTCAGTGGGGCTTGCGTCCGAGTCGCCCTGTCTAGGACTCCACTTTTAGTCTCCTGTGTTATGGGCACTAATACCAGTTGAATTAAAAACGAAAAAAAGAGTTTATTTGATTTATTTGGGGTGGGGGAGACGTTTAAGCAAGGGGAGGGGGGAAAGGATAAGGGGTGGGTGGGTGAGGACCTTTTACGTGGCGGAGTGGGGTGGGTGGAGTGGAAATTAGCCCCAAAGTCGAAAAATGCCCCCCTCTAGTTCTCCCTATCTGGCCCTTCTGTGCCTCCCCTGGCTACATATCACGCCCCTTTCCTCAAGGCCACACCCCTTTCCTTCAGCCACTCCCACTTCTTCCAGGCCATGCCCCTTTTCTCCAGGCCGCCTCCTTTCCACAGGCCACACCCTCTTTCCTCTAGGCCACTCCCCTTTCCTCCAAGCCACTCCCACCTTCCTCTAGGGCACGCCCCTTTCTTCCAGTCACTCCCACTTCTTCCAGGCCACACCCCTTTCCTCCAGTTCGCTCCCTTTTCTCCAGGCTACTCCCACTTTCCTCCAGGTCACACCCCCTTTTCTCCAGGTCACACCCCCTTTTCTCCAGGTCACTCCCACTTCCACAGGCCACACCCCTTTCCTCCAGGCCACACCCCCTTGTCAGCCCGGCTCAGCTCAGAGGTAGAGCGGGCGCTCTGGCTGCAAAAGTCCCCCTGGTTCAATATTTGGTGTCTCCAGGCAGGGAGAGAGCGAAACCCCAGCTGCTGCCTGCCAGTGTGAGTAACACTGACCAAGATGGGGTGTGTGTGGCTTAGACGCTTAATATGCCTTTACACGGAACCTTGAGGACCAGAAACTTGCTCCATTTCTAAGGAAAGGGCAACAACTCAGCATCAGAGGGCTGCAGTTTGAGGGGAACCTCGGGGTCATCCAGTCCAACCCCCTGACTGCCAGAAAATTCCTGCGGATGTTGAGTCGGAATCTCCTTCCTCGCCACTTGAAGCCGCGGGTTCGAGTCCTACCCTCCAGAGCAGGAGAAAACAAGCTTGATCCCTCTGATATCAGATATTGGAAGACGGCTCTCAGGTACCTCCTCTTTTCCAGGCTAAACATACCCAGCTCCTTCAACCATTCCTCATCAGGCTCGGTTTCCTGACCCTCAATAGCAGAGGCAGTGCCTTCCACGCACAGGACCCGGTTTCGACCCCCGGCCTGAAACTCCAGAGCGCGGATGCTGCCAGTCAGTGTACACAAGACTGGGTGGGCCAGCTGACCAGACGACGGCCACCCAGCGAGATCCGTGTCCGAGTGGCGAGATTTGAACCCTAATCTTCCAAGTCAACACACTAATCACTGCTCTTGCATTTGGAAAAGAATGGGAGGAAAATCCTGTTAGCTGTTCGCTGGCCCGTCCTAGCCAGCATGACCAATGGTTAAGGTAAAGGGACCCCTGACCATTAGGTCCAGTCGTGGCCGACTCTGGGGTTGCGGCGCTCATCTCACTTTACTGGCCGAGGAAGCCGGCGTACAGCTTCCGGGTCATGTGGCCAGCAGGACTAAGCCGCTTCTGGCAAACCAGAGCAGCGCACGGAAACGCCGTTTACCTTCCCGCCGGAGTGGTACCTATTTATCTACTTGCGCTTTGACGTGCTTTTGAACTGCTAGGTTGGCAGGAGCAGGGACTGAGCAGCTCCCGTCATTGCGGGGATTCGAACCGCCGACCTTCTGATCGGCAAGTCCTAGACTCTGTGGTTTAACCCACAGCGCCACCCACGTGACCAATGGTTAAAAAAGGTAAAGGTACCCCGTCCGTACGGGCCAGTCTTGACAGACTCTAGGGTTGTGCGCCCATCTCACTCAAGAGGCCGGGGGCCAGCGCTGTCCGAAGACACTTCCGGGTCACGTGGCCAGCGTGACATCGCTGCTCTGGCGAGCCAGAGCCGCACACGGAAATGCCATTTACCTTCCCGCTACTAAGCGGTCCCTATTTATCTACTTGCACCCAAGAGTGCTTTCGAACTGCTAGGTTGGCAGGCGCTGGGACCGAACAGCGGGAGCGCACCCCGCCACGGGGATTCAAACCGCCGACCTTACGATCCTCGACCAATGGTTAGGGAGGATAGAAATCAGACTCCGAAATGCCAGAGAGGGGTAAGCTGACTATCACAGATAACAGAATTTACTGGGGGGGGGGGCATTGGAAAGGCAAACCGAACAAAAGGCCTTTTCCCTTCCCCAGACACATTACCCTCCCTTGTTTGCTTTTTACATAACAAAGGCGGATTTGTTTTGCAAAGGTTTGAGACCCTATTTCTGCAAAGGAAGCCCCTTTGGGGACTCCAGATTCCTAGAATTGCTAATAGGGAAGGGGACCTTAACAGGTCATCCAGCTCATCCCCATAATTTCCATTCTGCAAAGGGTGGCATTTAACTCCCCCCCACCTTTCACGCGAGGGACGCAGGTGGCGCTGTGGGTTAAACCACAGAGCCTAGGACTTGCCGATCAGAAGGTCGGCGGTTCGAATCCCCGCGATGACGGGGTGAGCTCCCGTTGCTCAGTCCCTGTTCCTGCCAACCTAGCAGTTCGAAAGCACGTCAAAGTGCAACTAGATAAATAGGTACCGCTGTGGCGGGAAGGTAAACGGCGTTTCCGTGCGCTGCTCTGGTTCTCCAGAAGCGGCTTAGTCATGCTGGCCACATGATCCGGAAGCTGTATGCCGGTTCCCTCGGCCAGTAAAGCGAGATGAGCACAGCAACCCCAGAGTCGTCCACGACTGGACCTAATGGGCAGGGGTCCCTTTACCTTTACCTCTGGACCTGAGCACGCCAGGCCCTCCTGTCTTCCACTGCCTCCCGCAGTTTGGTCAAACTCATGCTGGTGGCTTTGAGAACACTGTCCCACCATCTCGTCCTTTGTCATCCCTTCTCCTTGCGCCCTCCATCTTTCCCAACATCAGGGTCTTTTCCAGGGAGTCTTCTCTTCTCCTGAGGTGGTCAAAGTCTTGGAGCCTCAGCTTCACGATCTGTCCTTCCAGTGAGCACTCAGGGCTGATTTCCTTCAGAATGGAGAGGTTGGATCTTCTTGCAGTCCATGGGACTCTCAAGAGTCTCCTCCAGCACCAAACTGAAAATCACAAATAAAAAACCAAAAGGGCAGAAATTCTGACATAAAAGGCAAAAGTTTGCCAGCTATCGCTTCACTGGGAGAGACCCGGGTTCGAATGGGCACCAGTCATTCACTCTCAGCCTAACTATAAAGTTTCAAAAGAAACTCAATCGCAGAAGTATATACGGTACACTGAAAGAGTAAATTCCACCATATTCAGTGAGAACTTACTTCTGCCCCATAAAAAAAATGATTTATATGTTTATTTTTTTGGCACTTTTGTCCTACGCCTTTATTGTGCAAACATCAACCTTCTCAAAACAGGTTCCAATGTCAGAACTTCCCTGTTCCCAACCTGACTTCCTGTGTCTTTTGAGCTGAATTGTGCATTTGCTTCAGAGTAAGATAAAGGTAAAGGGACCCCTGACCATTAGGTCCAGTCGTGACCGACTCTGGGGTTGCAGCACTCATCTCGCTTTACTGGCCGAGGGAGCCGGCGTACAGCTTCTGGGTCATGTGGCCAGCAGGACTAAGCCGCTTCTGGCGAACCAGAGCAGCGCACAGAAACGCCGTTTACCTTCCCGCCGGAGCGGTACCTATTTATCTACTTGCACTTTGACGTACTTTCGAACTGCTAGGTTGGCAGGAGCTGGAACTGAGCAACGGGAGCTCACCCCATCATCGCAGGGATTCGAACTGCCAACCTTCTGATCGGCAAGTCCTAGGCTCTGTGGTTTAACCCACAGCGCCACCCGCGTCCCTTTGCTTCAGAGTAGGTACTGATACTTATTTTTATTCAACCAGATTTATGTACAGCTTAATAAACAAGCAAACCAATCTCTAAGCACCTTGCAATGAAAGAGTATAAATGTTCGATTTTTAAAAACAGCAACGAAAACTGTAAATATAGGGCTGAATCCAACCAAGTTATTACTCAGAGCAGAACTGTTGCATCCAAGCTGAGCCAGACTCAAAGTAGACCCATTGAAATGAATGGACGTGTGTGGCTAACTGAGGTCCATTCATTTATTCTGTGAGTTGAATTAATGCTGGATGCAATCCATTAAAATATCAGATAAATAAACAGGCTTTATTGCTGCTGTTTTTTTGGGGGCCCCCCTTCTAGTAATGCCCCAACACAGCCGTTTTGACAAGAGTCACAGCTCAGCTGCTAGGCATGCAGAATGAAATTGCCCCCATCCTGAAACCTTGGAAAGCCAGCGCCGGTCAGAGGAGCAGTGGCGTAGCGTGGGTTGTCAGCAACCGGGGCAAGGCAAGTACCGTATTTTTTGCTCTATAAGACTCACTTTTTCCCTCCTAAAAAGTAAGGGGAAATGTGTGTGCGTCTTATGGAGCGAATGCAGGTTGCGCAGCTATCCCAGAAGCCAGAACAGCAAGAGGGATTGCTGCTTTCACTGCGCAGCGATCCCTTTTGCTGTTCTGACTTCTGAGATTCAGAATGTTTTTTTTCTTGTTTTCCTCCTCCAAAAACTAGGTGCGTCTTGTGGTCTGGTGTGTCTTATAGAGCGAAAAATACGGTAATTTGCGCCCCCTAACCCGTGGATTTTAGTAGGGGCAGAGACCTACGAGCGCCCCCCCCAGATGTTGCGCCCGGTGCGGCCGGCCCCCCTGCACCTCCCACGCTACGCTACTGCAGAGGAGGGTGGATTAACGTCCTGACTCAACACAAGACAGCTTCATATTGAAACCAGCGTATCGTTTATAGCCATGATGACTAGAAACTTATTTTATTTTAACGGGAAGGACATCAGGGAGAGCTGCTGGACTGTGGAACGGTCTCCCCGGGAGGTGGTGGTCTCTTCTTCCTTGCAGAGGTTGGATGGCCATCTGTCCTGGATGATCTAGTTAAGATTCCTGCATTGTACCGGGTTGAGCTGGATGACCTCTGGGGTTCCCTTCCCGCCGGACACTTTTGATTCCATATGGAATGGAATTCTTTGCATCAGTTCCGCCAGCGAAAAAAAGGATCAATCCCCAGTGGGCTTCTCCAGGCAGGTCTAGGAGCTCCAGAAAGATGCTGCCAGTCCGTGCATGCAATACGGAGCTATAGATGGACCAGCGGCCGGACTCCTCCTAACGAGACTCGGCGCTCTCCCTGGGCCTGAGCGGAAGGGGTTAAAGGCAAGCGGCTCTGCCGCATTCCTGGGCAAAAGGCAGCACACCTGCCCGCCCGGCTTGGAGGAAGGAAGGAAAGAAACAAGAGGCGAGGAGGAGGAGGAGGAGGAAAGTCTGCGCTCCGGATCGCCCCGCGCTTCGTTGGGGCTCCTGCGCCCCAGAGCCGTCGCTGAGGAGCCCCCCAGCTTGGCAGGTTAGTCTTGGAGCGCGGGGGGGGGGGGGCAGCAGCGGGCGCCCCCACTTCCCTAACCCAAATCAACCTCTCCATAAAGCGTCTTTGCGCCCAGGGCGCACGCCTTATTTGGAGAGCGCAGGTGGCTGAATGCGGAGGGGACGCTGTTTGCGCCCCCCCCCCACTTCGGAAAGGAAGAGAGCCCCCACCCCCGGGATTGCTTCCCAGGGCCCCGATCCCGGCGCTCGCTCCACGCCCCGATCCACCAAAGGGCCCTACAGGTGGACTGAGTCTCTTGCAAGTTTGGTGTTTTTGAGGGCGTTCGTTCTGGTACCTCGGAGTGTAGGCGTCCCCCCCTACTCGGGACTTACTCCCGAGTAGCAGAGCGCAGTTTCCTGCCCTGACTTGCCTCCTAGACGCGCTTGTGTTGCATGGGGAAGCGGGGGTCGACGACTTTCGCTGGGTTTACTCTGAGTAGGACTTACAGGGAAGGCAAACCCTATGCGGCGGTGGGGAAGGTGTCTGCGTAGCAAAGGCGACTTCCTGGTTTTCTGCACGTGGCTCCTGTTTTCGATTCCTCCCCTCCTTCTCAGCCCTCTCTCCCTTTTCAAACTCGCAAATGTGTTTCTTCAACCCCCGTGGATCTTTGCCTAAAGCGCCCAGCCAGCGGCGTTTTCTGGAGAGGCGAAGTAGATCTTTTCTTTTTGGCAAGGCTGCCAAAATCAAAATAATCCCAGTGACCTCGTTTAAAGTCACCCGGCCGCCGCCAAGCCTCACTTACCTGGGAGTCAGCGAGAAGCCCTATTGGGCCCAGTGGGGCTGACTCCTGAGTAGGCAGGGATAGGCTTCGGCTGAGTGGCACGAATTTCTTCATCCCTGTTGTTGTTTGAAGACACACCTTGCCTCTCCCTCAAACGCCCGAAGGCAATTCAGTTAAATGTATGGCTGCGTTATAAAATCTTCATGGCCTTTATGAGAAAGTTCGCTTCTCTGGAAACTTAACAGAGGTATAACTGTATGTGCGTCCCCTTCTTGTATTTTTTATTGCATTTCTGTCTTACTTTTAGTCCCCTGCAAGTAGCTGAGGGTGGCATATCATTGGTCCCCCCCCCCCGTTTAATATCTGAGAAACTCAAAATATATATCACATTTTTCCGTGTGTAAGCAAATGTCCAGGATTTTGCAGCGATCGCCCCCCTCAAAAGCTTTCCACAGTAAATATAGAGCTGAATCCAATGAAGTTATTACTCGAAGCAGAACCGTTGCATCCAAGCTGAGCAGTACTCAAAGTAAAAAGGTAAAGGGACCCCTGACCATTAGGTCCCGTCATGGCCGACTCTGGGGTTGCGGCGCTCATCTCGCTTTATTGGCCGAGGGAGCCGGCGTACAGTTCATGTGGCCGGCAGGACTAAGCCGCTTCTGGCGAACCAGAGCAGCGCACGGAAATGCCGTTTACCTTCCCGTTGGAGTGGTACCTATTTATCTACTTGTGCTGGTGTGCTTTCGAACTGCTAGGTTGGCAGGAGCAGGGACCGAGCAACGGGAGGTCACCCCGTCATTGCGGGGATTCGAACCGCCGACCTTCTGATCGGCAAGTCCTAGCCTCTGTGGTTTAACCCACAGTGCCACCTGTGTACTCAAAGTAGACCCACTGAAATGAAAGGGCATGTGTGGCTAACTGAGACCCATTCATGTATTCTGTGAGTTGAATTAATGCTGGATGCAATCCATTAAAACCATTAAAATATCAGATAAATAAACAGCCTTTATTGCTGCTGTTTTGGGGGTGTTTTCCTCTACTCCTAGTAATGCCCCAACACAGCCATTCTGACTAGGGTCACAGCTCAGCTGTTTGGCATGCAGAATGTGATAGGTTCAATCCCCTCTCTCAGCTGCAGGTGGTTCTGAAAATTGCCCCCATCCACTGCCAGTCAGAGGCAGTAGTAATACAGGGCTCATGGATTAACACTGTAGGGGTCAGCAGACTTTTTCAGCAGGGGGCCGGTCCACTGTCCCTCAGACCTTGTGGGGGGGCCGGACTATATTTTTTTGGGGGGGGGAAATGAACGAATTCCTATGCCCCACAAATAACCCAGAGATGCATTTTAGATAAAAGGGCACATTCTACTCATGTAAAGGTAAAGGGACCCCTGACCATTAGGTCCAGTCACGGGGGTTGTGGCGCTCATCTGGCTTCATTGGCCGAGGGAGCTGGCGTACAGCTTCCGGGTCATGTGGCCAGCAGGACTAAGCCGCTTCTGGCGAACCAGAGCAGCGCACGGAAACGCCGTTTACCTTCCTGCCAGAGGGGTACCTATTTATCTACTTGCGCTGGTGTGCTTTTGAACTGCTAAGTTGGCAGGAGCAGGGACCGAGCAACGGGAGCTCACCCCGTCATTGCGGGGATTTGAACCGCCGACCTTCTGTTTGGCAAGTCCTAGCCTCTGTGGTTTAATCCACAGCGCCAACCGCATCCCTATTCCACATGTAAAAACATGCTAATTCCCGGACCGTCCACGGGGCCGGATTGAGAAGGCGATTGGGCCGGATCTGGCCCCAGGGCCTTAGTTTGCCTGCTCATGATGAATAACTCAACATAAGGCACCTTCATATTGAAATCAGCCTCTTTCATTTATAACCGTGCAACACAGAGTTGGTCTGCCAACGGGACAACTGCCCGTAGGAAATAACGCCAATAGATTTCAGATTTGTCAACCCATGTGCTCCTTGGGTTTCAGATACTAAGAGTCTAAGAAACCCAGGATGCAAATTTTCACAGCCCTCTAGCGGCTATGATGGCTCACTTACCAAAACTCATGTATTTAGTATTAATAGTGGAACTGTATACAGCCGTACCTTGTATTCTGAACACGTTGCGAGTCAGAACGTTTTGGCTCCTGAACCTTCCGGTTTGCGCACGTTCTTTTGGAAGCCAAACGTCCGTCGCGGCTTCCGATTGGCTGCAGGAGTTTTCTGCAGCCTATCGGAAGCCGTGCCTTGGTTTCCGAACGTTTTGGAAGTCGAACGGACTTCCGGAACGGATTTCTTTTGCCATCCTAGGTACCATTGTACTGTGCTTGATTCTGATCAAACTAAGCCGCCTCGTATCTCAAATCCGACCCCTGATGTCATATACAGTGGTACCTCGGGTTACATACGCTTCAGGTTACATACGCTTCAGGTTACAGACTCCGCTAACCCAGAAATAGTGCTTCAGGTTAAGAACTTTGCCTCAGGATGAGAACAGAAATCGTGCTTTGGCGGTGCGGCGGCAGCAGGAGGCCCCATTAGCTAAAGTGGTGCTTCAGGTTAAGAACAGTTTCAGGTTAAGAATGGACCTCCGGAACGAATTAAGTACTTAACCCGAGGTACCACTGTATTTTTATTGTAAATTTTATTTTTCACTTTTCCAATATTACTTTTGAGATAAAGACAACCCAATCTTTCCCGGCAAGTTTATATATATATATTGACTTCTTTTGCAGTTTCTTACATTTTTTAATTTATAACACTGTATCTCTCCAATTAATAGTTACCTTTGCTCGATTACAGTCTAAACTGTAAACTGTTTAATGATTATTTGCTGATACAGTATTTAATTTTAGCGTTTACTATTAGGTTCTGATGGATGGTTGAATGTTGCTTTGTTTGAGATGAGTTGTTTATTTTAAAGTTACTGTGACTCTTTATATTGGATCAGATTTTTACTGCTAATGCTTGATGTTTTTATTTGGGTTGGAAACCGCCCAGAGTGGCGGGAGCAATACAGGCAGATGGGCTGGGTATAAATAAATAAATTGTTGTTGTTGTTGTTGTCTTTAAACATTAATTTTAACTGTTTTGTTTGCGTTACCGTAATCCTGCTAATGTGCTTACATGTGTACTGTACAATAGCATTTCAAATAATTCACAAATTTCCCCCAGTCTTTTATAAAGGTTCCCCCTTCTTGGTTCCTTATTTTCCCATAAATTTTGCCCTGCGATGAGAGTCTTCTTTCAATTTCTGAGCGTATATCCTCCTGGCTACGGTCATCGTAGCAGACATAAACAGTTATGATTTCATATAGATATTTTTAAATAGTCCACGAAAGGCCTCCCATTCGTCTCTAAAAATATTTCAGGTTTTTAATGAGGGGGTGCCGAATGGATGCTCAAGCCCCTTTTTGAAGAAACGTAAGCGCTTTGCAATATAGACTATCGGCTTCAGGTCCTGGGTATAATTCTTACTATTTATGTACCGCCCATCTGACTGGGTTGCCCCAGCCACTCTGGGTGGCTTCCAACAAAATATTAAAAGACCAAAACCCTCAAACCTTCCTGTGCGGCCTGTTGTTGTTGTTGTTTAGTCGTTTAGTCGTGTCCGCCTCTTGGTGACCCCCTGGACCAGAGCACACCAGGCACTCCTGTCTTCCACTGCCTCCCGCAGTTTGGTAGAACTCATGCTGGTAGCTTTGAGAACACTGTCCCACCATCTCGTCCTCTGTCGTCCCCTTCTCCTTCTGCCCTCCATCTTTCCCAACATCAGGGTCTTTTCCAGGGAGTCTTCTCTTCTCATGAGGTGGCCAAAGTCTTGGAGCCTCAGCTTCAGGATCTGTCCTTCCAGTGAGCACTCAGGGCTGATTTCCTTCCGAATGGAGAGGTTTGATCTTCTTGCAGTCCATGGAGCTCTCAAGAGTCTCCTCCAGCACCAGATTTCAAAAGCATCCATTCTTCGTCCATCAGCCTTCTTGATGGTCCAGCTCTCACTTCCATACATCACTACTGGGAAAACCAGAGCTTTAACTATACGGACCTTTGTTGGCAAGGTGATGTCTCTGCTTTTTAAGATGCTGTCTAGGTTTGTCATCGCTTTTCTCTCAAGAAGCAGGCGTCTCTTAATTTCGTGGCTGCTGTCACCATCTGCAGTGATCATGGAGCCCAAGAAAGTAAAATCTCCCACTGCCTCCATTTCTTCCCCTTCTATTTGCCAGGAGGTGATGGGACCAGTGGCCATGATCTTTGTTTTTTGGATGTTGAGCTTCAGACCATATTTTGCGCTCTCCTCTTTCACCCTCATTAAAAGGTTCTTTAATTCCTCCTCACTTTCTGCCATCAAAGTTGTGTCATCTGCAGATCTGAGGTTGTTGATATTTCTTCTGCCAATCTTAATTCCGGCTTGGGATTCATCCAGTCCAGCTTTTTGCGGCCTAGCATGAGACAATGTAAAATTGTCCGATTTTTCTTTTAAAGAAGCAAACCATCTGAGCAAGCTTCAGTCGAATGTGCATTCTGGGGGAAAATGCTTCCGCCGAGGTATTCCGGAGAGCTGGCTTTTTAAGATCTCTGCCCCGAGGACCTTGCAAATCTGTAAATGGAGAGGGACACTAGCGCCAGAGTTGAAATGAAGGCAGCGGAGCCTAAGAGGTTAAGCCAAAGGGGTCAATTTCTGAGTCTGTCCTTTGTTTGTCTGCGATCTAGCTGCAATTCTGAGCTCCGAGAAATAGATTTGTAAGATCCTGTGGGATTTTCCTAACCCACCTGACCCCGTCCGCTGTTGACCAACCACCGGTCTTTGTGTCTGTTTGAGTCCGCTAACCTCAAATACAGATTTCCCCTTTCACAGCCGCCTGTCAATATTTGCCACTGAGAGAAGTGGAATGCAAAGGTAGATAGGGAAAGAGGGATAGATGATTGAGGAGCAAAGGTAAGCCCTGGATTTTCAGGCTTATGAGAATAAAACTGCTGCATGGAGGCACTGTTTACCTGCTCCTATAACTCCCATAAGCCCCCGCTGGCGCAGGTTTTGGATTTCATTATTATTGATAATAACATTTCTATACACCCTTCACCCGAGGATCCACAAGGCGGTTTGCAATATAAAACACGCAAAAATACACAGCATAATAACAAACAAAACAGGTTTCCAGCTTTCGGACTACAACTCCCATCGTCCACCGCTAAGCTAGCAGTGGACGATGGGCGTTGTAGTCCAAGACGCATAGAGGGCACCAAGTTGGGGGCTGCACTCTTAGACCCAAGTCGACGTGTTTTTTAAATTTATTTTATTCTTTTGTTTTGCAAGGGTTCTATTCTGCTTGGTTGCAACGGAACTTCAAAGAAGAATAAAACAGGGAGACTATATATTAAAAAACAAGCATAAAACGTTCAGAAAATAAAATCAAGGATAAGCTAATAAGCGGATGAAAAAACACATGCCTACATTCCGCATGTCTGGGTAGGCTTGCAATATAAAACACATAAAAATACACAGCATAATAACAAACAAAACAATACCCCCCCCCAGCCGACCGGTTTCCAGCTTTCGGACTACAACGCCCATCGTCCACCGCTAAGCTAGCAGTGGACGATGGGCGTTGTAGTCCGAGACGCGTAGAGGGCACCAAGTTGGGGGCTACACTCTTAGACCCAATTCCACGTGCAAATTCCTTCATTGCAAGGGGTTGGACTAGATGACTTCCGGGGTCCCTTTCCCCCCTCTACAATTCTAGGATCGTGCTGCGGCGTCGTGCCCTATCGAGCGAAAGGAAAGCCCCGTAAAGATAGCATTGCAGCAGTCCAGCCCAACAGCAGCCGGCCTCTCCCGGTCCAGCCTTATTTATTTCCGTAGCTCCATCCTGCAAAATCTCCCGGCCTCGATTCCGCTACTTGGCAGCGGGAGGGGAGACCTCCAAAATCCTGGCCGGCAGCTGCCAGCCCGTGCTGGCGACACCACAGAGAGAGAGGGAGCCGACTCCAGATAAGGCCGCTTCCGGTGTCCGGCCCCGGATAGGATTTCAGCCTTTGTTGCTTTCTCAGTGTCCTTGTGGTTATCGGAAACCCCCGGTCCGTCGCGAGCCGGCCAGAGGCAGATCTTGGGAGATGTTTTCTTTGCGAGAGGCAGCCGAGAATTCCCTGTTTTTGAAGTTTCTCTGGACCGAGCGGTTTTCCTTGGGGGCCTCTGCCAGCCGGCGAGGGAACTGGAGAGTTCTGGCTCCACCTGGAATCTAGGTGTGTCTTTGGGGAGGGTACACCTGTTCGCTGGAAGAGGTGGGGCCCGGGGTGCGGAAGAGGAAGGAAAACCAGAGGCGACAGGGGGGAGAAAACCTGGAATATAAATATATATATTCTGGAAGCCTGCCTTCGGTCGGGCCTGGGCAAATCTCCTCGGGGCTGCGGACAGGTGAGCACACCTGTTTCCCACCTGGCAAAGATGTTTGGCCCAAGCTGGCTCTGAGCACCATGGCCGTGCGATTTCAGGCAAGTAGATTTTGCGTTCTGTGTTAGCCTTCACCTCACGACCTACTTCCAGCCTGCAAAGAAATACGGGCTTATCTCTGAGCCGGGAAACGAGGAGGTTTGTCCGCCCAGCTTAACAACATTCTTGTTTTCTCTATTTTTTTCTGGCAAGGCGGTTGCGGAGGGAAACGTGTAACCTGAGCCGCGTTTAATTGAAAGGACAGGAGCCTGGGAACCGTAGCGTGTAGCTGCACGCTACAGTTCCCCAGATTATTTTTCCCCTGGGGTGTGTGTGCTTTAAATTTGCAGCCTTAATCTCACGGCCATTTGAGGCAGGCGCCTAGCTGTCGACTTTCCCCTTTTCTCGCGAGGAATCCTATTTGGAATAAGGGAATTTAAAAAAGGGAAACGTTGACAGCTATGGGCAGGTGGGTTGTTAATTTGGGGGTGAGGGCCTGGCGCTCTGGACATGCTCAGAGGTACCTACCACTTTTCTTTCTGGGTTAGAGTGTTTAGATTAATCCAGGGCGTCCTTTGGACACGGAGTTTGAAAGCTGTGTCTCTGGGTGCGTGCAGAGTGCATTTTGCCACGAGTCAAGAGGACTGGGGTTGTGGGGGTTTTTGGGTGGGGGGATCCTGGGTTTTGCGGATGAAAAAGGCGGATTGCTTCTTTCTCGTGGGGAAAACTGCAGTTTAGGAGTCAACCTCTCCCTGCAACCGAAGTTTTCCACCTTGCTTCCTTGTAAAACAGACAGAAATCCAACAGGTGTGTCTTGTCTCCTGGCATGGAGAAACTGCCTGTTGTGGCCTCTTGGCCTGATATTAACCCTGCCGTTTCGAAAGGGCAGAGGAGCGAAGCTCTGTTTGGGTGTTGGCTATGCGTGAACCGCTCTCACTAGGACAACAAAGGGGACTTCCTGTAGTTTCAGTGTCCCAGGAATGTGGGATTGGCCTTTCTGTGAGAGTGGCTGTTTACCCATTTGGGGCCTGGCTCTCCAGGTGAGGACAAGGGTGGCGCTGTGGGTTAAACCACAGAGCCTAGGGCTTGCTGATCAGAAGGTCGGCGGTTCGAATCCCCGCAATGACGGGGTGAGCTCCCGTTGCTCGGTCCCTGCTCCTGCCCACCTAGCAGTTTGAAAGCACATCAAAGTGCAAGTAGATAAATAGGTACCTCTCCGGCGGGAAGGTAAACGGCATTTCCATGCGCGGCTCTGGTTCGCCAGAAGCGGCTCAGTCCTGCTGGCCACACGACCCAGAAGCTGTACGCCGGCTCCCTCGGCCAGTAAAGCGAGATGAGCGCCGCAACCCCAGAGTCGGTCACGACTGGACCTAATGGTCAGGGGTCCCTTTAGCTTTTACATCCAGGTGAGCGATTCAGGAAACCTTGAGAGCGTTTGAGAGCCTCCTCCATTTGTACGGACTTCAAGAGGCATGAGGGGAATGTCGCTGAGTGGGTAGAGCGCCGGCGTTTGCAAGCGCCGGAGGTTGCAGGTTGCATCCTCCTCCCTGGTTAAGAATGTGATTTTTTTTGGAGGGGAGAGACCCCTCTCTCAGCCTGAGACGCTGGAGAACGGCTGTCGGTCAGAGCAGGCAGTATTGGGGCAAGGCGGCGACCGCAGAATTACACATGGGTATCCGAAGAGACCTGTGGATCAGACCATCCACATACCCCAATGGCAAACCCGCAATCTGGACCCAAACTAGACACCCCTCTCCCCTCCTTTGTGTCCAGAAACTGGCGTTCAGGAGCCTTGCTGCCCCCAACCGGGGAAGCCGGCTATAGCCATCATGCCTAGTGGTCACCGAAAGCCAGACTCCCCTCCTCCGTGAATTTCCCTTGCCCTCTTTTAAAGCCATCCAAGTCGAGGACCATCCCGGCCTCCTGTGGCGGGGAGTTCCATAGTTTAACTACGAGCTGTGCAAATCGTTAAGAGTTGGAAGGGGTCGCCTTGGAGCCCCGGCAAAGAAGGGATTTCTTTTATGGAAAGATGTTCGGCTGGGCACATATAATATTTTTATCTTAGGCCGGGCACATATAATGTTTTTGCCCGCAGTTAACCGGAAGCTGTATGCCGGCTCCCTCGGCCAGTAAAGCGAGATGAGTGCCGCAAGCCCAGAGTCAGCCACAACTGGACCTAATGGTCAGGGGTCTCTTTACCTTTACCTTTTAACCCTCCACCGAAGTATTTCGTAGACCCCTCTTTCTTTCTTTCTTTCTTTCTTTCTTTCTTTCTTTCTCTCTCCCTCTCTCTCTCTCTCTCTCTCCCTCTTTCTCTTTCTTTCTCTCTCTCTCTCTCTCTCTCTCTCCCCCTCTCTTTCTTCCCCTTTCTCTTTCTTTCTTTCTTTCTTTCTTTCTTTCTTTCTTTCTTTCTTTCTTTCTCCCTCTCTCCCCCCTCTTTCTTTCTTTCTTTCTTTCTTTCTCCCTCTCTCCCCCCTCTTTCTTTCTTTCTTTCCCTCTCTCTCTCTCTCTCTCTCTCTCTGCCTCTTTCTTTCTTTCGTTCTTTCTCTCCCCCCCCTTCTCTTCCTCTCCCTTTCAGCAACATTCGCCACATCCTTTCTTCAGCCACCTTGACCTAATTTCACCACGAATTATTCCCGCCCCCCCCTTCTTCCAAAACTTCTTGGAATGCTTTATCTGCCTGCTGGCAGTTAAGTTATTTATTTCTTTAAAGAGAGCCAGGTTTTTCAGCCAAAGAAAGAGCTGATCCGCTTATAGAAATACCTCCATGCTTCTGAGTGGCAGATTTCAAGGCGTCATTATCGCCTTAGACCCCCACCTGAGGTAAGCCAATTATTACAGACTCTATATACCCTCCGGAAAATAAAATAAATTAAATAAATCGGGGCTAGTAAAAAAAGCTCGTTTTTAAAAGCAAGCGTAAACAGCTCCCTTCTTCAATTAGAAGTAAATAAAAAATTGGCTTGGTTTGCATTGATTTTGGGGAGGGGACAGATAGCGTTTTGTCACACGTGATAGTGCTTTGTTTTGCAGCAGCAAATCCCACGCTAGGGGTCATTTAGGGAAATAAAAAGGGCTGATTTTATAGAATGGTAGAGTTGCAAGGGACCCCTAGAGTCATCTAGTCTGACCCCCCGCGATGAAGGCATCGTTATTGCCGCCGTACAAATCTATGCTTAAGGTTGAATCCTGACAAGACAGCTGTACTGTTTTGGGGGGACAGGGGGCGGGCAGGTTTGGGGGACTCCCTGGTCCTGAATGGGGTGACTATGCCCCCAAAGGACCAGCTGCACAGCCTGGGGGTCATTCTGGACTCACAGCTGTCCATGGAGGTGCAGGTCAATTCTGTGTCTAGGGCAGCTCCATCTGGTATGCAGGATGAGACCCTCCCTGCCCGCAGACTGTCTGGCCAGAGTGGCGCATACTCTGGTTATCTCCCGCTTGGACTACTGCAATTCGCTCTCCGTGGGGCTACCTTTGAAGGTGACCCGGAAACCACAACTAATCCAGAATGCGGCAGCCAGACTGGGGACTGGGAGTGGCTGCTGGGACCACATAACACTGGTCCTGAGAGATCTGCATTGGCTCCCAGGACGTTTCCAAGCACAATTCAAAGTGTTGGTGCTGACCTTGAAAGCCCTAAATGGTCCAGTATCCATGAAAGAGCATCTCCACCCCCATTGTCCGGCCCGGACACTGAGGTCCAGCGCTGAGGGCCTTCTGGCGGTTCCCTCCCTGCGAGAAGCGAGGTTGCAGGGAACCAGACAGAGGGCCTTCTCGGTGGTGGCACCCACCCTGTGGAACGCCCTCCCATCAGTTTTCAAGGAAATAAACTATCTGACTTTTAGAAGACATCTGAGGGCAGCCCTGTTTAGGGAAGTGTTTGATGTTCTGTTGTGCTTTTAATATTTAGAATGAATTGATTTTAGAATGTATTTCAATTAATGGATTGTGATTTTATGTTATTAGCAGCTCTGAGCCCTGTTTCGGCTGGGGCAGGCGGGATATAAATAAATTATTGTTATTATTATTAATCTGCTGGGAGCCGCCCATAGTGGCTGGGGAAACCCAGCCAGATGGGCAGGGTATAAATAATAAATTGTGGTGGTGGTGGTTGTTAACGCAATTGTAGAAATCTATGGTGCTTTTGGGGTCTGGTCGCCTCTTCTCAAAGCGGACATTGGAAAAAGTTCAGGAAGGGGCGACTCGGATGATCGAGGGGATTGAAAGGTTTGGGACTATTTAGTTTTAAAGTAAAGGGGCGTGAGGAGCAACATGACAAAAGTCTATAAAATTATTAGGGGACCTTTTAGTTATTAGGGGACAACAGAGGACGAGATGGTTGGACAGTGTTCTCGAAGCTACAAACATGACTTTGACCAAACTGCATCAGGCAGTGGAAGACAGGAGTCATTTTGCCAACAAAGGTCCATATAGTTAAAGCTCTGGTTTTCCCAGTAGTGATGTATGGAAGCGAGAGCTGGACCATCAAGAAGGCTGATCGCCGAAGAATGGATGCTTTTGAATTCTGGTGCTGGAGGAGACTCTTGAGAGTCCCATGGACTGCAAGAAGATCCAACCTCTCCATTCTGAAGGAAATCAGCCCTGAGTGCTCACTGGAAGGACAGATCCTGAAGCTGAGGCTCCAAGACTTTGGCCACCTCAGGAGAAGAGAAGACTCCCTGGAAAAGACCCTGATGCTGGGAAAGATGGAGGGCGCAAGGAGAAGGGGACGACAGAGGATGAGATGGTGGGACAGTGTTCTCGAAGAGACCAGCATGAGTTTGACCAAACTGCGGGAAGACAGGAGGGCCTGGCGTGCTCTGGTCCAGGGGGTCACAAAGAGGCGGACACAACTAAACGACTAAACAACAACAAGTTATTAGAGTCTGGCTGAGAAAGGAGCAGCAAGCAAAAGATTTCCCTCATTGCCACCTCACCTGGTAGCAGCTATTCCCCAATGCCCGGAGCATCAACTTCCATAAATACACAACTCTTATTACTGAGGGGACGTGCGTGGAACAGGTCTTGGTGTTTCGATTTCTGGGAATGGAGTTGAGAGACCTAACCTGGGAGAAAACAGCAAAGACCTGATGAAGAGAGCAAAGCAGAGGTTATATTTTCTGAGAATCCTCCGGGAAAACAATCTCTCAAAGGAGCTGTTGATGGCATTTTACCATTGTACTGTGGAGAGTGTATTAACTTATGGTCTGTGTGTGTGGTTTGGGAGCTGCACGGCCAGGGAAAAAACAATGCTGTCCAGGGTTGTAAAGACTGCGGAGAGAATAATTGGGTGCGCTCTTCCCACCTTGGATCAAATCTATGCTTCCAGGTGCCATAAGAAAGTGGCAGAGATAGCGCAGGATAGTGCGCACCCCGGAAATGATCTCTTTCAGCTTCTGCCTTCTGGAAGAAGGTATAGGTTTATAAAGACCAGGACTAGCCGTCTGAGAAACAGTTTCTATCCAAATGCGATTTTGGTTTTAAACGCAGTGTAAGGTAGTCTCTAGGGGTTAAACCACAGAGCCTAGGACTTGCCGATCGGAAGGTCAGCGGTTCAAATCCCCACGACAGGGTGAGCTCCCGTTGCTCAGTCCCTGCTCCTGCCCACCTAGCAGTTCGAAAGCACGTCAAAGTGCAAGTAGATAAATAGGTACCGCTCTGGCGGGAAGATAAATGGCGTTTCCGTGCACTGCTCTGGTTCGCCAGAAGCGGCTTAGTCCTGCTGGCCACATGACCCGGAAGCTGTACGCCGGCTCCCTTGGCCAATAAAGCGAGATGAGCGTCGCAACCCCAGAGTCGGCCACGACTGGACCTAATGGTCAGGGGTCCCTTTACCTTTAAGGTAGTCTCTATGGGAGTATATTGTATTTAATTATGGGGTATCAGAGTTTTTAGGGGGCTAACCAGGCTGGGATAGCTGGGATAGCAGGCTTGTTGGTTTCTGAATATCTGGTGTAGATTTTCAGTTTTGTTGTTCTGTATGGGACAATGACAATAAAGATTATCGTATTGTACAGTGGTACCTCGGGTTACAGACGCTTAAGGTTACATATGCCTCAGGTTACAGACTCCGCTAACCCAGAAATAGTGCTTCAGGTTAAGAACTTTGCTTCAGGCTGAGAACAGAAATTGTGCTCCGGCGGCGCAGCAGCAGCGGAGGCCCCATTAGCTAAAGTGGTGCTTCAGGTTAAGTACATTTTCAGGTTAAGTACAGATCTCCGGAACGAATTAAATACTTAACCAGAGGTACCACTGTATCATATCTGAGCTGTGGTGTGCCCTGGAGGGATCCTGTTGATCCCTTTTCAGGAGAAAAAGGCCGCTTGTGATCTTCTAGCCGCTGTTTGGCTCGTGCTTCTGTGAGGTCACGGAATGTCCCCAAACATTCCAAGTTGGCAGGGGAGGAGAAAGGGAGCCGTCGAGATGCCAGCGGTTCGCTTGCCGCGAGGAGCGTGTGGTTGTTAGTTTGGCTGGGACAAAACTCTCGCGAACGGGGGTCCCAGGGGTGAGAGCAACTTTGTGGGGGAAATCTTGAGCTCGAGGGCAACACGATTCCTCCATTTTCACGGGGTCAGCCTAGATGACCCCCGGGGTCCCAACGATACGATTCTGCGATTCTATGCCAGAAGGGAAGGGTTGCTGTAAGGGGCAGGGTATTGGGTTGTTGTTTTTATTTTGCTTATATATTTGTGGTTTTGTATTTTGGTTTCGTTCTGCAAACCACCCTGAGACCTCTGGGTATAGGATGGTATATAAATAATAATAATAATAATAATAATAGGCGATGGATTAAGGAAAGGGGGTATGTGGGTGGTGTTTTTTTAAAATTTAATCTTCATTAAACATCAATCAACATCAATTTACACATAACTCATAATTTTAACTTAGACAATACTTATAATACAAACCAAATTACGACACCAACACACCTTCGACACGAACTTCCGATTCTTCTCATTGTACTATTTTACATTTTGTTAATCTGTACACAGTTCATTATTGTTATTATTTTTTCTCCATTTCTTATCAAGAACATTCTGCTATAGACTTTCTTTGTATTTCAAGATTCATTCTAAGTCTGCCAGGAGTTGACCGTTGTCACAATGGTTTTTAAGGTATTCTTTAAACATTGTCCAGTCTTTATTAACTTTCTGGTACTGAGTTTCCTCTTAATCTCCCTGTCATCCTTGCGAGTTGTAAATATTCTCTCATTTTTGCTTGCCAGTTGGTTTTTGTGGGGTTATGTTATCACTTTTCCAATGATTTGCTATTAAAATTCTAGCCGCTGTGGTTGTGTTCATGAAAAGAGGTTTACGATTTCTCTTGATTTCCATGGACATACCGTATTTTTTACTCTATAAGACTCACTTTTTCCCTCCTAAAAAGTAAGGGGTAAATGTCTGTGCGTCTTATGGAGCGAATGGAGGCTGCGCAGCTATCCCAGAAGCCAGAACAGGAAGAGGGATTGCTGCTTTCGCTGTGCAGCAATCCCTCTTGCTGTTCTGGCTTCTGAGATTCAGAATATTTTTTTTCTTGTTTTCCTCCTCCAAAAACTAGGTGCGTCTTGTGGTCTGGTGCGTCTTACAGAGCGAAAAATACGGCAATTCCTAATAGGAAGGCCTCAGGTTTTTTTGGGAGAAGAGAATTTAAATATCTTTTAAAATATCATTATATATGCTATCCCAAAATTCTCTTACGCTTCCACCACATGTGCATAAATGTAGTGAGTTAGTTGGCAATGGAGAGTCGAAGGAAAGGACAGAGCAGGTGAGGAAGCGGAAAATCATAGAATTATAGAATTTCAAGGGACCCTCAAAGGGACGCAGGTGGCGATGTGGGTTAAACCACAGAGCCTAGGCCTTGCCGATCAGAAGGTCGGCAGTTCGAATCCCCGCAACGACGGGGTGAGCTCCCGTTGCTCAGTCCCTGCTGCTGCCCACCTAGCAGTTCGAAAGCACCCCAAAGTGTAAGTAGATAAATAGGTCCCGCTCCGGCGGGAAGGTAAACGGCATTTCCATGTGCTGCCCTGGTTTGCCAGAAGCAGCTTAGTCCTGCTGGCCACATGACCTGGAAGCTGTACGCCGGCTCCCTCGGCCAGTAAAGCAAGATGAGCGCCGCAACCCCAGAGTCGGCCACGACTGGACCTAATGGTCAGGGATCCCTTTACCTTTAAGGTAGTCTCTATGGGAGTATATTGTATTTAATTATGGGGTATCAGAGTTTTTAGAGGGCACACAGGCTGGGATAGCTGGGATAGCAGGCTTGTTGGTTTCTGAATATCTGGTGTAGATTTTCAGTTTCAGATTATCGTATTGTACAGTGGTACCTCAGGTTACAGATGCTTCAGGTTACATACGCCTCAGGTTACAGACTCCGCTAACCCAGAAATAGTGCTTCAGGTTAAGAACTTTGCTTCAGGCTGAGAACAGAAATCGTGCTCCGGCGGCGCAGCAGCAGCGGGAGGCCCCATTAGCTAAAGTGGTGCTTCAGGTTAAGTACAGTTTCAGGTTAAGTACAGACCTCCGGAACGAATTAAATATTTAACCAGAGGTACCACTGTATCGTATCTGAGCTGCGGTGTGCCCTGGAGGGATCCTGTTGATCTCTTTTCAGGAGAAAAAGGCCGCTTGTGATCTTCTAGCCGCTGTTTGGCTCGTGCTTCTGTGAGGTCACGGAATGTCCCCAAACATTCCAAGTTGGCAGGGGAGGAGAAAGGGAGCCGTCGAGATGTCAGCGGCTTGCTTGCCACGAGGAGTGTGGAATTGTTAGTTCAGCTGGGACAAAACTCTCACGAACGGGGGTCCCTGGGGTGAGAGCAACTTTGTGGGGGAGATCTTGAGCTCGAGGCGCAACACGATTCCTCCATTTTCACGGGGTCAGCCTAGATGACCCTCGGGGAACCCAACGACACAATTCTGTGATTCTATGCCTGAAGGGAAGGGTTGCGGAAGTAAGGGGCAGGGTATTGGGTTGTTGTTTTTATTTTGATTATATATTTTGTGGTTTTGTATTTTGGTTTCGTTCTGCGAACCGCCCTGAGACCTCTGGGTATAGGATGGTATATAAATAATAATAATAATAATAATAATAGGCGATGGATTAAGGAAAGGGGGTATGTGGGTGGTGTTTTTTTAAAATTTAATCTTCATTAAACATCAATCAACATCAATTTACACATAACTCATCATTTTAACTTAGACAATACTTATAATACAAACTACATTACAGCACCAACACAGCTTCGACATGAACTTCCGATTCTTCTCATTGTACTAATTTACATTTTGTTAATCTGTACACAGTTCATTATTGTTATTATTTTTTCTCCATTTCTTATCAAGAACATTCTGCTATAGACTTTCTTTGTATTTCAAGATTCATTCTAAGTCTGCCAGGAGTTGACCGTTGTCACAATGGTTTTTAAGGTATTCTTTAAACATTGTCCAGTCTTTATTAACTTTCTGGTACTGAGCTTCCTCTTAATCTCCCTGTCATCCTTGCAAGTTGTAAATATTCTCTCATTTTTGCTTGCCAGTTGGTTTTTGTGGGGTTATGTTATCACTTTTCCAATGATTTGCTATTAAAATCCTAACCGCTGTGGTTGCGTTCATGAAAGAGGTTTACGATTTCTCTTGATTTCCATGGACATACTGTATTTCTTGCTCTATAAGACTCACTTTTTCCCTCCTAAAAAGTAAGGGGTAAATGTCTGTGCGTCTTATGGAGCGAATGGAGGCTGCGCAGCTATCCCAGAAGCCAGAACAGCAAGAGGGATTGCTGCTTTCACTGTGAAACAATCCCTCTTGCTGTTCTGGCTCCTGGGATTCAGAATATTTTTTTCTTGTTTTCCTCCTCCAAAAACTAGGTGTGTCTTATGGTCTGGTGCATCTTACAGAGCGAAAAATACGGCAGTTCCTAATAGGAAGGCCTCAGGTTTTTTTGGGAGAAGAGAATTTAAATATCTTTTAAAATATCATTATATATGCTATCCCAAAATTCTCTTACGCTTCCACCACATGTGCATAAATGTAGTGAGTGTTAGTTGGCAATGGAGAGTCGAAGGAAAGGACAGAGCAGGTGAGGAAGCTGAAAATCATAGAATTATAGAGTTGCAAGGGACCCTCAAAGGGACGCAGGTGGCGCTGTGGGTTAAACCACAGAGCCTAGGACTTGCCGATCAGAAGGTTGGCGGTTCGAATCCCCGCGACGGGGTGAGCTCCCGTTGCTCAGTCCCTGCTCCTGACAACCTAGCAGTTCAAAAGCACGTCAAAGTGCAAGGAGATAAATAGGTACCACTCTGGCAGGAAGGTAAACGGCGTTTCCGTGCGCTGCTCTGGTTTGCCAGAAGCGGCTTAGTCCTGCTGGCCTCATGACCCAGAAGCTGTATGCCGGCTCCCTTGGCCTATAGAGCGAGATGAGCGCTGCAACCCCAGAGTCGTCTGCGACTGGACCTAATGGTCAGGGGTCCCTTTACCTTTACCTTTTAAGGGACCCTCAAGGGGCATCTAAGTCCAACCCCCTCCAATGTGTAAAAGGGGCTTTTTAAGAGAGAAAACAGAAAGTAAATCAGACATTGATTTGACATAAAGGGCTAATTCTTTGGCTGCCTGCTCTCTTTCTGATTGTGTATATCCCTAAAGTTGTTTTATAACGTTTTCCTTCTTTTCCTAGGTTGCAGACATGGAGGAGATGATAATCTGGGAACAGTATACAGTAACGCTAAGCAGGGTGAGTGATTTGAGAAATAAGCAGAATAACAACAACAACAATCTTTATTACGGTCCAGAGACCCAACAAATTGTTACAAAGCAATACACAATTCATACAGCCTACCTCCAGGTTAAACAAGCATTTTGTTTAGAATATAGGGCTCATTTGTTCTTGCAACCACCGATAAAAATTTTGCCGCTGCTAACGTTCTAGCGTTTGTCAGGTCTTCCAATAGGAACCTGACATAGTGAGCCTCTGATTTTCCCGGTAAAGGGACCAGCAAGGGTTATATCAGTTCAGCCCTGGCCTGCTCGTATTTTGCACAATGCAACAAAATACGTTTTATGGAATCGATGTCTTGAGCACACGAGCCAAGTCTGTCCTGGTAGGGAACTCCTCTCAACACTGCAGAAGGAAAGACGTTTAGTCTGGCTTTGGTGAAAAGCCTTCAATAGTTTGGTATTGCCAGGTTTTTAATGTAAGGTGTTAATTTAAAGACATGCCCATATTGTACTCCTACTGCCAGCGGACTACAGACTGCGTGTGATCGAGATTGCAAGTCACTGTGTGCATTATCCCATAATCTTTGCTTTAACGTATTTTGGGCGCCTTCATAACCCAGGTAATACAGTTGGGGGGTGACAGACCAATAAGCAGAATAAGCCCAAGAAATAAGCGGATGGTTTTCTGATTTGTGTGTGTTTTTGCTTTAAAAAAATATATTAATGCTTGAAAGGAGAAGGAAAATATAGTATACAGCAGGCATGCCCAAAGTCCGTTTTGGGGACCCAATCCGGCCCACCGGTCGGTTTAATCCAGACCCTGTGGCAGATTATCTCCTGGGGTAAAATCCTAAAAAAAAAACCTCCACAATTCCAACCACGGCCCTTCACTTCATCAAATCTGGAAAAAAAAGACCTGGTGAGCTTTCCCTTCCCCTCCCCGGCGCATCCACAAAGAAGTTTGCAGAAGCTTCTTCACCCCTTTTTTGCTCAACCAACAGACCAACAAACTGTGGTTTGATCTTAAGTCCAGTTTTCTGGAACCATGGAAACCATGATTGGTGAACTCACAACCCGTGGTTTGCTCTTAAGTCCAGTGTTTTGGAAGCGAACGAAGAGGAAACCATGGTTGGTAAACCCACAAACCATGGTTTGATCTAAACTCCAGTTTTCTGGAAGCAAACGGACGGAAAACCATAGTTGCTAAACCCAGAAACCATGGTTTGATCTTCAGTCGAGTTTTCTGGAAGTGAGCGAACTGGAAACCATGGTTAGGGAACCCACAAACCATGGTTTGATCTTAAGTCCAGTTTTCTGGAAGCAAGAGAATTGGAAACATTAGTTGGTGAACCCAGAAACCATGGTTTAAGCTTAAGTCCAGTTTTCTGGAAGCAAACAAACTGGAATCAAATTAAATTGGAGTGCAGAAGGGAACTGACATCTGCTTTGGGCCTCTTTCCATGCAGGATCCCCGGAGGGGCTTTGGCATTGCCATATCGGGAGGCCGGGATCGCCCCAGCGGCGTCGACGGAGACACATCCATCATCATCTCCGACGTGGTGCCCGGGGGCCCAGCTGATGGCCGGCTCCAGTGAGTAGCCTTAAACCAGGCAGCTTTAGCAGGCTGCCAGGAAACCATGGTTTGATCTGAAGTCCGGTTTGCTAGAAGCGAGCAAACTGGAAACTGTGGTTGGTGAACCCAGAAACCATGGTTTGATCTTAAGTCCAGTTTGCTGGAAGCAAGCAAACTGGAAATCGTGGCTTGGCAAACCCACAAACCATGGTTTGATCTTAAGTCCAGTTTGCTGGAAGCGAGCAAACTGGAAAATGTGGTTGGTGAACCCATAAACCATGGTTTGATCTTAAGTCCAGTTTGCTGGAAGCGAGTGAAGAGGAAACCATGGTTCGTGAACCCAGAAACCATGGTTTGATCTGAAGTCCAGTTTTCTGGAAGTGAGAACACTGGAAACCATGGTTGGTGAACCCAGAAACCGTGGTTTGCTCTTAAGTCCAGTGTTTTGGAAGCGAACGAAGAGGGAACCATGGTTGGTGAACCCAGAAACCATGGTTTGATCTGAAGTCCAGTGTGCTGGAAGCGAGCAAACTGGAAACCGTGGCTTGGCAAACCCAGAAACCATGCTTTGATCTTAAGTCCACTTTGCTGGAAGCGAGCAAACTGGAAACCGTGGCTTGGCAAACCCACAAACCATGGTTTGATCTTAAGTCTATTTTGCTGGAAGTGAACAAACTGGAAACCGTGGCTTGGCAAACCCACACAGCAGCCAGGAAAGAGGGAAATGAGCTTTCTATGGAATCCTCGAAAGGTTTTTTTTTAATGGTTTGGGAGAGTCAGAATTTTTTTGTTTGCTGATTGCTCTTGGCCCGTCTCACAAGGCTTTCATCTTTTTCAGGACCCGGGACAAGATAGCCATGGTGAATGGAATCTCCATGGAAAATGTGTCCTCCTCCTTTGCTATCCACACCCTGAAAGGCTGCGGGAAAGCCGCCAACATTGTGAGTAAGAGCTCCGGAAGAGACATGCCTTTAAATTAAGCAACAGCTCAGTGGGTAATAGCATGAGACTCTTAACCTCAGGGCTGTGGGTTCGAGTCCTGCACGGGGCAAAAGAGTCCTGCAGTTTCACGGGGTTGGCGCCTACCGACACTACAATTCCCGGATTTCGATCGTCTCCCTGCAGATTTTGGGGCGGCTCATTTCCCAGTGAGAGAACGGCAGCTCTGTGTGCGCTGGTAACAATTGTTGAATTTGTTGGGTGGGACCCCAAGAGGTCATCAAGTCCAACCCGCCCTGCGACGCGTTCAGACATTGGCCTTTCTCCGGAGGTGAAGTCAAACTGTTGGAAGGTTGCAGCGCCTGTTGTGGTTGTAGAGACTGAAACAGGGTATTCCTGACAGAACATAGAACTATTATTATTATTATTATTATTATTATTATTATTACAGTGGTACCTCTGGTTACATACGTTTTTTAGGAGGAAAAAGTGAGTCTTATAGAGCAAAAAATACAGTATTTAGCTGTATGCATACACAGAAACGGAGGCTTTGAGGGAAAGCAGGCCTGCGTTGTCCGAGCCGGTTATTATCCGACGGAACAGAGTTTCCACTCCTATCGCTGATTCAAGGCCGTATAACTCCGACGTTCTCGGCGCATTCTTAACAAAATCTGAGTTAGCAGATTCCCCCAACCGCAGCCTGTCGCACACAATTTTTGTGTCTTTTTTTACAATGTAGGCTACCGTATTTTTTGCTCTATAAGACTCGCTTTTTCCCTCCTAAAAAGTAAGGGGAAATGTGTGTGCGTCTTATGGAGCGAATGCAGGCTGCGCAGCTATCCCAGAAGCCAGAACAGCAAGAGGGATTGCTGCTTTCACTGCGCAGCGATCCCTCTTGCTGTTCTGGCTTCTGGGATTCAGAATATTTTTCTTCTTGTTTTCCTCCTCCAAAAACTAGGTGCGTCTTGTGGTCTGGTGCGTCTTATAGAGCGAAAAATACGGTAATTAGACACAAACCGGCATATTTAGGACACAGAGAGTATTACAAGCCCGTTTAGGCAAAAGCTTTGTGTCTGCGTCAAGGGTTTCACTCAGGTCGGGCCCCTAGGGTCATCTAGTCCAACCCCGGCTGTGTGGGAATTGCAGAATCCCTGACAAATGGCCGCCCAACCTCTGTTTAAAAACCTCTGGAGGAGAGCCTGCCATCTCCCGAGGGAACTGAAGAGCTCTTTGCGCCGGAAAGTTCTTCCTAGTCATCGATCTGTGGAGTTGGATGCAGTGCCAGATTTACGTATACAGTGGTACCTCGGGTTAAGGACTTAATTCGTTCCGGAGGTCCGTTCTTAACCTGAAACTGTTCCTAACCTGAAGCACCACTTTAGCTAGTGGGGCCTCCCGCTGCCACCGCGCGATTTCTGGTCTCATCCTGAAGCAAAGTTCTTAACCTGAAGCACTATTTCTGGCTTAGTGGAGTCTGTAACCTGAAGCGTATGTAACCTGAAGCGTATGTAACCCGAGGTACCACTGTAAGCTAAAGAAGCTATATCTTAGGGCCCCACTCGCAAGAGCATAGGCTTTCTGACTTCTGGATTGATAGCGATCTATTATAATTACCGAGATGTAACTTGTATACAAGGGATGCGGGTGGCGCTGTGGGTCCAACCACAGAGCCTAGGACTTGCCGATCAGAAGGTCGGCGGTTCGAATCCCCACAATGACGGGGTGAGCTCCCGTTGCTCGGTCCCTGCTCCTACCAACCTAGCAGTTCGAAAGCATGTCAAAGTGCAAGTAGATAAATAGGTACCACTCCGACGGGAAGGTAAACGGCGTTTCCGTGCGCTGCTCTGGTTTGCGAGAAGCGGCTTAGTCCTGCTGGCCACATGACCCGGAAGCTGTACGCCGGCTCCCTTGGCCAGTAAAGCGAGATGAGCGCCGCAACCCCCAGAGTCGGCCACGACTGGACCTAATGGTCAGGGGTCCCTTTACCTTTACAACTGAAATTCCAAGACGTATCTGGGAATCAAAATTAAATACTTTTCATACCTGCACTGATCATAGTCATTGTTTGGATGGTGGGCTTTTATCCATTTCCGCAGTCACACAATCCATTTATCCATCAGTAGCAGAACTGGGTTCCACACAGTCACAAAAACAAATGAACCAAAAAAGCCTCAACAACGCAAAATAAAGAGCAAAAACAAAAGCGCCAAACTTAATCCATTCCGGATGTCCGTTTGACTTCTGAAATGTTCAGAAACCGAGGTGTGGCTTCTGATTGGCGCAGGCGCCCTGGAAACAATAGCCGACAACCGCGTCGGGCGTTCGGCTTCCGAAAAATATTCGGAAACCGGAACACTTACTTCCGGGTTTTCGACGTTTGGGAAACAAGGCATTTGAGAACCAAGGCATTTGAGAACCAAGGCATTTGGTAACCAAGGCATTTGAGAACCAAGGCATTTGGTAACCAAGGCATTTGAAAACCAAGGCATTGGTAACCAAGGCATTTGAGAACCAAGGCATTTGGTAACCAAAGCATTTGAAAACCAAGGCATTTGGTAACCAAGGCTTTTGAGAACCAAGGCGTTTGGTAACCAAGACATTTGGTAAGCAAGGCGTTTGGTAAGCAAGGCGTTTGAGAACCAAGGCGTTTGAGAACCAAGGCATTTGAGAACCAAGGCATTTGAGAACCAAGGCATTTGGTAAGCAAGGCGTTTGAGAACCAAGGCGTTTGAGAATCAAGGCATTTGGTAACTAAGGCGTTTGAGAACTAAGGCATTTGGTAACCAAGGCATTTGAGAACCAAGGTACCATTGTATTTCGTTTTCTCCTCTCACAGACGGTCAAGCGCCCCCGGAAAGTGCACCTCCCCGTAGCCAAGCCCAGCCCGCCCAAAAGCCTTCCTCTCTCCAGCCCCGCTTTGCGCGACGGCGACTCCGACGAGGATGCCGGCTACCGGGCGCCTTCCGCACGGGGCGGGTTGGTGGCTGGCGGCCGGCGCCAGGCTGAGGCGGAGCACAACCGCGGCTACGACGGCGATTCGTCCAGCGAGAGGAGCTCCGGGCGCTACCGGGACGAGGAAGACGCCCCCCGCAGGCACCCGGTTCGGAGCAGGAGGCGGAGCCAAGACGGCGGGCACCGGAGGCGGAGCCAAGACAGCGGGTCAGACCGGCAGCGCTTCACCAATGGGTACAGCCACAGGGGCAGCGCTAGCGGGCTGGCCCTGGTATCCGGGTTCAAGAGGCTTCCGCAGCAAGACGTGCCGATGAAACCGGTCCGCTCCGTTCTGGTAAAGAGCAAGGAGAGCGAAGGTGAGCGGGATTTCCACCCCAATTTCCCCCTCCTCTTTTTTCCTTTTACGTAGAGATTCTTCGCCTTTTTTATTAATTTTTCTGTTTTGCAATTTCAGGTAAGCATTTTGCATCCTTAAGATAGATAGATAGATAGATGATATATAGATTAAAAGAATAATTTATATTTATATATTTCAATTTTATATGTTTCACTAATTTTATACATTTCACTAGTTTTACAGCCATCTTGACATTTCGAAACTTGACTTCCTTCCCCGTTTCTGCGGTTCCTTAAATTTATTTCTAATATCTTGTGCATATCCAAATTAACTTAATTTGCTCATTTGTTCATTTTCTTTAAATATACAGTGGTACCTTGGAAGGCAAACGGAATCCGTGCCAGAAGTCCTTTAGAGTTCCAAAACTTTCAGAAACCAAAGCGCGACTTCCGATTGGCTGCAGGAGCTTCCTGCAGCCAATCAGAAGCCCCATCGGATGTTCGGCTTCCAAAAATAGTTCACAAACCGGAACAGTCACTTCCGGGTTTGCGGCGTTCAGGAGCCAAAACATTCGAGAACTAAGCTGTTCGAAAACCAAGGTACGACTGTGTATCAAGAGTAAAACTGCAGGTTATTACAATAATCCTGCCAATGTTCTTATCTGTTTACAACTTATCTGCAAATATTCAATAAACCATTTCCATTCTTTTAGAAAAGTTTTGTTATCTTGATTTCTTATTCTTCCCGTACGTTTCGCCATGCATCCTTAAGATATCAATGACCTCCCTTGGTTCATTTTGCATATCATAAATCCCTGCATATTTTACAAAAACTAGACCAATCGGTTTTCCATTATTACACCCATCGAAACTTAATTTTCACCGTTGAATTTATCTTAATGCTGTCAGCGTTTTCAGCTGTACACAATTATTGCTCATATATTCTAATAAACGTTTTCCAGTCTTCTCTAAACGTATGTTCTTATTGTTCTCTTATTCTATATGTTAAGTCCGCAAGCTGCGCATATTCCATCAGTTTTAAGCTGCCACTCTTCTTTGGTTGGGACCTCGCTCGTTTTCCATTTTTGGGCTAACAAAACATGAGCCACAGTTGTTACACGCATAAATAAATAAAAAAGATTTTTCACTTCCTTTTAATAAGGTGCACAGAACCAAGCATGCAGGTTATGGCATCCGGTGAAAATCAATAGAAGAGGAAGATTGATTTATCCTTTAAAACTGCATATTCCAATTCCCCCTTTTATTTAAATATTCCCGCTGTATTTTAACTACTTTAAACTCCTGGATTTAGATTAATACCGCTATTGCTTTGTCCTGCTTTGCATAATTCTTCAGATATAATTCTGAGAATTTTCCATTCTTCCTTAACAACTCCCATCTTCCGGTTCCTTATTCCTATTTGTCAGTTCTACATATTCCATTGATTTATCTGCCTCCCCCCCCCCTCCGTCCTTCGAAAGCGCTTGAAGAACTCTCGCAGAATCTGCCGTTCATTTCACCCAAATGTCTTCGTTTTTTCCCTCTCCTCCCTCTCCCAAAACCTGACAAAAATACAGAGTTCGGCTTGAAATTGGGGAGCCAAATCTTTATTAAACACATTACGGACACTGGACTGGCGGCGAAGGACAGTTCTTTGCAGGAGGGAGACCTCATACTGAAGGTGAGTTGGGTGGGAGAGCGTCTTCGTTCAAATCTCGGAGGAATTACACCCAGTGGCGTAGCATGGGAGGTGCAGGGGGGGCCGGCCGCACCGGGCGCAACATCTGGGGGGGGGGCGCTTGCACTCGCAGCTCTCTGCCCCTACCTGGCTCACTCACTCTTTCTCACTGCAGTGCTGGCTGTGCGAATCCGATCTGAGTCGCCGGGTCGCCGCCCACTGTGGAGGGGAGGGTGCCAGGCGTGCGGTGCGGTGCGGAGAGAGAGAGAGGGACTATCTGGGGGAGGGACAGTGCAGCGGGGGGGGCACAAATTACTTGCCTTGCCCCGGGTCGCCGCCCACTGTGGAGGGGGGGGTGCCAGGCATGCGGTGCGGTGCGGAGAGAGAGCGAGGGACTATCTGGGGGAGGGACAGTGCAGCGGGAGGGGGCGCAAATTACTTGCCTTGCCCCGGGTGCTGACAACCCACGCTACGCCACTGATTACACCCGCAATTTATGGGAATATTCAGGGTGGCCGGAGAGGATATATTCTTTATTAATATCCTTCCTTTTTTATCTTTGTTTTATCTTTGTTTATTAAATTTTCATACCACATTAAAAAAGGGTAATACAGTGGTACCTCGGGTTAAGTATTTAATTCGTTCTGGAGGTCTGTACTTAACCCGAAACTGTTCTTAACCTGAAGCACCACTTTAGCTAATGGGGCCTCCTGTTGTTGCTGCGCCGCTGGAGCACGATTTCTGTTCTCCTCCTGAAGCAAAGTTCTTAACCTGAAGCACTATTTTTGGGTTAGCGGAGTCTGTAACCTGAAGCGTATGTACCGTATTTTCCGCCCTATAGGACGCACTTTCCCCCCTCCAAAAATGAAAGGGAAATGTGTGTGCGTCCTATGGGGCGAATGCAGGCTTTTGCTGAAGCCTGGAGAGCGAGAGGGGTTGGTGCGCACCGACCCCTCTCGCTCTCCAGGCTTCAGGAAGCTCTCTGCAAGTCTTGCAAGCCCGGCGGGAGGTCCCGCAGGCTCGCAAGGCTTGCCGGCAGCAGCCTGCAGCCCAAAAGCTCGGGGGACAGCGGGGAGGCGCAGCAGTAAGGCGAGATGAGCGCCGCAACCCCAGAGTCGGGCACGACTGGACCTAACGGTCAGGCGTCCCTTTACCTTTACTTAGAAATGCATAAGACAGATAACTAGGAAATGATTATTGTGAGGTTTAACAAGTTAACTCTTTACATTTGGACAACGTTTCCACTGTGGAGAAAAACAACCCTTTCCTTAATAGCAATTTAAACGATTCGTTTAGCTAAAACAATAACATGATGGCATGTTGGAGCTAGTCCTACTGCCAACCTAGCAGTTTGAAAGCACACCAGTGCAAGTAGATAAATAGGTACTGCTTTGGTGGGAAGGTAAACGGCGTTTCCGTGCACTGCTCTGGTTCGCCAGAAGCGGCTTAGTCCTGCTGGCCACACGACCCGGAAGCTGTACGCCGGCTCCCTCGTCCAATAAAGCGAGATGAGCGCCGCAACCCCAGAGTCGGCCATGACTGGACCTAATGGTCAGGGGTCTCTTTACCTTTACTTAGAAATACATAAGACAGATAACTAGGAAATGATTATTGTGAGGTTTAACAAGTTAACTCTTTACATTTGGACAACGTTTCCACTGTGGAGAAAAACAACCCTTTCCTTAATAGCAATTTAAACAATTCGTTTAGTTAAAACAATAACATGATGGCATGTTGGAGCTAGTCCTATACAGTGGTGCCTCGCAAGACGAAAAGAATCCGTTCCGCTAGTCTCTTCGTCTTGCGTTTTTTTTCGTCTTGCGAAGCAAGCCCATTAGCGGATTAGCGCTATTAGCGGCTATTAAGGGATTAGCAGCTATTAAGGGATTAGAGGCTATTAAGGGATTAGAGGCTATTAAGGGATTAGCGGATTAGCTGCTAAAAGGCTATTAGCGGCTTAGTGGATCAGCTGATAAGCGGCTTAGATCAGCTGTTAAGCGGCTTAGAGAACAGCTGTTAAGCGGCTTAGGGGCTGGGGGAAAAGGGGGGGAGGGAAAAAACCCCCGCAGAACTCGCAAGACATTTTCGTCTTGCAAAGCAAGCCCATAGCAAATTCGTTTTGCGAAGCACCTCCAAAACGGAAAACCCTTTCGTCTAGCGGGTTTTCCGTCTTGCGAGGCATTCGTTTTGCGGGGCACCACTGTACATTTCCTGAGCTTCTAACAGCTCTCAGCTTAGTCGGCTGAGCATGAGATGCTGAATCTCCGGGTTCAAGAGAATCTCCTCTCTTTCCAGATCAATGGAGTATCGAGTGAGAACCTGTCCCTGGAGGAGACACGGCGGCTGATCGAGCTCTCGGAAGGGCGGCTGACTCTCGTGGTCCTTCGGGACAATAGCCAATTTCTGGTGAACATTCCCCAAGTCAGAGACAGCGAGAGCGAAAGCTCCCATCTGGATGGTGAGTGAGGGGCAGGGAGGCGAGGGCACGTCCGGATGCCCTCTGGGGGTCCCATCATGTGAGGAGCTGGGAAAGAAAGATTGGGAAAAAATTTAAAGTATATTTACAGAAATATTGCAAAATTAATAAATGTTAGAAGAATACAGTGGTGCCTCGCAAGACGAAAAGAATCCGTTCCGCGAGTCTCTTCGTCTTGCGGTTTTTTCCGTCTTGCGAAGCAACCCCATTAGCGGATTAGCGCTATTAGCGGTTTAGCGGCTATTAAAGGCTTAAGGGATTAGCGGATTAGCTGCTAAAAGGCTATTAGTGGTTTAGATCAGCTGATAAGCGGCTTAGCGATCAGCTGTTAAGCGGCTTAGGGGCTTGGGAAAAGGGGGGGGGAAACCCCCAGGAATCGCAAGACATTTTCGTCTTGCGAAGCAAGCCCATAGCAAATTCGTTTTGCGAAGCACCTCCAAAACGGAAAACCCTTTCGTCTAGCGGGTTTTCCGTCTTGCGAGGCATTCGTCTTGCGGGGCACCACTGTATTGGAATGAAGTTATATGGTGTTAGCAGAAGTGTTATTAAGAATTATATGAATATTAATTGTTAATGGGTTAAAGTGGAAAATTTAAAGTTAAATTGTGTTGGGATAAATTATAGAACAAAAAATTGAAGAAGAGGGAAAGGATTTGTTGAACCAGCTAATTTGAACTAGAATACAAAAAAGGGAGGTGCGAGGAAGTCAAGGAAATAAGCAAATGAAAGATATAGATATGAAATTTGGATGTGTGTTTAAATGTTTTTGGGTTTTTTGTTGTATTGTTGTATTGTATTGTCTGTTGAATGTATGTATTGTTTTTCTTTTTTTATAACTATAAAACATTTAATAATTATTATTATTTTTTAAAAAAAGGGAAAGATCACTTCCAAACTGCACCAGCAGACTTGGAGGGAGTTTCCCAACTCAGAGTAGACCCCTCCTGAAATAAAACCGTTTTCAAAACTCCAGCAGGGCCACATCAAAATCCTTCTTTCCTTAAAAAATATTTTTTATCAAAACTTTGAAATAAAGGTAAAAGAAAACTTGGGGGGGGGGGTCACATCATTCAAGAAAAGCTTAAAGTCGGTTTTATTCTTTCTTTTATATATACAGTGGTACCTCGGTTTCTGAGTGCCTCGGAAGCCGAACGTTTCGGTTTTCGAACGCCGAGAACCCGGAAATAAATGCTTCTGTTTTCAAAGTTTTTACCGGCAGAGGTGACGCACCGTGAAATTATTTCTCTTTCTTTTCTTTTCCCGAAGACATCTCTGACCTCGGCTCGGACATCTCGCCGACTCCAGCGGCCCCAGCAAGCGGGCCGGACTCGCCAGCATCTCCAAAGTGGAATCCGGCCCCGTAAGCTTCTCTCTGAGATGCCGGGGGGGGGGGGTTTCTCATTTCCTTTGCCCACCCTGTCCCCCCACCGTCTCTCTCTCTCTCTCTCTCTCTCTCTCTCTCTCATCTATCTATCTATTTATCTCTCTCTGTCTCTCTCTCTCTCTCCCCCTCTCTCTGTGTGTGTGTGTCTCTCTCTCTCTCTCATTCTCTCTCTTTCTCTCTTTCTCTCTCTTTCTATCTATCATCTCTTTCTCTCTCTCTCTCTCTCTCTCTCTCTCTCTCCCTATCTCTTTCTTTCTTTCTTTCTTTTCTTTCTTTCTTTCTTTCTTTCTTTCTTTCTTTCTTTCTTTCTTTTTCTCTGTCTGTCTGTCTCTCTGTCTCTGTCTCTCTTTCTCTCCCTGTCTCCCTCTCTCTCTCTATCATCTATCTATAACTATCTATCTATCATCTATCTATCTATCTATCTATCTATCTATATCTATCTATCATCTATCTATCTATCATCTATCATCTATCTATCTATCTCTTTCTATCTCTCTCTCTCCCTCTCTCTGTGTGTGTCTCTCTCTCTCTTTCGATCTCTCTCTTTCTATCTATCATCTCTTTCTTTCTCTCTCTCTCTCTCTCTCTCTCTTTCTTTCTTTCTTTCTTTCTTTTTCTGTCTGTCTGTCTGTTTGTCTGTCTCTCTCTCTCTCTCTTTCTTTCTCTCCCTGTCTCCCTCTCCCTCTCTCTCTGTCTCTCTCTATCATCTATCTATCTATCTATCTATCTATCTATCTATCTATTTATCTCTATCTCTCTCTCTCTCTGTGTGTGTGTGTGTCTCATTCTCTCTCTTTCTCTCTTTCTCTCTCTTTCTATCTATCATCTCTTTCTCTCTCTCTCTCCTGTCCAGCTGAAAAAGGTTGCTGTCCCCTGGTATAAGGAAGCATTTTGTCTCCTCCTGCATTTATTCTAGGCACGGCCAAATTTTGCTTGTTGAACCTTGCCTCATTAGATAAGTCTTAAAGCCTTCCCACTCCTTTTGGACTACATCGGTTGGTTTATTCCGTAATAATTCGGTCCCTTTTGCAAGTTCCAAGTACAGTACTCCCTTCACATTAATTCCCTTTTTTCTCTAGTGCTTTTCAAAAAATCTCCTTCCCTCCCCAAACGCAGGACCCTACGGCGCTCCGAGCAAACGTCACCCGAAAAATCGATGACGCCCCCACTTTGCGGTGAGTCCATCTCCTGTCTCTCCCATCTCTCTGTCAAGGTGGCTGGTTTTTGGCTTTGAAGGTGGGTGAGAGGTTTTACGGCAGGGACTCAGGCCTGGGGGGGGTGGTTCAGGGTTCAGATGTGGCCCCCCAGGCCTCTCAATCTGGCCCCTGGATCCTTCTCCCCTGGCCCTTCCCCGCCAGATGTTTTTGCCAGGTTGCAAAGGTGCCCTTGAATTTGCATTTTGTGTGCCTGGGCAGAGGGTTTCGGGGTGACTAGATTTTCTATCCAAATGGGGAGGGGCTTGTTTGTCTATCCCAGCAGTGGAGAAACCTCCATTTTGGGGGCTCGATTTCCCCCCAACTCCTTTTCTGCCCCTGACACCCTCCATAGAGCAGTTGAAGTCTCTGCCTTATCCGTAAATACTCCATAAGATGCAGACATGATGGACTGAGTAAAGGCCCCAATCACACTTTCTATTAATAATAATAAAAAATAATTTTATTATTTGTACCCTGCCCATCTGACTCTGTATCCCCAGCCACAATGGGCAGCTTTCAACAAATATAGAAGCGTAATGAAACAGCAAACATTAAAAACATCCCTGTACAGGGCTTCTTTCAGATATCTTCTAAAAGTCAGATAGTTCTTTATTTCCTTGACATCTGGTGGGAGGGCGTTCCACAGGGTGGGCGCCACCACCGAGAAGGCCCTCTGCCTGGTTCCCTGTAACTTGGCTTCTTGCAATGAGGGAACCGCCAGAAGGCCCTCGGGAGATGGACCCAGGTGTCCAGGCAGAGCAATGGGGGTGGAGACGCTCCTTCAGGGATACTGGGTCGTTTAGGGCTTTCAAGGTCAGCACCAACACTTTGAATTGTGCTCGGAAACGTCCTGGGAGCCAATGTAGGTCTTTCAGGACTGGTGTTATGTGGTCTCGGCGGCCGCCCCCAGTCCCCAGTCTAGCTGCCGCATTCTGGATTAGTTGCAGTTTCCGGGTCACCTTCAAAGGTAGCCCCACGGAGAGCGCATGGCAGTAGTCCAAGCGGGAGATAACCAGAGCATGCACCACTCTGGCAAGACAGTCTGCGGGCAGGGAGGGTCTCATCCTGCGTACCAGAGGGAGCTGCCCTGGACACAGAATTAACCTGCGCCTCCATGGACAGCTGTGAGTCCAAAATGACTCCCAGGATGCACACCTGGTTCTTCAGGGGCACAGTTGCCTCATTCAGGGCCAGGGAGTCCCCCCCTCCTGCCCGCCCCCTGTCCCCCAGAAACAGTCCTTCTGTCTTGTTGTTATTCAGCCTCAATCCATCCATTACCATCCACCCCCACCGTTGAAAGAACTTCAATACCGCTTTAAACACTCCAGGAATTCTGGGATCTGTAGTTTTTATTCAGGGTGCTGCTAACCCTCAGGAGAACCCTCTCATGACCTCGCAGAACTACGTTTCCCAGCCTAACAACCAGTCCCTCTGTCCCAGGGAACTCTGGGAATCGTAGCCTTGGGGGGGGGTCTCCTAACAACTCTCAGCAAACTATATCTCCCAGGATCCTTTGGGGCAAGCCGTGACTGTTTAAAGTGGACTGCTTCTGCTTTTAAGGGTGTGCTATGGGTTCAGCTTTGGTCAGTTTCCGCGTGCTTTGAAATGGGTGCAGTAAAAGACCTTCTGCTCTGTCCAGGGTGCTGAAACCATATTGCGCCTTTGTGTTTTAATATTATTATTAAATGCCTTTTTTAATGCCTGATTCTTCACTGCGTTTTCATATTCAGCTGGGGCAACCCAGTCAAACAGGTGGGGTACAAACATTAAACTATTAATCTTAAAATGTGTGGTGCCAACGGGTTGCCCGTGAAATTGTTGTTGAGCTTTTTGGGGGGACACCGCCCCCAGAATATACGCTTGGGGGGTTATTTTTGCATTTTTTTGAGCATTAAAAAATAATAATTCTTGCCTTATGTCCTCAGTTTCCCCAGACATTTTTCCGATTGGCAAAAATCCGCCCAGAAGCCATTTTTTAGGGCGGTTACCGGGAAAACCCTAGTCTAGAAATGGAGGTACAGTGGTGCCTCGCAAGACGAAAAGAATCCGTTCCGCGAGTCTCTTCGTCTAGCGGTTTTTTCGTCTTGTGAAGCAAGCCCATTAGCGGATTAGCGCTATTAGCGGTTTAGCGGCTATTAAAGGCTTAAGGGATTAGCGGATTAGCTGCTAAAAGGCTATTAGCAGCTTAGTGCCTTAGAAAAAGGGGGTGGGGAGCGGAAAAAACCCCCAGGAATCGCAAGACATTTTTGTCTTGCGAAGCAAGCCTATAGAGAAATTCGTTTTGCGAAGCACCTCCAAAACGGAAAACCCTTTCGTCTAGTGGGTTTTCCGTCTTGCGAGGCATTCGTCTTGCGGGGCACCACTGTATACTTGTGGCCAAGGGATGGAAAGATCACGAGGCTCCAAAAATAACAGATTGGCAAATCAAATTACAGGGATTGGTGGAGACGGCTCGACTGACTAGTAAGCTCAGAGGAAACTCAAAGCAAAAATTTGCGGGAAAATGGGATGGTTATAGAAGATACGTTCAAAAATACAGTAATAGTTTTGACTCCGTGCTAGCATTCAAGTGATAAAGGAACTAAAAGGAGGTGGACAGCAATTAAGGATTTATTATGTTTTCAGAATGTATTAGGAAAATTATATAGAAAGGTTGACTGTTTTGTGTACATTCAAATGTAAGATAAAATTTATGCAAAGGGACTTGACAGGAAGTCAAAGTTGAAGAAAATATTTTGGAAGATAAAAGGGGGGAAAATATTTACTTTCATTATTATCATTTTGTGTGCGGGTGTGTGGGTGTCTGCACATATGTGTGTTGTTGTATGCAATGTTTGGGAGGAAATAAGACGGTAAATAACAAATAAACTAAATATCGATGTATGTAATTTTTATTTCTTAATTATATTTAGGGGTAGTATGGCTGTACAGTGGTGCCTCGCAAGACGAAATTAATTCATTCTGTGAGTTTTTTCGTCTTGTGAATTTTTTTGTCTTGCGAAGCACGGTTTCCCATAGGAAATGCATTGACGGTTTTAAGAAAAAGGCGCAAGACGTTTTCGTCTTGCGAAGCAAGCCCATAGGGAAATCCGTCTTGCGAAGCAACTCAAAAAACAAAAAACTCTTTCGTCTTGCGAGTTTTTCGTCTTGCGAGGCATTCGTCTTGCGAGGTACCACTGTATTGTTTTTTGTAACGTAAAATCATTCAATAAAAATTATTTAAAAAAAAAAAGAAATGGAGGCTGTGGTTTTCAGACTGTCTCTGTGTCCTGTCCCCCTCGCCAGAAGTCCAAGGGAGCCCTGAAAATGACTACGATGCCCACGCCGACGCCTCCCGGACCAGCGCAAATTATGGGTAAGGAGCTTGGCAGAGTCCTAGCACTTCCAGAGCTGGCCGCACGCATCCTGTCCCTGAGAGCGTTTTTCTTTTTCTTTCTTTTTTTTAAATATAATTTTTATTAACAGGCCAATCAAATCACATTAATTCCAAATCACATTAGTTCCAAATTATACAGCCAGATTTTAAAATTTTTGTTGGGGGTGCCCATACTTCAAGCTCCGAAAGGGGTCCAAACATCACTCTCGCTGCTGCTTTAATTAAGCAGTTCTATCCAGTTCTGTCCAGATAGTCTCTTTGTTATTTTCCTCATCTTCTATTCCTTTCTTTGTGATCTCTGATAATCTTCACAAGCGGGTTGAAAACAAGCATCTCCTGTGTGGGTTTTGCACTCTCCAAGAGTCATATCACATAAAGGACAGACGCCATTTCCACACCTCCGTAAAAAAACATTCCCATAGTCTGTCCGTTGATTTCCACAGGCTTGCCAATCTACCGTATTTTTCGCTCTATAAGACGCACCAGACCACAAGACGCACCTAGTTTTTGGAGGAGGAAAAGAAGCAAAAAAATATTCTGAATCTCAGAAGCCAGAACAGCAAGAGGGATCGCTGTGCAGCAAAAGCAGCAATCCCTCTTGCTGTTCTGGCTTCTGGGATAGCTGTGCAGCCTGCATTCGCTCCATAAGACGCACACACATTTCCCCTTACTTTTTAGGAGGGAAAAAGTGAGTCTTATAGAGCAAAAAATACGGTATATCTCAGGGGGCCCTGCCAGGTCAAGATTACATCCCGATAACCATACATTCACATTCCCTGAGAGCGTTTTTCGTCCTCTCCGGTTTCAGATACAGCCCCGATTCGAAAGTGGTCCGTTTCATAAAAGCCAAGAGCATCGGTCTCCGTTTGGCCGGCGGCAACGATGTCGGCATCTTCGTCGCCGGGGTGCAGGAAGGCAGCCCGGCCGAGAGCCAAGGGATCCAGGAAGGAGACCAGATCCTTCAGGTAAGCAGATCCCTCGCCTGATCTCCGCAAGGTCTGTGATGGGGACGCGGGTGGCGCTGTGGTCTAAACCACTGAACCTCTCAGGCAGGCATGGGCAAACTCGGCCCTCCAGATGTTTTGAGACTACAATTCCTATCATCCCTGACCACTGCTCCTGTTTGTGGGAATGTTCAGGGATGCAGGAGAGGATATATTGTTTGATTATAGCCTTTCCAACTTGTGTTAACAAGTTCACAATTTTAGCAGAGTAACATTCCCCCTTTTAAACTCACAGCGGATGCGTTTGCTCAGGCTCGCTAAACCCTTTATAATAACTGTTCTGGTATTTCTCCCTTAATCCCTCATAAAAGATAAGACACGACACAGTCTTCTATAAAAGTATAAAAAGAGCTTACTCACATTCTGTTCACAATCAGATCCCAGAAGGCAGACTTAGCATAACATATACCTGGAAACTATCTCATAAGGAGACAGTCCCTTTGTCCTCTCTGGGCTGGAGGCCAAGAGAGCATCTTTGGCTAAGCAGATGTTGCTTCTTTGATGCATGTAGTCAAAGAGTGAGAGATGGCTGCCCTGCCCTGTGCTTTTGTCATTACCTGCACAGGTGAGTCCACGCCCACCTGTAGTCACATGCAGAGGAAGTCTGTCCCAGCCCAGAAGGAAACAGGAAGTTTACCTGCCGGCTGGACAAACATTCCTCCCCATGTGTAAACATGTTCGCTCTAGGAATGTTGTACTTTACTGCTTTTGTGTTTCACATCCCACACTGTTAGCTAGGGATGATGGGAGTTGTAGTCCCAAAACATCTGGATGGCTGAGTTTGCCCATGCCTGCTCTTGGGCTTGCCGATCAGAAGGTCGGCGGTTCGAATCCCCACGACGGGGTGAGCTCCCGTTGCTCGGTCCCAGCTCCTGCCAACCTAGCAGTTCGAAAGCATGCAAGTGCAAGTAGATAAATAGGTACCACTCCGGCGGGAAGGTAAACGGCGTTTCCGTGCGCTGCTCTGGTTCACCAGAAGCGGCTCAGTCCTGCTGGCTATACGACCCGGAAGCTGTAAGCCGGTTCCCTAGGCCAATAAAGCGAGATGAGCACCGCAACCCCAGAGTCGGCCGCGACTGGACCTAACGGTCAGGGGTCCCTTTACCTTTACCTATGCTCTACTAAGAAGCACTGCTCAGAGCAGTTTGGAAGAGTCTTATTTCAGAGGTGAAAACAAGTGTGCGTTCAGACAGAGGTGCGGAACATTGTTATCTCTGCTTCCTTACTCCTTGCTCCCCGGCTCCTGCCCACAGGTGAACGAGCAAGTTTTTCATAACCTCACCCGCGAAGAGGCCATTCAGTACCTCCTGGAGCTGTCGCCAGGCGAAGAGGTGGCGCTGCACGTTCAGAATAAGCAGGACAGTGAGTAACCCGCCATTGTCGTGTCCCTCCAGCCCTCATTTGCCATTGCTTAACTAGGACTTGCCGATCAGAAGGTCGGCGGTTCGAATCCCCGCAATGACGGGGTGAGCTCCCGTTGCTCGGTCCCTGCTCCTGCCCACCTAGCAGCTCGAAAGCACGCCAGTGCAAGTAGATAAATAAGTACCAGTCCGGCAGGAAGGTAAACGGTGCTGCTCTGGTTTGCCAGAAGCGGCGTAGTCCTGCTGGCCACATGACCCAGAAGCTGTATGCCGGCTCCCTCGGCCAGTAAAGCGAGATGAGTGCCGCAACCCCAGAGTCGGCCACGACTGGACCTAATGGTCAGGGGTCCCTTTACCTTTACCTTTAAAAACACCAGGCAGGCCCCACAAATAACCCAGAGGTGCATTTCAAATAAAAGCACTACTCATGTAAAAAACACGCTGATTCCCGGACCGTCTGCGGGCCGGATTGAGAAGGCGATTGGGCCGGATCCGGCCCCCGGGCCTTCGTTTGCCTACTGATGCGTTATAGAGAGCAATGTCGCCTGCCTGGGATTAATAATAATAATAATAATAATTTATTTGTACCCCACCCATCTGGCTGGGTTTCCCCAGCCGCTCTGGGCGGTTTCCAGCAAAGATTAAAAATACAGTGGTGCCTTGCAAGACGAAATTAATTTGTTCCGTGAGTATCTTCATCTAGCGGTTTCTTCGTCTTGCGAAGCAACCCTACTAGCGGCTTAGCGCTATTAGCGGTTTAGCGGCTATTAGCGGCTATTAAAGGCTTAAGGGATTAGCGGATTAGCTGCCAAAAGGCTATTAGCAGCTTAGCGGCTTAGAAAAAGGGGGTGGGGAGCGAAAAAACCCCTCAAGAATCGCAAGACATTTTCGTCTTGCGAAGCAAGCCCATAGGGAAATTCGTCCTGCGAAGCGCATTGAAAAACGGAAAACCCTTTCGTCTAGCGGGTTTTCGTCTTGCGGGGCATTCGTCTTGCGGGGCACCACTGTACATCAAAATGTTCGAGCCTTTGTTTCTCTCTCTCTCTCCTCCTATCAGTCTACAGGAAGATGGTGAAGTCCAACGTGGGTGACTCGTTCTACATCCGCACCCATTTCGATTTCGAGAAGGACGCCCCCTCTGCTCTGAGCTTCACCCGGGGCGAGGTCTTCCACGTGGTGGACACCATGTACCGGGGGAAAGTCGGAAGCTGGCTTGCCATGCGAATGGGCAAAGATCTCCAGGAACTGGACAAGGGCATTATCCCAAACCGAAACAGGTATCCTGGGTGGAGATGGGCTGTATCTGAAGGTCCCTACGTTCTTCAGTCGTGTCCAACTCTTTGTGACCCCTTAATCTGGCTTAATTTACAAGGGGGTAGTCCCAGTCAGAGTAGACAACCTTGGAACCAGTGTATTAAATTGTATACAGTACTGACTGCACGGAATGCGGGTGGCGCTGGGGGTTAAACCACAGAGCCTAGGACTTGCCGATGAGAAGGTCGGCGGTTCAAATCCCCGCAATGACAGGGTGAGCTCCCATTGCTCAGTCCCTGCTCCTGCCAACCTAGCAGTTCCAAAGCACGTCAAAGTGCAAGTAGATCAATAGGTACCACTCCGGCGGGAAGGTAAACGGCGTTTCCGTGCGCTGCTCTGGTTCGCCAGAAGCGGCTTAGTCCTGCTGGCTACATGACCCGGAAGCTGTACGCCACCTACCTCGGCCAGTAAAGCAAGATGAGGGGTCCCTTTACCTTTACTGACTGCACAATATTGCAATATTTCGTACAATATTAGTTAAGACTCGCACTGCAATTAGCGGAGACTGTATAGCTATTTGTATTGGCTGCACAGGGTGATATAATCCGATATTAGAAAGACTCAGAGTAGACCTATTGATAAATTCCAGCATTAGAAATACTCAAGAGTTAGACCAATTGGAATTAATGGAGACTCTAGCCCTTAAATTATATTGACTGCATTTTTTGGTGTTGTTATTTAGTTGTTTAGTTGTGTCCACCTCTTCGTGACCCCCTGGACCAGAGCACGCCAGGCCCTCCTGTCTTCCACTGCCTCCCGCAGTTTGGTCAAACTCATGCTGGTAGCTTCAAGAAGACTGTCCCACCATCTCGTCCTCTGTCGTCCCCTTCTCCTTGCGCCCTCCATCTTTCCCAACATCAGGGTCTTTTCCAGGGAGTCTTCTCTTCTCATGAGGTGGCCAAAGTCTTGGAGCCTCAGCTTCAGGATCTGTCCTTCCAGTGAGCACTCAGGGCTGATTTCCTTCAGAATGGAGAGGTTGGATCTTCTTGCAGTCCACGGGACTCTCTCTCCTCCAGCACCAGAATTCAAAAGCATCCATTCTTCGGCCATCAGCCTTCTTTATGGTCCAGCTCTCACTTACATACATCACTAGTGGGAAAACCAGAGCTTTGACTATACGGACCTTTGTTGGCAAGGTGATGTCTCTGCTTTTTAAGATGCTGTCTAGGTTTGTCATCGCTTTTCTCCCAAGAAGCAGGCGTCTTTTAATTTCGTGGCTGCTGTCACCATCTGCAGTGATCATGGAGCCCAAGAAAGTCAAATCTCTCACTGCCTCCATTTCTTCCCCTTCTATTTGCCAGGAGGTGATGGGACCAGTGGCCATGATCTTCGTTTTTTTGATGTTGCGCTTCAGACCATATTTTGCGCTCTCCTCTTTCACCCTCATTAAAAGGCTCATTAATTCCTCCTCACTTTCTGCCATGAAGGTTGTGTCATGGGTGCAATCTCATGGGATTACTGTGCTTCATTGGCCAGCAAACTCGCCTGACTGACCTGAACCCCATAGAGAATCAATGGGGCATTGCCAAGAACCCAACCCATCCTGTGGTTCTCCTTTGCACCCCAGGGCGGAACAGATTGCCAGCTTGGAGTCCGTCCTCAAGGCCACATCGGGAGCCGCCTCTTCGGGGCCGCGGGCCGAATTCTGGAAACTACGGGGCCTGCGAGGAGCAAAGAGGAACTTGCGGAAGAGTCGCGAGGACCTGTCTGCCCTCACCAAACAAGGGCACTACCCGCCGTACGAGAGGGTCGTTCTGAAGGAAGGTGAGGGCAGTTTGCTTTATTTCTGGGGACTCCCAAGAGCGGTGGGCAGTGCTGGATTTACATATAAGCTAAACAAGCCATAGCTTTAAAGGTAAAGGGACCCCTGACAGTTAGGTTCAGTCGTGGCCGACTCTGGGGTTGCGGCACTCATCTCGCTTTACTGGCCGAGGGAGCCGGCGTACAGCTTCCGGATCATGTGGCCAGCAGGACTAAGCCGCTTCTGGAGAAACAGAGCAGCGCACGGAAACGCCGTTTACCTTCCCACCGGAGCGGTACCTATTTATCTACTTGCACTTTTGGGCGTGCTTTCGAGCTGCTAGGTTGGCAGGAGCAGGGACCGAGCAACGGGAGCTCACCCCGTCATCGCGGGAATTCGAACCGCCGACCTTCTGATCAGCAAGCCCTAGGCTCTGTGGTTTAACCCACAGCGCCACCCACGTCCCAAAGCTATAGCCCATGTCGGACCAGTCTGGATAGTTGGCCTTGGTGAAGATTTGACGTTTTCACCCCCCCCAAAAAAGTTTTTGATTGGAGTTTCTCCTGAAATGAGGCTGCATTTTAATGTTGTGTTTTAATCTTGTTTTTAAGTTGTATTTTAATCAATTGTTTTTATACCTGGTGTTAGCCAGTCTTGGCTGGGCAGGGTGGGGTATAAATAAAATTTATTGTTACTACTTCTTCTTCTTCTTCTTCTTCTTCTTTAACAAGGTCAATAATAGTATATTTGGGTATTTTCAATGCTTTTTTTCTGGGGGGGGACGCAGGGGTACGTGTACCCCTAAACATTCTGTGAATCTTTGTACAGTGGTGCCTCGCAAGACGAAATTAATTCGTTCCGCGAGTTTTTTCGTTGAGCGAGTTTTTTCGTCTTGCGAAGCACCACTGCAGTTAAACACTAACAACGGCAGGGAGGGGGGGGGGAGAAGCAGGACAGCTGCCGCAGCCGGTACCTCGGACTCACCCGCGCCTTGTGGACACCGCGCGACGCGGCTGCTGGAGGGCGGCGGGGCTCAGGAGCGCGACTCCGGCTGCAACGCTGGCTGCTGGCGGCAACGGCTCTCTCAGAGGAGCGCGCGAGGGCGGTGGGCAGCGGCACGAGGCAGCCGGAAGGTCGGCCATCAGCCGGAAGGTGGGAGGGAGCCGGAGGAGCCGTCAGCAGGAAGGTGGGAGGGAGCCGGAGGAGCGGGGAAGCGAGCGTGCGTGCGTGCAGTGACTGTCGCCATGACAGGAGAGGCAGGGCTGTTTCGTCTAGCGAAGCAAGCCCTTTGGAAAATCTGTCTTGCGAAGCACCTCAGAAAACAAAAAACCCTTTCGTCTAGCGGGTTTTTCGTCTTCCGAGGCATTCGTCTTGCGGGGTACCACTGTATCTTTGTACCTTTGTCCATTTACCATATAGAAACGTAACTTTTGGGTTGCAAATGCAGCAAACCCGGATGTGTGTTCTTCCGGGTTTCGCCGCATGCGCAGTAGTGCTCTATCCCACTGTGCGCATACACAGAAGTGGCGCCTATACTTTCAGATTTTTCAGGATATGTATGGACCCCTGCAACGAATTATATCTGTATCCAGAGGGTCCGCTGTATTTATTTCCCCCCGATTTGAACTATAATACGGTGGTTTCCTTGAGTCAAAATGAGAGTACCCCTAAACATTTTATTTTATTAGGGGGGGAAAAACACTGGGTTTGTTTACGCAATGTTATGAACGAGGCTTCACCACTGGCCTTTGGGACCCTGGCGCCTTCCAGATCTTTTTGGACTACAATTCCCATGCTGGCCAGCAGTTGATGATGGGAGTTGTAGTCCGAAGCATGCACATGGTCAGGGAAGTTTTTAATGTGTGACATTTTGATGTATTTTTTATCTTTTTTGGAAGCTGCCCAGAGTGCCTGGGGAAACCCAGCCAGATGGGCAGGGTACAAATAAATAATAATAATAATAATAATAATAATAATAATAATAATAATAGTTGTTGTTGTTGTTGTTGTTAGTAGTAGTAGTATTATATCTCCTCCGAGATGGAGGGGGATATAGATGCAATAAATAAGCAAGACCCCTCTGACTTTCTCCTTCCTCCTCCTTCCTGGCAGCAACCTTTAAGCGCCCGGTCGTGATCCTGGGACCCATCGCCGACATTGCCATGCAGAAACTCAGCACCGAATTGCCGGATCAGTTTGAGATTGCAGGTGAGCCTTCTTCCCCACGACCCGAGTCCGGTGCATAGCTGTCAACCGTCCCTTATTTGGTGGGAAACTCCCTTATCCCAGTGCCGTGTCCTGCTGCTGTCCCTTATTGATGATGTCCCTTGAATTTCCCGGGTTTCAAAGGAAGCAGCTCCTCTCCCTCCCTCCCTGCCGGCCAGGGAAGAGGGAGGCTCCAACCGTGTTGCTTGGCTGCGTTGCTCACCCAATAAGGAGTCTAAGAACGACTGGGGGGTGGAGCTTGCATGCCTTATGCCGATCAAATCGGCCGCCTTGCCTGGGGACTCGCCTTTGCTCAGCGCTTCCCAGCGGAGAGGTGATGGTGGTTTTCCTCGCTGCATCCCCTTTGCCGGGTTGCTGCGCTGTGGGAACCACCGCTTGAGGCTTCATTTGGCTGCTGGCTGGGCTTTCTGCCTTTGGCTCGGAGGGGCTCAGAAGTTGAACATACCTGTGCTTGGAAAATCCCTTATTTTGGCTGCTGATCCCTTATTTTCGAGGCTGCTGGTCCCTTATTTTCAAATCTGTAAGTTGACAGCTATGCTCCGGTGGGGCCGGGAGGGCCAGGTCTTCATATGTAGTCCGACTCACTGTGCTTTGACCGACTCTTGCGCAGTCAAAGATGGAAAAACAATATCCATCTCTCTCTCTCTTTCTCTCCCCATTTTTAGAGAGCGTGGCAAGAGAAGGAAGCTCGTCGAAGGTTATCAAGCTGGACTCTGTGTGGCACATTGCAAAACAGGTTAGAGGTCTGAGGTGGCGGGAACGTCACAAAACCCGGGTCCAAGGGGGTGGGAAGCAGATGCCCCCTCGCTCTATAGCCCTTCCCGTCAAAATAAGACGCTAGTCCTCATGGTTCTGTGTTGTGTTCTGAAGGCGAAGGAAAGGAGCGGACCCTGATTAAAACAAAACGCACGAGGCTTGGAGAATGTGCCAATAATAATCTCTCACACCCTGGCCCAGGTCCCTTTTATTAACAAAATAACTTTTAACACAGCGCTTGTAAGAACCAATCCGAGGTCCTCAGAGCATTTCAAAAACAACCACCATGTGGGTACGAAGTTAGATCCAAGAAATCCTTTTAACTACAAAGACTACTTTGAGCATGCATAAATTAAACAGGAATCAAGGAGGAATGCATTTAGCAAACCCCGGAGGTCATAAACAGGCAGTAAACAGGACAATATAGTATTTACCATATCCTTGTGAACTCTGTTTCCTGAACTGTCTCCCTGGCCCTAAGATTAACTAAACTAACAAAAGCTGCATCAGAGCTACCTTCTGTCTTTATGACCCAGGATGCCTGGTGAAGCAACTGGTCTGTGTTTTAGAATGCTTAGACGCAGGTGGCGCTGTGGGTTAAACCACAGAGCCTAGGACTTGCCGATCAGAAGGTCGGCGGTTCGAATCCCCGCAATGACGGGGTGAGCTCCCGTTGCTCGGTCCCTGCTCCTGCCAACCTAGCAGTTCGAAAGCACTTCAAAGTGCAAGTAGATCAATAGGTACCGCTCCAGCGGGAAGGTAAACGGCGTTTCCGTGCGCTGCTCTGGTTCGCCAGAAGCGGCTTCGTCCTGCTGGCCACACGACCTGGAAGCTGTACGCCGGCTCCCTCGGCCAGTAAAGCGAGATGAGCGCCGCAACCCCAGAGTCGGCCATGACTGGACCTAATGGTCAGGGGTCCCTTTACCTTTATGTGCCTGTCAGGCATAGAAAATGGACAGTACAGAAAATGGACAGAGATGCAGAGTCTTGTGGGATGGAATCAGAACTCGTGTGAAATGGCTCAAGCCCAGTCAAAGCAATGCGTTCATTGCTGACACAATGGCTTGCTACGTTTTCATAATTCCTCATTGCAATCCCACGTGGCCACCACAGTTCTGAACAGAAAAAGAAGAAGAAGAGTTTGGATTTGATATCCCACCTTTCACTCCCTTTAAGGAGTCCCAAAGCGGCTCACATTCTCCTTTCCCTTCCTCCCCCACAACAAACACTCTGTGAGGGGAGTGGGGCTGAGAGACTTCAGAGAAGTGTGACTGGCCCAAGGTCACCCAGCAGCTGCATGTGGAGGAGCAGAGAAT